>NC_041385.1:590156275-590175966 GCF_002162155.2 Triticum dicoccoides | reverse complement strand
AAGGGAGGAGAGATGAGAAGGGGGAGGGGGCGGTGGGAGGAGGGCTGGTGGCGGAGGGTTTGGCCAGAGGAGGAGGGGGCGGTCGGAGGAGGAGGAAGGAGGGCGTGGTGGGAGGAGGGCATACCGAGGAAGGATGAGGGAGGATGGCGGCGGCAATGCGGTGGTGACGGCAATGCGGCGGCGGCGGAGGCAAAGTGAGGCAGCCGAGAGTGAGGGGGAGGAAGAAGATGGTCGGGCACGGGGGAGGAATTTGGGGATAAGGCACCCATAGCAGTAGCGCCGGGCCAGGAAGAGCGCTACTGGTAAGACCAATAGCAGTAGCGTTGGCTGGAGACCAGTGCTACTACTATACCTAGCCTGCTGGCCACGGTGTGGCAGTTATAGTAGTAGCGCTTTTTATCTCGGCCGCACTACTGCTATTTATACACTAGAAGAAGCTTGTACAGCCGCGCTACTGGTAGATAGCAGTAGCACATTATTTTGACCGACGATACTGGTAAGCTTCTGTGTATAAGGTTTTCCCTAGTAGGGTATCTATCAGGGGATCTGTAATCTCACTGTAGACACTTTGCTCTTAGCGAGTATCTCCCCTAGTATCTGATGCCTTGGGTTGTCACTCCAAAGGGCTTGTTGTGCAACTCCTTGGCCCAATGTCTTTTGGACAATAATCTTGATTGGCCTGGGCCTTTGGCATGCCATTTGTGTACTTGGGCATACCCCCTTAGGTATAACCCTATTAGTAGCATGCGAGTCTACCAAGGTCTTGCAGCTGAAACTGATTATACATCGTCATGTAGAATTTCGACTAATCGATAGTGTAAGTGCATCTAGTGCCCCCTTAGTGGTTTTGGAGTATTGAAGACAAATGGGTTAAGGGACTAATGTGTTTGTGAGTGTACATAGGGGTTACAGTCCCTGAAGAATTGGTTTAACCAATGAAAGATGACCCCTAAAAATGCATTTTCTCAAGTGAAGAATTTGGTGCGGCCTTTGAAGAAATTGAAGTGAAGAAATGCAAGCTTGAAGACTTTTGTTTTCTTAGTTTCTTTCTTCTTATTTGAGTCATAGGAAACATCGTACTGTTAAAGGGGGTCAAGATGATACATAATCGTATTTTCCAAAGTGATGCTCAAAACCTATACAAAACCTGTTTCTTTGAGACGAAGACTTTGGAAATCTTCACAGTGCTGACGACTTTGTTTGCGATAGAGACGAAGTTATTCTGGTTGTTGTCGAAATTAGTCTAACTGAGGGGTTAGGATTTTGCTAGTGCGATCTGCCTACCATGAGGAAATTGAGGGCCCGGGCGAATTTGAGAGTCCAAAATTTTCAACTGTTGCTGTGTTGAGTGCGAGCTATCGAGTGGATCCTTATCCTCACAACGGCCATGTTTGAAGGGGCATTTATGAAAATTCATGTGGGGTTGCCACTGGCTATAAATAGCCCCCCCACAACCACTTGTTGGTTGGCCACTTTTAGGGAGAAATTGACACTTACAATTTGAGAGCAACCCTTCCTGTGATGACTTTGTGACAAACCTAAGTGAGAAAAAAAACAACAAGAGCCAAGGTGATTGAGCATCACTGAAGAGTTCGATCTGTGTGATCCAACGCCTGTTACCTTTGACGACTCTCATTTTTCCAGACGGTTAGGCATCATGTTCTGAGCACCCAAGAGTAATTGTGGTGTGCTGGTGAAAAATTCTGAAGGTTTTGAAAGTCTACCTTGAAGACTTACCACGAATGATTGGGCGAGTTCTTCATTGACCTTAGCTCAAGGAGAATACGCTGAAGACTAAGTGTCTTTTGGGTTGAATCTCAAGCCGGTCCAACTAGACGTATAATTGGTACAACAAATAGAACTGGTCTACCAAATCGATGTGTCTTCACCAGGCCTATCTGGTTTGAAAATCCTCAACTCTTTACTTTTTGTTATTCCACTGCTGAAGTATTTGTGATCTACATTCATGAATTTGAAGTTAAGAATTTCATCATGCCTTTCATTTCTCCAGTTCATCTTGTGTATGTCTGAATGATTGTATGATTGCATGTTCTTCACCTACATCTATCTTGTATGCATAATTTACTATTCTGTGATGATTTAGTTTCGCCCCTGTTTCTATCGCTTCACTCCGATCTTCGTCAAATTCATCAGAGTTCGACGAATTTCTAAATATCTACCATTCATCCCCTCTGGGAGTAAACATGCACTCTCAATTGGTATTAGAGCAATGTACTCCCTTGTTCTATGTGATTTTGGTTTACCCACTTGGATTTTTTGAAGGAAATATGCCCTAGAGGCAATAATAAAGTTGTTATATTATATTTCCTTATTTCATGATAAATGTTTATTATTCATGCTAGAAATGTATTAACCGGAAACTTGATACATGTATGGATACATAGACAAAAGACCGTGTCCCTAGTATGCCTCTACTTGACTCGCTCGTTAATCAAAGATGGTTATGTTTCCTAGCCATAGACATGTGTTGTCATTTGATGAATGGGGTCACATCATTAGGAGAATGATGTGATGGACAAGACCCATTCGTTAGCTTAGCATAATGATCGTTCAGTTTTATTGCTACTGCTTTCTTCATGTCAAATACATATTCATCCAACTATAAGATTATGCAACTCTCGGATATGGAGGAATGCCTTGTGTGCTATCAAATGTCACAACGTAACTGGGTGATTATAAAGATGCTCTACAGGTATCTCCGAAGGTGTTTGTTGGGTTGGCATAGATCGAGATTAGGGTTTGTCACTCCGAGTATCGGAGAGGTATTTCTGGGCCCTCCCGATAATGCACATCATAAGAAGCCTTGCAAACAAAGTGACTAATGAGTTAGTTGCAGGATGATACATTATGGAACGAGTAAAGAGACTTGCCGGTAAATTGTACTAGGTATGAAGATACCGACGATCGAATCTTGGGCAAGTAACATACCGATGACAAAGGGAATAACATTGTCATAATGGTTCGACCGATAAAGATCTTCGTACAATATGTGGGAGCCAATATGAGCATCTAGGTTCCGCTATTGGTTATTGATCGGAGAGGTGTCTCGGTCATGTCTGCATAGTTCTTGAACCCGTAGGGTCCACACGCTTAACGTTCGATGACGATTTTGTATTATATGAGTTATGTGATTTGGTGACCGAATGTTGTTTGGAGTCCCGGATGAGATCATGGACATGACTAGGAGTCTCGAAATGGTCGATAGGTAAAGATTCATATATTGGACGATGATATTCGGACACCAGAAGTGTTTCGGGGGTACCGGGTTCATATCGGGTCACCGGAAGGGGTTCCGGGCATCCCCCCGGCAACTACATGGGCCTAATGGGCGAAGAAGGGGACAGACCAGCCCCTAAGGGGCTGGTGTGCCCCATGTAGGACGAAATAGGGGGGAAGGAAAGAGGAGAACAGAGAAAGGAAGGGGAGGGATTCGGCCTCTCCCTTCCTTCTCTCCTCCCTCCTCCTTCCTTCCCCCTCCGGGAATTATGGTAGGGGGGGGGGGGGCGAATAGGATCAGGGCCGCAAGTAGGATTCCTCCTACTTGGGCGCCCCCTTGGCTGCCCCCTCTCCCTCCCACCTATATATATGAAGGGGGAGGCGCCTAGAAGATACAACAACGTTTGTTAGCCGTGTGCGACGCCCCCTTCACAGTTTACGCCTCTGGTCATATTCACGTAGTGCTTAGGCAAAGGCCTGCGTGGATAACTTCACCATCACCGTCACCATGCCGTCGCACTGACAGAACTCTTCTACTTCCTCGACACTCTGCTGGATCAATAGTTCGAGGGATATCATCGAGCTGAAAGTGTGCAGAACTCGGAGGTGTCGTACGTTTGGTACTTGATCGGTCGGAACGAGAAGAAGCTTGACTACATCAACCGCGTTGGCAAACGCTTCCTCTTTCGGTCTACGAGGGTATGTGGACACACTCCCCCCTCTCATTGCTATGCATCTCCTATATAGATCTTGCGTGAGCGTAGGATTTTTTTCTGAAATTGCATGCTACGTTCTCCAACAGTGGCATCCGAGCTAGGTCTATGCGTAAATGATATGAACGAGTAGAACACAAAGAGTTGTGGGCGGTGATCGTCATACGGCTTTCCACAAATGTCTTATTTTGATTCGGCGGTAATGTTGGATGAAGCGGCCCGGGCCAACCTTACATGACCACGTTCATGAGACCGGTTCCACCGATAGACATGCAACTAGTTTTGCATAAAGGTGGCTGGCGGGTGTCTGTTTCTCCTACTTTAGTTGAATCAAATTTGACTGAGGCTGGTCATTGTTAAAGGTTAAAACAACAAACTTGATAATTCACCGTTGTGGTTTTTGTGCCGTAGGTAAGAACGGTTCTTGATAGAAGCCCATAGCAGCCACGTAAAACTTGCAACAATAAAGTAGAGGACATCTAACTTGTTTTTGCAGGGCATGTTGTGATGTGATATGGTCAAGACATGATGTGATATACGTTATTGTATGAGATGATCATGTTTTGTAAAAGTTATCGGCAGCTGGCAGGAGCCTTATGGTTGTTGCTTTATTGTATGAAATGCAAACGCCATGTAATTGCTTTACTTTATCACTAAGCTGTAGCGATAGTTGTAGAAGCAATAGTTGGCGAGACGACCACGATGCTACGATGGAGATCAAGGTGTCGAGCCGGTGATGATGGAGATCATGACGATGCTTTGGAGATGGAGATCAAAAGCACAAAATGATGATGGCCATATCATGTCACATATTTTGATTGCATGTGATGTTTGTCTTTTATGCATCTTATTTTGCTTAGTCGGTGGTAACATTATAAGATGATCCCTTAACTAAATTCAAGGTATAAGTGTTCTCCCTGAGTATGCACCGTTGCGACAGTTCTTCGTGCTGAGACACCACGTGATGATTGGGTGTGATAGGCTCTATGTTCACATACAACGGGTGCAAGAGAGTTTTGCACATGCATAATACTCGGGTTAAACTTGACGAGCCTAGCATGTACAGACATGGCCTTAGAACACTGGAGACCGAAAGGTCGAACGTGAATCATATAGTAGATATGATCAACATAGAGATGTTCACCATTGATGACTACTCCATCTCACGTGATGATCAGACATGGTTTAGTTGATTTGGATCACGTATCATTTAGATGACTTGAGGGATGTCTATCTAAGTGGGAGTTGTTAAGTAATTTGATTAATTGAACTTTAATTTATCATGAACTTAGTCCTGATAGTATTTGCATATTTATGTTGTAGATCAATAGCTCACGTTGTAGCGCCCCTATGTTTTTTGATATGTTCCTAGAGAAAACTAAGTTGAAAGATGATAGTAGCTATGATGCGGACTGGGTCCGTGATCTGAGGATTATCCTCATTGCTGCATAGAAGAACTATGTCCTTGATGCACCGCTAGGTAACAGACCTATTGCAGGAGCAGATGCATACATTATGAACGTTTGGCTAGCTCGATATGATGACTACTTGATAGTTTAGTGCGCCATGCTTTGCGGCTTAGAATCGGGGCTTAAAATACGTTTTGAATGCCACAGAGCATATGAGATGTTCCAAGAGATGAAATTGGTATTTCAAACTCATGCCCGTGTCGAGAGGTATGAGACATCTAGTAAGTACGTTGCCTACAAGATGGAGGAGAATACCTCAGCTAGTGAGCATGTGCTCGGAATGTTTGGGTACTACAATCGCTTGAATCAAGTGGGAGTTAATCTTCCAGACAACATAGTGATTGACAGAGTTCTCTAGTCACTATCACCAAGCTACTAGAACTTCATGATGAACTATAATATGCAAGGGATGATGAAAACGATTCCCGAGCTTTTCGCGATGCTGAAATCCGCGAAGGTAGAAATCAAGAAAGAGCATCAAGTGTTGATGGTTAACAAGACCACTAGTTTCAAGAAAAAAAGGGCAAGGGAAAGAAAGGGAACTTCAAGAAGAATGGCAAGCAAGTTGTCACTCCTGTGAAGAAGCCCAAAGCTGGACCCTAGTGGCAATAATAAAGCCGGACCCTTGTTGCACAGGAATGGAAATCTTTGGGGGATTACTTGGGAATCCGCATACGTCCTTGCCTTCTTAGCACGAAAGAAGTTCAACTACATCAACCGCGTTGGCAAACGCTTCCGCTTTCGGTCTACGAGGGTACGTGGACACACTTGCTCCTCCTATTGCTATGCATATCCTAGATAGATCTTGCATGAGCATAGGATTTTTTTTGAAATTGCATGCTATGTTCCCCAACAGTTTTAGCTATGTCAACCGCAGATATGATTAAGGTATCCGCTGCGTGCCCCATCTTCGGTGGCACAGACTATCCCTACTGGAAGAACAAGTTGCACATGCATCTTGAGGCTATTGAGAAAGATCTGTTATTTGTCGTCAAGGATGGAGTGCTTTACATGGAACTGAACGTCAACGTTACTAATATTAAGAGATTTAAGACCAACTCAATTCTCAAGCGAAGAATATCATATGTGGGCTTCTGGACAAAGGACAATATGGCAGAGTGAGTGCCCAAGAAATATCTAAGACTATCTGGGACTCTCCAATGTTATCGAGGGAGTTTCATCTCAACGTGACTCCCAAGTTGATGTTCTTTGCAATCTCTTTAATTGATTCAAGAGCCTCGATAATGAGAACGTTCAACACACCTTTGACCACCTCATTCATATCTCCAATGAGCTTCAGGCTCTTGGTGCTGCTGGCATCACCGACCATGAGGTGGTGAAGAAATTGCTGAGATCTCATGATAGTTCTTTTGGCACCTTGGCCTTGATGATTCAAGAGCATCCTGATTACAAGCAACTTGATCTAGCTGATATTCTCGTGAGGCTCAATACTCATGAATTTCAGCAAGCTGAGAAAAGAGATATGTATGGTCTCAGCTATGGAAGACCTCGCGCTCTAAAGGCAAAGGAAAAAAGCCAAGGCAATTTCTTGATCTGAAGAAGAATCTTACTACAATTCTGGTGGCGCCGAAGAAATTGGCAGATAACTTGTAGTGTTGGTGAGGAAATTCTAGAAGTTTTCAAAGAAAAGCTGGTTTGGAAAGTCTTCAAAGTATGACTCAATGAACATTGGAGAAGCTTCTGCTAGAGACTACAAGAAGAGAACCTGCCACAAATGCAAGAAGTCTGGCCAGTGCATTGCTGACTGCCCTCTCCAGGAAAGGAATCAAAGAAGAAGAAGAGCAGAGATGATGACTCTAATGACAAAAAGAACAAATCCTCAAAGTCTTCATCAAAAACTTCATCATGCAAGATGAGTTGTCCTAGCAGAGCTCGTGCATTCATTGGAAAGGAAATGGATTCTGAGGAAGAATCTGATCATGAGGAAGCTGAGGAATCTGAGGATGAGTCAGACTCTGATGTGGTGAGCCTAACCCTCACTACTAAGTTCGTCATCAAGTCCATCTTAAACCCTAATGGAAATGGCAACATCGCCAACTCCGAGGACTATGATGATGATTATGTTCCCACCTATTGATTCATGGCAAGAGGTGCAAAGGTAACCTCACGTCCAGCCTACTTCTATACTTCCAATGAAGATGACTCTGAGTGTGAATCTAAACCTAGCTATAAGAAACTAGCTAAAATTGCAGCCGATGATCTAGTGGATGAGGAAATGGATCGTAGTCATACTTTGTGTGAAGACCTTAGACGTCTTGAAACAATCTATGATGAGCTTCAAATGGCCCTCTCAGTCAAACACAAGAAGCTTTCCTATGAATTTCTTCAAAGGAAGTAAGATCTCGAGAGAGCGTCTCATGATGATCTTCAAAAGGAAAATGATTCATTGGTCACTCAACAGATCAATATCGTTCATGCTCAGGAAGAATTTGTTGCACCTTGCCTAAAATGCCTTGAAGGTGAAAATGCAAATTCTTCAGCTGAATGTTCAAATGCTTCTGAAACTGCAATATCCTCAACTGTCCCCGTGGTATCAGTTTCCTCATTCGAGGAAACCACAAGTGTTACTAACAAAAATGCAGGGTTGAAGAAATAGTATGTAATAGGCATGTACAAAATCCCCAAAGGGAATCAAACTCTTTGTGATGTGCTCAATAAGCAGATTCTTAACAGGAACCCTATGAAATTGGATATTTCCTTTGAGAGGAAACTTAATACTGATGGATCATTCTAGAAACCTGAGCAAGATTCCAAAACCACCTGGGTTGCTGCGAAAGGACCTCTCCTAGATCCATCCACTTTATCTGGTTACAACTGTGATACTTTATATACCTGTGATGAGTCATTTGAATCTAACTATATATTGTTCAAAAATCAAAATAGTGAAGTATGATCCAAATTTGTTGGTACTCTTTGTGGGAATGGTGCCCCAGTGAAGAAAATCTGGGTGCCCAAAAGCCTCGTGGAAAATCTTTTGGTGAATGTCATCATGACACCACCAACGAGGACAAAAACCGCAGGGCAAATTCTTCACTTGGACCAAAGTAGTCAAATGGTCACAGGTCTATTTATGGCCGTGCTAATGCTTCTGTTTCATGGGGAAACAACCATCGGTCTTATGAATATGTGCATTATTCTTCGAACCATTATGTTCACAAATCTTCAAATAATTTCTTCGCACATTCATTTGAATACTCTAACTCTCCTGTGAAGAGAAATGCATATTCCTCAATGCCTAATTCTCTATCAATGTGCTTCCATACATTGCTTCTCAGCCACCCATACAAATGATGGTTGTTAAAAAGAAGAACTAATCTCTTCAGCAGGGTCACATATTCAGACGGAAATGAACGTCTTTGAAGTCACTGAAGACCTGACAAATTCTTGTTGGGACACAACATAATCATGATGGAATGAATTCTTCATTTCCCTCATCCCATATGCTATTGAAATTATTATCACTTGATGGAAGTCACTTATGAATTTGACTGTCATATTCTTCATTTGAAGTATTGATGGCCTATAAGGGAACAGGGTTATTGCATTTCATGATAAGTAGGTGTTGTAGGAACGAAAGTATGTCTAGAGGGGGGGGGGGTGATTAGACTACTTAACCAAATAAAAACTTATCCTTTTCCCAATTTTAGTTGTAGGCAAGTTTTAGCGATTCTAACAAGTCAAATACACCCTACACATGCAAGTCTAAGAGTTGAGCATTAGAAAGTAAAGATTTTGCATATGAACGTAAAGGAGGGATCGGAGAAATCAAACGCAATTAAGACATGTGATTTTTGCATGGTTCTGATAGGTGGTGCTATTGTACGTCCATGTTGATGGAGACTTCAACCCATGGAGGGTAACGGTTGCACGAGTCCATGGAGGGATCCACCCGCAAATGGTCTATGAAGAAGTGGCCTTGCCTATTCCATCATGGCTTACGTCCACGAAGGACTTGTCAAAATTGGGGCTCCATGGACCCAAATAAGGTTCGAACTCTGGGGTGTGTGCGAAGATGTAACCTAGCTGCGGTCCCAAACTCATTGCCTCATGGCTTGGCCTCTTCGAGTTCGTGCAAGCGGGGAAAGAGATGAACATAGAGATTTACGTAGATTTGGGCCACCTTGTGGTGTAATACCCTACTTTTGCTTTGGTGGTTGGATTGCCTCGCAAGGAGGATGAGGATGAACTGGTACAAGTGTGTGAGCTACCTCGTGAGGGCTTAGAGCGTGAGAATCAATCCACACCCCTCTACGGTGGAGACTAACCTATATTTATAGTGGCCTTAGTCCTCTTCCCTCATAACTGAGGCGGGACGGAATACCACAACGACCAATTTTGAAAGGGGACAACAGTACATCTTATCCCGACGAAGGGTGGTCTTTGCCTGCAAAGCTACCGGCCGTGACACAGAAGTGGGCTCAATGATGACCTCCGTCCTGCCGAGCTCATACGTTGGTCTTGTTGCACGGGAATGGAAATCTTTTGGCGATTCCTTGGGAATTCGCGTACGTCCTTGCCTCCTTAGCACGAAAAAGGAAACTGTCCTGGACTGCGCCTGCTGGCGCAAGCCTGGCCTTTGGTTATCATGGCATACGTCATCGCGCGCCTCGTGAGGTGGGAGGTTTGCATAGAGATCTCCGCTCCTTGGGAGGAAGGCTCGGGAAGGTGCTCCTCGGGAGGTCTTGGTGTCATTCGCCTCGCGAGGCGGGAGGCCCTCGCGAAGGTCTTGCCCTTGGGGTCTTGGAGCTGGGCCGTACCGGGCCGTCGACAGAGTCGTGTGCTGGGCTGCAGGCACGCAAGTCTGGGTACCCCCGATCCTAGAACGCAGATAGTAGCCCCCGGGCCCAAGGCACGCTCGTCCTGGTTTCGGAGCGAAGGCAAGGAGTGAAGGGAAAAATGACGCGGACCCCAATCACCTACGGGCCAGGCTTGACGCGTCGCGTACGACGGGACGCAGACACCTCCACTTCCCCATGTCGCCTCGGCAACTGCCTAGACTGACAAAAGCCTGGCGCGTGCCGCGGGGCCATCATTTGTCATCCTCGCCTTGCTCCTAATCTCCTTCTCCAGAAAGGTGCTCCTCAAGATCCAACCACAGCGTCGTCCCTCTCTTCTTCCTTCACTGGCGCCGACGACTCCCCGAATGGCGTCCGCGGGGAAATCGCAACCTTGGTCCAGGTCGCGACCTCCTCATCTCTTCTGCCGGCACTCGCAGCCTCCTCCGTCGTTAAGGAGGGGGACCTCAGTCCTGCTCTCGCTAACGGCGGGCGACATGAACGAGTGGGGTCAGACCCTAATTTGGGCCGGCTCTATGGAGCGAAGCACCTTGTCGATGACGGCCTACCCCTTCTGTAACGCCCTCGATGCGGCTATAGCTCCCACGTGTCGAGGCACGACTTAGAGACATAACCGCATTGAAAGCAATGTCGCAAGTCAGGCAATCATTACAACATCCCAGGTAATACATAATAAAGGGGGAGATAACATAGTTGGCTTACACTCGCCACGTCACATCAGAGTACATAAATAACATCCATCAAACAAACACTCATGGCCCGACTACGGCGCCAAAATAGAAAAGAACCCAACGTGCGACAAGGCCCTGAATCGATCCCCAACTAGGCACCACTACTGATCATCGGGAAAGGAAACATAATAACGCTGATAGTCCTCGTCGAACTCCCACTTGAGCTCGTACTCGTCACCTGGAGCGAAAACACCTGGACCTGCATCTGGAGTTATAGTATCTGTGAGCCACAGGGACTCAGCAATCTCGCACCCTCGCGATCAAAACTATTTAAGCTCATAGGAATGGATAAGGCAAATATATGTGGAGCTACAGCAAGCGACTAGCGTATGTGGTGGCTAACTTATACGCAAAAGAGAGCGAGAAGAGAAGGCGACGCACGAGCGAGAAGCTAAAGGAACATCCTGCGCAAGCATAACTCCAACACCGTGTCCACTTCCCGGACTCCGCCGAGAAGGGGCCATCACGGTAACACACACGGTTGATTCATTTTAATTAAGTTTAGTTCAAGTAATCTACAACCGGACATTAACAAATTCCCATCCGCCCATAACCGCGGGCACGGCTTTCGAAAGTTCAATCCCTGCAGGGGAGTCCCAACTTAGCCCATGACAAGCTCTCACGGTCAACGAAGGAATAGACCTCCTCCCAAGACGTTCCGATCAGACTCGGTATCTCGGTAACTCAAGACACTTCGACAGGTTAAAACAAGACCAGCAACACCGCCCGAATGTGCCGACAAATCCCGATAGGAGCTGCACATATCTCTTTCTCAGGGCACACTCAGATTGTCCTAGGTACGGGTAGGCCAGCCCAGAGTTGCCCCTGGTGGCCACCGGTAGCTGACAGGTGGACCAACACTCAGAGGAGCACTGGCCCGGGGGGGGGGGTAAAATAAGATGACCTTTGAGTCTGCAGAACCCAAGGGAAAGAAAAGGCTAGGTGGCAAATGGTAAAACCAAGGTTGGGCATTGCTGGACAAGCTTTAATCAAGACGAAATATCAAGGGGTTCCCATTATAACCCAACCGCGTAAGGGACGCAACAATCCGGGAACATAACACTGATATGACGGAAACTAGGGCGGCAAGAGTGGAACAAAACACTAGGCGAGAGGCCGAGCCTTCCACCCTTTACCAAGTATATAGATGCATTAAGACAACATAGCAATATAATGATATCCCAACAAGTAAAATAAATGTTCCAACAAGGAACGGCTCCAATCTTCACCTGCAACTAACAACGCTATAAGAAGGGCTGAGCAAAGCGGTAACATAGCCAATCAATGGTTTGCTAGGACAATGGTGGGTTAGAGGTTCAACATGGCAATTGGGAGGCTGACAAGCAAAAGGTAGGCATCGTAGCAGTGGCAAAGCAAAAGAGCGAGCAAACTAGCATAGCAAAGATAGTAGTGATTTCGAGGGTATGATCATCTTGCCTGAGATCCCGCAAGGAAGAAGAACGTGTCCAAGAAGAAGACAAATGGTCGTAGACGAACGAATCCTCACAACTCCGGAACGAAACTGAAGCTAACGAGAGAAGCAACCCAGAAAGAAACAAACAACATAGTAAACAACCATCACATAGACATGGCATGATGCGCAAACAAGTATGATGCATGCCCGGTTTAAATAGCATGGCATGGCAATATGCACAAACAAAAATACAAGTTAAATGGAGCCCAATATGCAACGAGTTGCATATTGATGAAACACCACATCAATTATTTAGTTCTCTCTCGGTTATGTACCCAACAATATTAAATGTTGTTAACCATGGCAAGAGGTGAAACATAAGTAAACTAACTATTTAGGCAAGTTTAAATGAGGCCGGAAACAACAAATAACAATTCCGGAAAAACCCCATATGTTACTTAGCAATTTAAAGCAAGCAACAATTTTAAACATTTTAATTGTTGTTATCATGATGCGGATGACATATGCAAGTTTATGCTTTTTTTATTGGAAATGTTGACATGAGCATGTTAAGAAGCATTAGTCGCCATGGCGGAATGAAAAGGGTGCCACGGCGGCGAAACAGAAATGGCGCCACGGCAACATATCCGAAAATGATGCCACGGCAACATATCGGTTCCGGTAGCTCATGGAGGTACCGGTGCAAAGGAAGTGGGCGTGAGCGTGTTGTGCAACGATGGTGGGGTGCCCCCGGATTCCGGGTTCCCACGGGACGACAGCATGGAAAACGAGTGACAATTCGGACACGGTGCAAACTTACGGTTCATCTCATTCAACACATGCACTAGGTCACGGGCGGTCGTTCTCGGCGGTTATACCTTCGAAGCGTGCGTTTCGGAGCGGGTCGAGTTCGTCGAGGGAAGTAGTTGTTCACGGTGATGGTAGAGGTACTCGCGATCTTGGCAACGGTAGTCGTACATGTCCGGAGAGGAACTTGTCGCATCCATGGTATTCGGGCGTAGTGGAAGTAGTTGTTCAAGTGTTGTCGTGGGAAGTAGTCGTACACGGCATCGATAGTGGTACACGGGTCTTCGGGCGACGGTAGATGGTACATGTTTTCGTAGTTGTTCAGGTCAACGGTAGTTGTACACGGGTCCTCGTCTTCATGGTACTTGACGTCCTCTCGGCCTTGACAGTGACGAAATGGAACGCGGTGGTCGTAGTACTTGGCGAATCCACGTAGTCGAACATGGGTTGTAGTGGTACTTGACGCTCGTAGACATCCAGGGTCATCGTAGAGGTACTCTTCATCCACGAAACTAGCAGTGGAGCACACTCATGCCTCGGGTCTTTGCGGATGCAAACAGCAGCACAGGGCTGGCCGAGGCAACGCGGGACAAGGGCGAGGCGACGCCGCGGGGTTGTGGGAGGCGAAGCCACAGGACAGCGCGCGGGGCAGACGACGGGGATGGCCGAGATGAGGAGGACCCGGTCCCTAGACCTCGGACCTAGCCGGAGACGGGCGAGGGAAGGGGCGGTCAGGCAACCGACGGGGCACGGCAGGCTGCTTGGTGGAGGATACGCGCGGGCGAGGAGGCGCGCGGGAGCAGGGTCGCACGCAGAGGCGACGAGGAGGAGGCCACGGGCGAGGGAGGAGGTTGGGCGCGCTCGGGGACGAGCTCCGACGGAGCTGCTCGCTGTCGACGGCCGGAAACAGAGACGAGGCAGAGGAGGGGCACGGGCGCAGGAGGCTGAGAGGGGCGAGGCGTTGGTGCGGGCGGCCGGCGAAGATGGCTGCGGGGGAGCTCGATGCGATGGGTGGCGATGGGGACGCGGGGGAGAAGGAAGGGCGAGGCCTTGGGCGGAGGTGGAGGCGCGAGGAAGCGGGGCTCTGCTCCTCTATCTTTCTGAGCGGATGGGGGGCACGAGCGAGGGAGAGGGAGAGATCGAGAGGAGGGAGAGATGGGGATCGAGGACGATCCGAGCGGGACGAGTGGCTGGCGGCGGAGGGGGGAACGAGAGGAGGGATGGATCGAGAGAGAGGAGGTCGGGCTAGGGTTAGAGGGATCGGCTGGGCCTTGAGAGGCCGGCTGGGCTGGAATCTCTCTCACTACTAAAAGAAAGGAAAAAAAAACAGAGATGAGAAAGAAAAGAAAAGGAGGTTAGAGGAAGAAGTTGGACACGGGGATTATTTTCCGAACTCACAAAAATACACTAGTTCCAAGAAAATGGAAAGAGGCATGATTGAAAGATGTAAATTCAAACTCATTTGAATTAAATTCAAATGATTTGAATAGGAAGTGAGGTTTGGGAAGGTCCAAAAATGTTCGGATTTTTGGTGGAGCTCCGGAAAATGATGAAATAATTTATGGGCAAGGTTGGAGACCAAGAATTGAGATAACAACGGCATGGGATATTTTGCAAGTGGGTTATGGGTAATTCCAAATAAATGGAATATTTAATATAGCTCCCTAATATCGGGAGGGTATGTTATAAAGAGAAGTCACCATGTGAGTTCCCTCGGTTTAAATAGATCAAAAGATCTATGCAATTTATTCAGTTGAGGTTTTAAAAATTAATGATATGATGGCATGATGACATGATGCAATGCACATGATGCAGAGATGAATGCACGAACAAAACAAAATCACACAACGAATCTCGGAAACCCTGGAAGGCATCTGAAGCTCCGGTCTTGGGGCGTTACAACACTCCACCACTACGAGAGGATCTCGTCCCGAGATCTAGAATGGCACCGGAGGGAAAACGGAAGAGAAAGAGAAGAGGTAAACCAAATTGCTTCTTTGACAAACGAGTGAAACCAAGAACCTCGCGAGGTTAAACAAATTCAAGAAAAGAATACAACTAAGGTGAACTAGGTCGAAAACACTCCGTTAGAAAAGAGGGGCAAAGAGCATTGCAAAAAACCTTGAGGTTGAAAGGCAAGATATATATTGAAACCACTCCGGTTAAGACAAGATAGAGAAGGAATAAGACTTATATAATTTGGACAGCACTCCGGTTGAGAAGGGATGCAAAAATTGATAAGATGAGAGAGCTCGAAAGAAAAACACGACACTCCGGTTGAATGGATAAGCAAAGGAAAGAATACTATCATGACAAAACAAGAGGATGGGTAGAAGAGAGCAACATCACAATGCCTTCGGAACAAAAGAATAAAAGATAGATAATTGAGATAGGGGAATGGAGAAGAAAAAACCAACTTCTGCCACAAAAGAGCTTGACAAGGCATCTTTAGGAGAAGGGTTGAACGGGGTTGTTGGAAAACCACCAACGAAAAGAATAAGGTTGATATGGTCTTATGGAATACATCTCAAATTATGAGGTGACAACCTGCCACTCACGGGAAAAGGATTGGATTGATATCAACAAGGAGACGAGAACTTATTTCGCCAGGAGGATAAATGAAGAACTTGGGTCATTTATAAGCACCATAGATGGCAACAAACCTTAGGGAAGGCTTTAGGTGGAATATAACCCAAGATAATTCCAACGAATAGGTTGATGGATTTAAAATATCTCATACTTGATAACTTGTGAATCATGAAACACGAAGGAAAATTATCGGAAATGACATAACACCACCTCCGATAATATGGTAGACAGAATCTCACTCCGGATTACAAGAAGAAGACTGCTTGAGCTCCTTAAAAGAATCTCGATGAAAACTTCGAGAAGGAAATAAATCCTTGATGAACCATCATGTAGAACCTCCATGAAGAACTCTGGTAACAAAAAGATGATCCAGCGGAAGGAAAAAGAAGTTGAAAACACAAGGTGAAACCTTGTAATGATTTAGATGAATCTCCATGGTGATATAATTGCCAGAGCTTGAGACTCCGGGAACGCAAAATGAATCAAGTGAAACCGAGAATTTCATGGGCCTCAGGAATAAAGAATTAAATACTTGGATGAAACAAGAATAAGAATTATGTTATGCTTATCCTTCACCATTTTAAATTGATGACAAGCAACGGATTCGACACACTACTTATTCTCGTTGAAAAGATTAAGATAGATATAGCGTCAACTTGGAAAGGTCTTCCATGAACCACCGATGGGATTTGGAAAACAACGAATGAATTGATATGATAAGAAAGAAGAAAAATCTTGAACGAACCACCGGTAGGATTGGAACAACAAATGAATTGATATGATGAACAAGGAAGAGAGATCTTGAAAGAACCACGGTAAGAATTAAAAATGAACAAAGAAAAGATAAGGAAGACACCGGGAAGAATTAACAAATGAATGAAGATGCTTGAGAGAATTTAGACCCATGAGAACGAAGAGATCACGAGCTGATTAAAGATCACTTGCACGAAGCACCGGTAAAATTGAAGAAAGTGAGCAGAAAGCTGAGAATGAATAATATTTGAAAAGATGGATTCCGGATAAGAAATTGAGAAGACTCTTGAATTTGCTCCGGATAGTTGAAAAGAATTCTCACAATCGAAAATAATTATTAGAGGATGGCAATAAGCTAGAATCACGAGTCTCTGAGAGAACGGATAAGATAAGGAGGAAAAACTCTTCTTCAGTCTTCAAAATCCAAGAAAGACGACGAGAAACACCACCATGAATTATTTAGACACTCCGGGAGAATCAAAAGCGAAGAGGTTGAGCCAACTATGGGAAGAATTTGAAAGATCTTGGAGAAAAGCATTTGACTGATGATAACTCATTCTTACGTCAAACTTGGAAAAGAATTTGAGAGTAACGCCGGGAAAATAAGAAGAGTCAGGTAAGATCCTGGAAAAAGACCTGTGGGTTAGGGCCCACTCAAAAGAAACACCGTTGAACAATTTGAAGAGAGATAATGCACCGGTTGAAATAAAAGACTTGAATGAGAGAACATCCTCGAAAGATCTTGAACGAATGCATAGTGGAAACACGAATCTTCGAGATATCTTGAGCATTCTGGAACAATTGAATAGCGAGAAATGAATGAATATGAGGAGCACCATCAAGAGAAGGTATTTGAAACGAGAAAAGGGGATATAATCGACAAATCTTGACTTGAATCCACCGAAGAAGAAAAAGGAATGAGGAATGACGAACTAGTAGAACATCTTCTTGAGAACCACCGGGTAAGAACATTGACGGAAAAGAATGGAGAAACTTCACAAAAATAAAAGGATACATGGTAAAGAAATCTTAGTCCTTGAGGAAAAAGGGTGGGTGGGCGGGAAAAAACAAAGGCAACTTGGAGACGGATGAAACAAACACTGTTGAGAAGAAATGATAATTGGTCTTGCTGATGTTGAAGTGATCGGATCCACTTGAAGAGAAACACGCCGGTTGAAACGGATTGACATGACAATCTTGATTGTCGAGAAGGATTGGTATTCACATCGGAGTATGAGAACACCATTTCGGAAAGGTATGGAATCAACACTTGACATTGAAGCAACTCGAATACCACAACTCAAAACAAAAACAAAGGACTGGCTTGCAGAATAAGCCGGAACAAACATATGATAGAGATTTCGTCTGAAGTTTCGTGGTGGGGCCTACACGGGCTCGATCATACAACACCATCATGTACAAGGCAGTGCACATGACATACGAAGCGTCCCCGAGTCGGCATAGCCAAGGACTCTTTAAGACACAACGAGACCACTGTAAAACCAACCGTGAATAGGCGGACCACTAGACGTCGAACCCCAATTTCATATCATACATCCGTCAGAAAGATATCCTAAGAGCTACTTGAATTCCCACCTATGAAACTCCCGAAATTTTCCGGTTATGCAATCAGGTGTTGGGGATACAGGGGAAGCATAATATCTCACCCAAACTAGCAAATCCTACATCCAGCTGTATCCATCCTTCAACACATAACCAAGAAACCTTCGGAAATCGTCTACCTCAACCTTCGAAAAGCATCCGTTATACAAGTTATGGCGATACTCCCGAACTCCCACCCCAGTACTGGGTGGCGTCGAGGTTATCTCACCAACGAACTGCATAAAAGAGATTTTCGATGTCGGCGTACTAAACTCAGGTATTCCAGAACTGCAATGATAAAATTATGATGACAACACCTCAGAGCTCAACTCCCCGGGACACTTCCACTAAACCCCTGACAGGAGGCACCAAGACAATGTTCTCATCATAAAACCATCAGAACAATTCCAAGATACCCGCGTGATCCTAAAAAAATTTAGTGAAATTTGAGAAGAGAAGAGTCAAAACTCTATGTCAGGATGCCTTAGCAGAGCGATGAGGAGGCTGGGAAGTAAAAAGAATTCCTAAGCTCTCCGATATATAATTCCTAAGGACTCAAAACATTTTTTTTCTAGACACAACTCGGCTGCTAAAAACGATCAAGCAATGGGGGCTCCTAAGGTCTGGGAAGGCTCTGATTACCAACTTGTAACGCCCTCGATGCGGCTATAGCTCCCACGTGTCGAGGCACGACTTAGAGACATAACCGCATTGAAAGCAATGTCGCAAGTCAGGCAATCATTACAACATCCCAGGTAATACATAATAAAGGGGGAGATAACATAGTTGGCTTACACTCGCCACGTCACATCAGAGTACATAAATAACATCCATCAAACAAACACTCATGGCCCGACTACGGCGCCAAAATAGAAAAGAACCCAACGTGCGACAAGGCCCTGAATCGATCCCCAACTAGGCACCACTACTGATCATCGGGAAAGGAAACATAATAACGCTGAGAGTCCTCGTCGAACTCCCACTTGAGCTCGTACTCGTCACCTGGAGCGAAAACACCTGGACCTGCATCTGGAGTTATAGTATCTGTGAGCCACAGGGACTCAGCAATCTCGCACCCTCGCGATCAAAACTATTTAAGCTCATAGGAATGGATAAGGCAAATATATGTGGAGCTGCAGCAAGCGACTAGCGTATGTGGTGGCTAACTTATACGCAAAAGAGAGCGAGAAGAGAAGGCGAAGCACGAGCGAGAAGCTAAAGGAACATCCTGCGCAAGCATAACTCCAACACCGTGTCCACTTCCCGGACTCCGCCGAGAAGGGGCCATCACGGTAACACACACGGTTGATTCATTTTAATTAAGTTTAGTTCAAGTAATCTACAACCGGACATTAACAAATTCCCATCTGCCCATAACCGCGGGCACGGCTTTCGAAAGTTCAATCCCTGCAGGGGAGTCCCAACTTAGCCCATGACAAGCTCTCACGGTCAACGAAGGAATAGACCTCCTCCCAAGACGTTCCGATCAGACTCGGTATCTCGGTAACTCAAGACACTTCGACAGGTTAAAACAAGACCAGCAACACCGCCCGAATGTG
>NC_041385.1:589985330-590155988 GCF_002162155.2 Triticum dicoccoides | reverse complement strand
GGGGGGGGGTAAAATAAGATGACCTTTGAGTCTGCAGAACCCAAGGGAAAGAAAAGGCTAGGTGGCAAATGGTAAAACCAAGGTTGGGCATTGCTGGACAAGCTTTAATCAAGACGAAATATCAAGGGGTTCCCATTATAACCCAACCGCGTAAGGGACGCAATAATCCGGGAACATAACACCGATATGACGGAAACTAGGGCGGCAAGAGTGGAACAAAACACTAGGCGAGAGGCCGAGCCTTCCACCCTTTACCAAGTATATAGATGCATTAAGACAACATAGCAATATAATGATATCCCAACAAGTAAAATAAATGTTCCAACAAGGAACGGCTCCAATCTTCACCTGCAACTAACAACGCTATAAGAAGGGCTGAGAAAAGCGGTAACATAGCCAATCAACGGTTTGCTAGGACAATGGTGGGTTAGAGGTTCAACATGGCAATTGGGAGGCTGACAAGCAAAAGGTAGGCATCGTAGCAGTGGCAAAGCAAAAGAGCGAGGAAACTAGCATAGCAAAGATAGTAGTGATTTCAAGGGTATGATCATCTTGCCTAAGATCCCGCAAGGAAGAAGAACGTGTCCAAGAAGAAGGCAAACGGTCGTAGACGAACGAATCCTCACAACTCCGGAACGAAACTGAAGCTAACGAGAGAAGCAACCCAGAAAGAAACAAATAACATAGTAAACAACCATCACATAAACATGGCATGATGCGCAAACAAGTATGATGCATGCCCGGTTTAAATAGCATGGCATGGCAATATGCACAAAGAAAACTACAAGTTAAATGGAGCCCAATATGCAACGAGTTGCATATTGACGAAACACCACATCAATTATTTAGTTCTCTCTCGGTTATGTACCCAACAATATTAAATGTTGTTAACCATGGCAAGAGGTGAAACATAAGTAAACTAACTATTTAGGCAAGTTTAAATGAGGCCGGAAACAACAAATAACAATTCCGGAAAAACCCCATATGTTACTTAGCAATTTAAAGCAAGCAACAATTTTAAACATTTTAATTGTTGTTATCATGATGCGGATGACATATGCAAGTTTATGCTTTTTTTATTGGAAATGTTGACATGAGCATGTTAAGAAGCATTAGTCGCCATGGCGGAATGAAAAGGGTGCCACGGCGGCGAAACAGAAATGGCGCCACGGCAACATATCCGAAAATGATGCCATGGCAACATATCGGTTCCGGTAGCTCATGGAGGTACCGGTGCAAAGGAAGTGGGCGTGAGCGTGTCGTGCAAGGATGGTGGGGTGCCCCCGGATTCCGGGTTCCCACGAGACGGCAGCATGGAAAACGAGTGACAATTCGGACACGGTGCAAACATATGGTTCATCTCATTCAACACATGCATTAGGTCACGGGCGGTCGTTCTCGGCGGTTATACCTTCGAAGCGTGCGTTTCGGAGCGGGTCGAGTTCGTCGAGGGAAGTAGTTGTTCACGGCGATGGTAGAGGTACTCGCGATCTTGGCAACGGTAGTCGTACATGTCCGGAGAGGAACTTGTCGCATCCACGGTATTCGGGCGTAGTGGAAGTAGTTGTTCAAGTGTTGTCGTGGGAAGTAGTCGTACACGGCGTCGGTAGTGGTACACGGGTCTTCGAGCGACGGTAGATGGTACATGTTTTCGTAGTTGTTCAGGTCGACGGTAGTTGTACACGGGTCCTCGTCTTCATGGTACTTGACGTCCTCTCGGCCTTGACAGTGACGAAATGGAACGCGGTGGTCGTAGTACTTGGCGAATCCACGTAGTCGAACATGGGTTGTAGTGGTACTTGACGCTCGTAGACATCCAGGGTCATCGTAGAGGTACTCTTTGTCCACGAAACTAGCAGTGGAGCACACTCATGCCTCGGGTCTTTGCGGATGCAAACAGCAGCACAGGGCTGGCCGAGGCAACGTGGGACAAGGGCGAGGCGACGCCGCGGGGTTGCGGGAGGCGAAGCCACAGGGCGGCGCGCGGGGCAGACGACGGGGATGACCGAGATGAGGAGGACCCGGTCCCTAGACCTCGGACCTAACCGGAGACGGGCGAGGGAAGGGGCGGTCAGGCAACCGACGGGGCACGGCAGGCTGCTTGGTGGAGGAGTCGCGCGGGCGAGGAGGCGCGCGGGAGCAGGGTCGCACGCAGAGGCGACGAGGAGGAGGCCACGGGCGAGGGAGGAGGTTGGGCGCGCTCGGGGACGAGCTCCGACGGAGCTGCTCGCTGTCGACGGCCGGAAACAGAGACGAGGCAGAGGAGGGGCACGGGCGCAGGAGGCTGAGAGGGGCGAGGCGGTGGTGCGGGCGGCCGGCGAAGATGGCTGCGGGGGAGCTCGATGCGATGGGTGGCGATGGGGACGCGGGGGAGAAGGAAGGGCGAGGCCTTGGGCGGAGGCGGAGGCGCGAGGAAGCGGGGCTCTGCTCCTCTGTCTTTCTGAGCGGATGGGGGGCACGAGCGAGGGAGAGGGAGAGATCGAGAGGAGGGAGAGATGGGGATCAAGGACGATCCGAGCGGGACGAGTGGCTGGCGGCGGAGGGGGGAACGAGAGGAGGGATGGATCGAGAGAGAGGAGGTCGGGCTAGGGTTAGAGGGATCGGCTGGGCCTTGAGAGGCCGGTTGGGCTGGAATCTCTCTCACTACTAAAAGAAAGGAAAAAAAACAGAGATGAGAAAGAAAAGAAAAGGAGGTTAGAGGAAGAAGTTGGACACGGGGATTATTTTCCGAACTCACAAAAATACACTAGTTCCAAGAAAATGGAAAGAGGCATGATTGAAAGATGTAAATTCAAACTCATTTGAATTAAATTCAAATGATTTGAATAGGAAGTGAGGTTTGCGAAGGTCCAAAAATGTTCGGATTTTTGGTGGAGCTCCGGAAAATGATGAAATAATTTATGGGCAAGGTTGGAGACCAAGAATTGAGATAACAACGGCATGGGATATTTTGCAAGTGGGTTATGGGTAATTCCAAATAAATGGAATATTTAATATATCTCCCTAATATCGGGAGGGTATGTTATAAAGAGAAGTCACCATGTGAGTTCCCTCGGTTTAAATAGATCAAAAGATCTATGCAATTTATTCAGTTGAGGTTTTAAAAATTAATGATATGATGGCATGATGACATGATGCAATGCACATGATGCAGAGATGAATGCACGAACAAAACAAAATCACACAACAAATCTCGGAAACCCTGGAAGGCATCTGAAGCTCCGGTCTTGGGGCGTTACACCTTCTTCCTCTATAGCGTCTTCCTAGGGCTTGTCCCGCCCTTCTCGGAGTTCTTCCATGCTATCCTTAGGCACTACAAAATCCATGTCCTCCATATCTAGCCTCACTCCAGTCTCCTCCTGTCCATCTTCGCTTTCTACTGCAAGGCATTTGTGGGCGTAAGTCCTTCGTGGCCCTCTTCCACCACTACTTCAGCTTGTGATTCCACGAGCAGTACCAGTGATCCGCGTGCTTCTCCTTTGTCGCAGTCTAGAGTAGAAATTTGCTCTTGAAAGAGGAGAAAAAGGTGGAAGGCTTTCAGCACCGCTGGGTCTTCCTGGACGTCCAGGGTTCAGATCCGCTCCTAGAGACCCCAGAGGCGTTCCTGGCGCGTGCCTCTGAGTGGGGATCCGCCAATCTTACCGCCCCCCGAGCGAGGCCTGTGGCACCCCGATCCGCATGGAGCAGGGGGCCTTCGCAGGCCAGCCCAGGATAACACCTAATGCACGACCTGTCCATGATACAACATTCGAGGTAAGAATATTCATCAAATATATGTGTATATGATTACATCATTGATGAATACAATTTTCTAGCATGCCCTGAGGCTATTTAAATGGCGGCGGACGTTTATTTAAATGGCGACAGAAGTCTTGGTTTGGCAGTATATCGACTCTGGCTGGGCTCCACAACTCACATGACTGGCAAGATTACGACCTAGCACAACGGAACAAGTGAACAATTCTGGCACGACCTACAAAACTGGCATGACACGCCAGGACAGTACATTAAATGTACTTGCAAGACAACCAAATACATAGCATCCAAAGGAACAGATGACAAAGTAAGGACCAAGCATATGTAACAATCTACTTCAACACAATTTCTAAGCATGGCATGATATTAACTAGAGTCATAAATCAAACTAAGCATGAACAACATCATAGCATCTACTAGCATGGCAATAACATGGCATCTCAAACTTACTTCGAACATGGCAAATCATAACATGGCATCATTTAGCAATTCAATCAAAACATGGCAATGGCAAAACATAGCATAGCATCTTGATCATAACATGACATAATCTAGCATTTCAATCGAACATGGCATGGCATCATGAAACTATGCCGAAAATAAACTACCAGTCATATCCAATGCAGACAGAACATGTTAACTTTATGCAACCATCTCCTGTTCTTCCATGGTTCTTTAAATGCAAATAACAACATACTACTCATACAATGCAACCAAACTTGTGCACCGAGTCCCTCAGACTCTCTTACCGACGGGTTGCCTCGCAACCAAGCAATGATCATTCACGGATCACAAACGGAACCACACTTGGTTCAACACTAACCGTGACCTCGTCTCCTGATCATATCAAAACATCACCGTGACTTCTCATGACTATCTCATAGTCCAAGTCAACATATTATTTATTACACATTATTTATCAACTTAGTTATTTCAGGTGTATCCTCCATTTCAACCAAGACCCGATAGTGTGACCTACTACGAACTTGTGCCCATGACCGTGGACACGGCTATCGATAGACTTAACACACACTCTGCAGAGGTAGCACACTGTACCCACACCACGGAACCCATGGCCTCGCACTCCCATTCGGGTGGACCAACGGCGTTCCGACAAAACTGATCTACTGACATGACACTCTCCTAGCCTCTCTGACCAACACCCCTTTTGGGTTCAGTCCTGGGTGGCCCCGTGCCTACCAAAGGCATCACGGCCACCATCGTGGTAAAAACATCCACCGTTGTGGCAAAACAAAAACGGTCCCAAACAGGGACAAAAGCATGCAAAATCCAACTACGGGCACACAAGGCTTATGTCCGCCTACCCGATCAGGGTAGCGCGTATCCATAACCTTCCCTCGTTGGAGGCACCGGCGAGAGGCATGCCAATAGACCCATCTAGGGCCTTCCCATAACAGGCAAATGTGGCTGCACTGAAAAAAACTCGATTTGGTGGCACTATGACTCGATCCCATCTATGACGGAGGAGGGTTGTTATTAAGTCATACCATTCACTTCTCCAGCATCATCAACATGCAAGCATTTTTCACACGAATGCAACAACTAACATGCAACAAATAGATGCAGTAACAAAACATCAAGCTTTTCAAGTGAACAGCGATAGCATGTGAAACATGGCAATATCAAGTACCAACAATCTTACTAGTGCAGGAGAATCGACACTACTGGCATGAAACTAAACCAAACAAAGGCATGATATTATCAACTACAACATCCAGCTAGCATGTCAACCTATTCCATGAGAGCACAAGCATGCATGGCAGATAACACAAAAACATATAGCACGACTGAAATAACAACAGATGAAACATGCAAGAAACTACTGCAACTAAACACATGCACGAGGTGCAAGCAAAGTCAACATGCAAGTTTGGGGCTCATGATAAGAGGTTGGCTTGCTTGGGGTCGAGGAACACTCCGGGAAGGGATACGATCAACTCGCGGAAAAATTTGCGGGAGAACTGTTCTTTCTCAAAGGGGTAGAATTAGAGCAAGGGCAAAATGGGCATTTTCAGAATGTGCAAACACAAAGAAAATGGTCCCATCAAAAAGAGCTCGACGAACAGAGAACATGAGCATTGGAATCACCTCAAACGGAGTCACGGTTGAAAAGTTGTGGCCGTTCACTTTTTAGGGAGAAAAGGCACTAAACAGTGAACGTTCACAATTTAAGCATTTCGGCGGGCGGGGCTGAAAAGGAGAAAGCATAAACTTCAGAATACATTTCAAGAGCAGAGAAAACGTATTTCAGACAATACGTTTTCATTTAACAGAAAACGTAAACTGGCAGGGGCACTTCCACTTACGCTGACGTGGCGGCTGGCTCTATGACAGGTGGGGTCGCACGGGGCGGGGCCCGCCTGGCCTGACCTACTTGAACCTCCCGCTTGGGGGCGCACCGAGCCGAGGGAGTGGTCGCCCACATGGCGAGTGCTGGCGCTACCGACCACCGTACGTGGTGTGCGGCCTATCTAGGTGATCGGGAGGGAGTGGCGCATCCGGTGGAGGTGGTTGCCGCGGCCGAGATGCACTAGGGAGGGAGCACCAGGTCTCGCGGCGGAGAGGGGCTCCAGTCACCGGTGGACAGGGTGCTCCGGTGGGGGAATGGAAGGGCCGAGGCCACGGGGAGGCTCACCGGACTCCAGGGGACACAATGGAGGTGGAGGAACAGAGGAGGGCTGAGGGAGTCCCGGATTAGGGGGTGTCCGGATAGCCGAACTATCACCTTTGGCCGGACTCCTGGACTATGAAGATACAAGATTGAAGACTCCGTCCTGTGTCCGGATGGGACTTTCCTTGGCGTGGAAGGCAATCTTGGCAATACGGATATGTAGATCTTCTACCATTGTAACCGACTCTGTGTAACCCTAGCCCTCTCCGGTGTCTATATAAACCAGAGGGTTTTAGTCCGTAGGACGAACAACAATCATACCATAGGCTAGCTTCTAGGGTTTAGCCTCTTTGATCTCGTGGTAGATCTACTCTTGTACTACCCATATCATCAATATCAATCAAGCAGGAGTAGGGTTCTACCTCCATCGAGAGGGCCCGAACCTGGGTAAAAACATCGTGTCCCTTGTCTCCTGTTACCATCCGCCTAGACGTACAGTTCGGGACCCCCTACCCGAGATCCGCCGGTTTTGAAACCGACATTGGTGCTTTCATTGAGAGTTCCTCTGTGCCGTCGCCATCAGGAAGGATGCCTCGTACCGTCTTTAAAGACGGCACCGTTGCTAAAGGACCTTTGGCCATCGGCCGAACTCTCCGGCTAGGCGGTTTTCTTATGACCGCCTGTTCGGCCGCCGCGCCGACGATGACTTCTCGGGTCATCAAAAGCAATCTTCACGTCAACTCGGAACTCGCCGAGCAGCTTGATCCGATGGAGCTCTCCTCCTTAAACGAGCTCTTGGATCGCATCGCCGCCCTGGGAGTCGCTACAGACTACGATCAGATTGGGCCTAAAACCGATCTGAGAGAGATCAACTCTCCCTAGGCTACCCACCACGTTGCTGTGGTGGAGGAACAGTACGGCGACCCTTCTTCTATATTAAGGACTAGCTGTGTTCGGATTCCTGACCCCTCCATGCCGGATTCCCGCGGAGGAACGGATGTCGATCAAGTCATGAACCTAAAGTCAGGCAGCGGGCCGGATTCATTGGACAATATCCAAAAACCCAAGCTTCCAAGTTCGGAAACTTTTCAGCCCTTGAGTCTTAGATTTTACGGGGTTCTGAATTTAATTCCACCCGCCCACCCAAACATAAGCGATATATCCCGAATTCGGCAAGAGCCCGCTGAAACAGTACACCATTACTGGGCCAGATTCCTCCTGGCTATGGACAGGATAAAGGACTGCCGCGAGGAAGACGCAATTTCACTTTTCTGCAATAATTGCACGGACAAGGGAATCCTAAATGCCATAAGTCATCGTGAAATTACACGCTTTGCCGACTTGGTGTCCATAGTACGAAAGTACTGTGCGATGGAGAGCGCCTGGAAAACCGAAACCAAATTTTGGGATAATCCGGCCCCGAATACAACCCTAGTCCGAAATAAAAGGGTGCATCACCGCCAGGCACCTGGGTTAAATACCAAAAAGCAAAAAACCCCTAAAGGGCACGGAACCGTACTAGAGGGATGGCTCAATGGACCCTGCAAAATTCATAGTACAGAGGGCGCCACTCTAACTCATAGCCTTCGAGCATGTTGGATACTATGGCAGGTGGCCAAAAGTGGCGAAGAGCTTCTAGCTCCAGAGAACCAGCCCAGCAACACCAGTAC
Organism: Triticum dicoccoides; assembly: GCF_002162155.2. Taxonomy (NCBI): domain Eukaryota; kingdom Viridiplantae; phylum Streptophyta; class Magnoliopsida; order Poales; family Poaceae; genus Triticum; species Triticum dicoccoides. Next base: position 590,147,930 of record NC_041385.1, on the reverse strand, counting down.
GGTATTAACAGTCTTCGAGACTTTTGCATCAAATAATACGCGGAAACGAACACTCCGCAGCCTTGCCGAAGTCTACCAAGTAGCAACAATAAACCCATGGAGTGACACGGCTATTACCTTTAATGCTAGTGACGAACCTAAATTCCGAACAGCCGGAGCACCAGCCGCATTGGTCCTCAGTCCAATAGTGGACGGCTTTCGCCTTACTAAGGTACTCATGGACGGCGGCAGCGGATTAAGCCTCATTTATGAGGAAACCCTTCGAAAAATGGAAATAGACTGGAGCCGCATTGAGCGAAGCGGCACAACCTTTACAGGAATAATCCCTAGTCGGGAAGCATGCTGCACAGGAAAAATCACACTGGATGTGGTGTTCGGCTCGCCGGACAATTATAGGTCCGAGGAGATCACGTTCCAAGTGGCCCCGTTCAGCAGCGGATATCACGCTTTATTAGGGCGAGGGGTATTCACAGTTTTTCAAGCTATACCCCATTACGGGTACATGAAGCTCAAAATTCCCGGGCCCAACGGAATCATCACTCTTGCCAGTGATCCGGACATAGCACTCCGCGCCGAAAATAAGACAGCTGCACTTGCCCTAGAGGCACTATCCGAAGCCCTAGCGGCCGAGGAGCTCACTGCGCTGCGCTCCATGGTGAACAGGGATGATGTGATACTCGATAAGAGATCCAAGTCCACCTCTTTTAAGCCAGCGGACGAAATAGTCAAATTCCAAGTCCATCCAACGGACCCTACAAAGACGGCCTCCATTGGGGCACAGTTAAACCCTGATGTAGACGCCGCACTACGAGAATTCCTACGGGAAAATTGGGACATTTTTGCTTGGCACCCTTCAGACATGCCAGGAATCCCATGCCGGCTGGCCGAGCACAGCCTAAATATCCTAAAAGGATTCAAGCTAGTCAAACAGGCTCTTCGGCGATTTTCTGAACCCAAGAGACAGGCAATGGGAGAGGAGCTAGCCAAACTATTGGAAGCCGGATTCATCAGAGATATAAAACATCCGGACTGGCTAGCAAACCTGGTGATGGTACCAAAGAAGGATAAATCCTGGCGCCTATGTGTCGACTTCAAGGACCTTAACAAGGCTTGCCCAAAGGACCCCTTCCCCCTCCCCCGCATCGATCAAATTATCGACGCTACCGCAGGACACGATTCATTGTGCTTCCTCGACGCATACTCCGGCTACCACCAAATTAAGATGGCAGAGCCAGACCAAGCCGCAACGGCATTCATCACTCCATACGGCCCATTCTGCTTCAACACAATGCCCTTCGGGCTCAAAAACGCCGGCGCAACATATCAGCGCATGATTCAGACATGTCTGGCAAACCAGATCGGCAAAATAGTGGAGGCATACATAGATGATGTGGTCGTCAAATCCAAGCATGTCGAAACTCTAGTAGACGACTTGAGGCTCACATTCGACAATCTCCGAACATACGACATTAAGCTGAATCCGGAAAAATGCGTCTTCGGCGTACCAGCCGGAAAGCTCTTGGGCTTCATTGTATTCGGTGGAGGAATTGAAGCAAACCCAGCCAAGATCCGAGCTCTGTCACAATTGGATATCCCAAAAGACCTCAAACAAATACAAAAATTGACTGGATGCGTGGCGGCTCTAAGCCGCTTTATCTCCCGTTTGGGAGAAAAGGCATTACCCCTTTATCGCCTCCTCCGGCGCACTGAACACTTCGAGTGGACGGATGCCGCCACGGCCGGACTCGAAGAAATAAAAGCCATATTGGCAACAAATCCGGTCCTGGCCGCGCCCAACATGGGCGAACCAATGTTATTATATATCACGGCAACACATCAAGTTGTAAGCGTGGTGCTCGTCATCGAACGAGAAACGGACGAAGACAAGTTCCCCCTTCAAAAACCAGTTTACTACGTGTCCACTGTCCTAACTCCATGCAAGTCCTGGTATCCACATTATCAAAAGATAGCGTACGCGGTGTTCATGCCATCCCGGAAGCTGCGACACTACTTTCAAGAGTGTTCGATAACAGTAGCCTCCGAAGTACCTCTTAATGACATTATAAACAACCGCGACGCAACTAGCCGGATTGCAAAATGGGCCATCGAGCTCCTCCCATTTGACATAACCTAGAAGCCACGGCGAGCTATTAAGTCGTAAGTTTTGGCCGACTTCGTCGCCGAATGGACTGTAGCCGAACTCCCTAAAGAGTACGGCGCATATTCCAACTGGATCATGCACTTCGACGGCTCCAAAATGTTGGCCGGCCTGGGGGCTGGCGTCGTCCTGACATCCCCAACCGGAGACACAGTTCAATACGTACTCGAGATAATGCACACAGACTCCAACAACGCAGCCGAATACGAGGCACTTCTACATGGCCTCCGGATGGCGGTCTCCATAGGCATTAAACGCCTAGAGGTGCGCGGGGATTCGAACCTCGCGATATCCCAAATAAATGGAGACTTCGACGCCAAGGATCCGAAAATGGCAGCTTACCGTAACGCCGTCCTAAAAATGTCAGCTCGGTTTGAAGGGCTTGAATTTCACCATATAGCCCGGGATAATAACCAGGCGGCGGACGTATTGGCACGCATTGGTGCAAAGTGCGATGCCGTCCCTCCCAATATCTTCCTAGAGCGGCTGTTCAAGCCATCCGTACTATGGGAAAGGGGAGTCCGGAAACAACAATCTGGACCCAACTGCACCACGCAACACCGAACATTCTGACACTATCGGTGGTTCTGCCAATGAAATAACACATTCAGGCCACGAAATAATGGCAGTCATTGCCCCGTGGACGGAACCATTCCTAGCCTACTTAATTAGGCAGGAACTTCCCGAGGACCAAAACAAGGCCCGCTGCATAGTACGGCGATCTAAAGCCTATAAGGTCCATGAGGGAGAGCTTTATAAGAAAAGCACAACCGGAGTCCTTCAAAGGTGTATCTCCGAAGAGGAAGGGCAAAATCTTCTGGCTGAAATTCACGCCGGACTCGGTGGGCACCACGCCGCAGCCCGGGCCCTTGTAGGCAAGGCCTTCCGTACAAGATTTTATTGGCCGACGGCCCGGGCTGATGCTCAGGACTTAGTCCAACGATGCGTCGATTGCCAGCTCTTTGATAATCAAAGCCACATGCCACCCACCGCCCTCAAAACTATACCCATCACCTGGCCGTTCATGGTCTGGAGGCTTGACATGGTTGGACCCCTTAAAGGAGGAACCCACAAGCAAAAATACCTATTGGTCATGGTGGATAAATTCACCAAATGGATAGAGGCCAAGCCAGTTAAGACGGCCGAATCCGGACCCGTGATAGACTTCATATCAAGGGTAGTACACCATTACAGCGTCCCCCATAGCATCATCACTGATAACGACACGAACTTCACGGCCGACAAGGTTAAACTCTGGTGCAAAAACATGGGCATCAAGCCCGACTACGCTTCAGTCTATCACCCTCAAACTAACGGTCAAGTCGAACGAGCAAATGGTCTAATCATGAGCGGCATTAAACCCAGACTAGTGCGGTCCCTCAAGGAATCTAACACACACTGGGTAGAGGAGCTCGACTCCGTACTCTGGGGGCTGCGGACCACGCCGAATCGCACTACCGGATTCACACTATTTTTATGGTATACGGCGCAGAGGCAGTTTTGCCCTGCGACATAATTCATGACTCACCTCGCGTGCACATGTATGAAGAAAGAGAAGCCGAGTTGGATCGGCAGGACGGTTCTGACGCCTTGGATGAGGAGCGCGACGTGGCAAAAGCTCATTCCGCATTCTATCAACAGCAGGCTCGAAGATACCAAAGCAGAGAAGTACGGGCCAAAGCTTACAATGTTGGCGAATTAGTTCTACGCCTGCCGGACTAGAAAAAGGACAAACTCAAGCCCAAATGGGAGGGTCCCTTCATCATCGACCAAGTCCTGACCGGCGGAGCATACCGTCTGCGGAACGCCCCCTGGTGACCCTATATAAAGAGGGGGGAGGGAGGGCAGCCGCACCCTGCATCTTGGCGCCTCCCTTTCCCCTTGCTACACCTCCTCCTCCCGCAGACGCTTGGCGAAGCCCTGCCAGATCCCTGCTGCATCCACCACCACGCCGTCGTGCTGCTAGATCTTCATCAACCTCTCCTTCCCCCTTGCTGGATCAAGAAAGAGGAGACGTCACGCTGACCGTACCTGTGTTGAACGCGGAGGTGCCGTCCGTTTGGCGCTAGGATCTCCGGTGATTGGATCACGACGTGTACGACTACCTCAACCCTGTTCTCTTGAACGCTTCCGCTTGCGATCTACAAGGGTATGTAGATGCTCTCCCCTCTCTCGTTGCTAGATGAACTCATAGATTGATCTTGGTGAACATAGGAATTTTTTTTATTTTATACAACATTCCCCATCAGTGGCATCATGAGCCATGTTTATGTGTAGTTCTCTTTGCACGAGTAGAACACAATTTTTTGTGGGCGTAGATGTTGTCAACTTTCTTGCCACTACTAGTCTTATTTTGCTTCAGCGGTATTGTGGGATGAAGCGGCCCGGACCGACCTTACACGTACGCTTACGTGAGACAGGTTCCACCGACTGACATGCACTAGTTGCATAAGGTGGCTAGCGGGTGTATGTCTCTCCCACTTTAGTTGGAGCGGATTCGATGAAAAGGGTCCTTATGAAGGGTAAATAGAAGTTGGCAAATCACGTTGTGGCTTTAACGTAGGTAAGAAAAGTTTCTTGCTAGATCACCTATAGAAGCCACGTAAAAACTTGCAACAACAATTAGAAGACGTCTAACTTGTTTTTGCAGCAAGTGTCTTGTGATGTGATATGGCCAAAGTTGTGATGAATGATGAATTATATATATGTGATGTATGAGATCATGTTCTTGTAATAGGAATCACGACTTGCATGTCGTTGAGTATGACAACCGGCAGGAGCCATAGGAGTTGTCTTTATTTTTGTATGACCTGCGTGTCATTGAGAAACGCCATGTAAATTACTTTACTTTATTGCTAAACGCGTTAGGCATAGAAGTAGAAGTAATAGTTGGCGAGCAACTTCATGGAGACATGATGATGGAGATCTTGATGATGGAGATCATGGTGTCATGCCGGTGACGAAGATGATCATGGAGCCCCGAAGATGGAGATCAAAGGAGCTATATGATATTGGCCATATCATGTCACTATTATGATTGCATGTGATGTTTATCATGTTTTTCATCTTGTTTACTTAGAGTGACGGTTGTAAGTAAGATGATCCCTCATAATAATTTCAAGAAAAGTGTTCCCCCTAACTGTGCACCGTTGTGAAGGTTCGTTGTTTTGAAGCACCACGTGATGATCGGGTGTGATAGATCCTAACGTTCGAATACAACGGGTGTAAGCCAGATTTACATACGCAATACACTTAGGTTGACTTGACGAGCCTAGCATTTACAGACATGGCCTCGGAACACGGAAGACCGAAAGGTCGAGCATGAGTCATATAGTAGATACGATCAACATGAAGATGTTCACCGATGTTAGCTAGTCCGTCTCACGTGATGATCGGACACGGCCTAGTTAACTCGGATCATGTTTCACTTAGATGACTAGAGGGATGTCTGTCTAAGTGGGAGTTCATTAAATAATTTGATTAGATGAACTTAATTATCATGAACTTAGTCTAAAATCTTTACAATATGTCTTGTAGATCAAATGGCCAACGCTCATGTCCACCTGAACTTCAACGCGTTCCTAGAGAAAACCAAGCTGAAAGACGATGGCAACAACTATACGGACTGGGTCCGGAACCTGAGGATCATCCTCATAGCTGCCAAGAAAGACTATGTCCTAGAAGCACCGCTAGGTGAAGCACCAATCCCAGAGAACCAAGACGTTATGAACGCTTGGCAGTCTCGTGCTGATGATTACTCCCTCGTTCAGTGCGGCATGCTTTACAGCTTAGAACCAGGGCTCCAAAAACATTTTGAGCAACACGGAGCATATGAGATGTTCGAGGAGCTGAAAATGGTTTTCCAAGCTCATGCCCGGGTCGAGAGATATGAAGTCTCCAACAAATTCTTCAGGTGTAAGATGGAGGAAAATAGTTCTGTCAGTGAGCACATACTCAAGATGTCTGGGTTGCACAACCGCTTGACTCAGCTAGGAGTTAATCTCCCGGATGACGCGGTCATTGACAGAATCCTTCAGTCGCTTCCACCGAGCCACAAGAGCTTTGTGATGAACTTCAATATGCAGGGGATAGAAAAGACCATTCCTGAGGTATATTCAATGCTGAAATCAGCGGAGGTGGAGATCAAAAAGGAACATCAAGTGTTGATGGTGAATAAAACAACTAAGTTCAAGAAAGGCAAGGGTAAGAAGAACTTCAAGAAGGACGGCAAGGAAGTTGCCGCGCCTGGTAAGCCAGTTGCCAGGAAGAAGTCAAGCAATGGACCCAAGCCTGAGACTGAGTGCTTTTATTGCAAGGGAAGTGGTCACTGGAAGCGGAACTACCCCAAATACTTAGCGGACAAGAAGGCCGGCAAAACCAAAGGTATATGTGATATACATGTAATTGATGTGTACCTTACCAGTGCTCGTAGTAGCTCCTGGGTATTTGATACCGGTGCGGTTGCTCATATTTGTAACTCAAAACAGGAGCTACGGAATAAGTGGAGACTGGCGAAGGACGAGGTGACGATGCGCGTCGGGAATGGTTCCAAGGTCGATGTGATCGCCGTCGGCACGCTACCTCTACATTTACCTACGGGATTAGTTTTGAACCTCAATAATTGTTATTTAGTACCAGATTTGAGCATGAAGATTGTATCAGAATCTCGTTTAATTCGAGACGGCTACTCATTTAAATCCGAGAATAATGGTTGTTCTATTTATATGAGTGATATGTTTTATGGTCATGCCCCGCTGGTGAATGGTTTATTCTTAATGAATCTCGAGCGTAATGTTACACATATTCATAGTGTGAATACCAAAAGATGTAAAGTTGATAACAATAGTCCCACATACTTGTGGCACTGCCGCCTTGGTCACATTGGTGTCAAGTGCATGAAGAAGCTCCATGCTGATGGACTTTTAGAGTCTCTAGATTATGAATCATTTGACACATGCGAGCCATGCCTCATGGGAAAGATGACCAAGACTCCGTTCTCCGGAACAATGGAGCGAGCAACCAACTTATTGGAAATTATAAATACTGATGTGTGCGGTCCAATGAGCGTTGAGGCTCGCAGAGGATATCATTATGTTCTCGCTCTCACTGATGACTTGAGTAGATATGGGTATGTCTACTTGATGAAGCACAAGTCTGAGACCTTTGAAAAGTTCAAGGAATTTCAGAATGAGGTAGAGAATCAACGTGACCGAAAGATAAAGTTCCTACGATCAGATCGTGGGGAGAATATTTAAGTCACGAATTTGGTACGCACTTAAGAAAATGTGGAATCGTTTCACAACTCACGCCGCCTGGAACATCTCAGCGAAATGGTGTGTCTGAACATCGTAATCGCACTCTATTGGATATGGTGCGATCTATGATGTCACTTACTGATTTACCGCTATCATTTTGGGGATACGCTCTAGAGACAGCTACATTCACTTTAAATAGGGCACCGTCTAAATCCATTGAGACGACACCGTATGAATTATGGTTTGGGAAGAAACCTAAGCTGTCGTTTCTAAAAGTTTGGGGATGCAATGCTTATGTCAAGAAACTTCAACCTGAGAAGCTCGAACCCAAGTCAGAAAAATGCGTATTCATAGGATACCCTAAGGAAACCATAGGGTATACTTTCTACTTAAGATCCGAAGGCAAGATCTTTGTTTCCAAGAATGGGTGCTTTCTGGAGAAAGAGTTTCTCTCGAAAGAATTAAGTGGGAGGAAAGTAGAGCTTGATGAAGTACCACCTCTTGAAACGGTGAGTAGCGCAACTCAGGAAAATGTTCCCGTGGTGCCAGCACCGACAAGAGAGGAAGTTAATGATGATGATCAAGATACTTCGGATCAAGCTCCTACTGAACTTCGAAGGTCCACAAGGACACGTTCCGCACCAGAGTGGTACGACAATCCTGTCTTGGAAATCATGTTGTTGGAAAACGGTGAACCTTCGAACTATGAAGAAGCGATGGCGGGCCCAAATTCCAACAAATGGCTTGAAGCCATGCAATCCGGATAGGATCCATGTATGAAAACAAAGTGTGGACTTTGACAGACTTGCCCGATGATCGGCGAGCGATAGAAAACAAATGGATCTTTAAGAAGAAGACGGACGCGGATGGCAATGTTACCATATATAAAGCTCGACTTGTCGCTAAGGGTTATCGACAAGTTCAAGGGATTGACTACAATGAGACATTCTCTCCCATAGCGAAGCTGAAGTCCGTCCGAATCATGTTAGCAATTGCCGCATACTATGATTATGAGATATGGCAAATGGATGTCAAAACGGCATTCCTTAACAGTCACCTTAAGGAAGGATTGTATATGATGCAGCCGGAAGGTTTTGTCGACCCTAAGAATGCTAACAAGGTATGCAAGCTCCAGCGATCCATTTATGGGCTGGTGCACGCATCTCGGAGTTGGAACATTCGTTTTAATGAGATGATTAAAGCGTTTGGGTTTATGCAGACTTATGGAGAAGCCTGCGTTTACAAGAAAGTGAGTGGGAGCTCTGTAGCATTTCTCATATTATATGTGGATGACATACTTTTGATGGGAAATGATACAGAACTTTTGGACAGCATAAAGGCCTACTTGAATAAGTGTTTTTCAATGAAGGACCTTGGAGAAGCTGCTTACATATTAGGCATCAAGATCTATAGAGATAGATCGAGACGCCTCATAGGTCTTTCACAAAGCACATACCTTGATAAGATATTGAAGAAGTTCAATATGGATCAGTCCAAGAAGGGGCTCTTGCCTGTGTTGCAAGGTGTGAAATTGAGCTCGGCTCAATTCCCGACCACGGCAGAAGATAAAGAAGAGATGAGTGTCATCCCCTATGCCTCAGCCATAGGGTCTATCATGTATGCCATGACCTATACCAGACCTGATATAAACCTTGCCGTAAGTTTGGTAGGAAGGTACGAAAGTAATCCCGGCAAGGAACACTGGACAGCGGTCAAGAACATCGTTAAGTACCTGAAAAGGACTAAGGACATGTTTCTCGTATATGGAGGTGACTAAGAGCTCGTCGTAAAGGGTTACATCGACGCTAGCTTCGACACATATCTGGATGACTCGAAGTCACAAACCGGATACGTGTATATTTTGAATGGTGGGGCAATAAGCTGGTGCAGTTGCAAGCAGAGCGTTGTGGCGGGATCTACATGTGAAGCGGAGTACATGTCAGCCTCGGAGGCAGCACATGAAGCAATCTGGGTGAAGGAGTTCATCACCGACCTAGGAGTCATACCCAATGCATCAGGGCCGATTACACTCTTCTGTGACAACACTGGAGCTATTGCACTTGCCAAGGAGCCCAGGTTTCACAAGAAGACCAGGCACATCAAGCGTCGCTTCAAATCCATCCGTGAAAATGTTCAAGATGGGGACATAGATATTTGTAAAGTACATATGGACCTGAATGTAGCAGATCCGTTGACTAAACCTCTCCCTAGGGCAAAACATGATCAACACTAGGACGCAATGGGTGTTCGATACATCACAATGTAACTAGATTATTGACTCTAGTGCAAGTGGGAGACTATTGGAAATATTCCCTAGAGGCAATAATAAATGGTTATTATTATATTTCTGTGTTCCTGATAATTGTCTATTATTCATGCTATAACTGTGTTATCCGGAAATCGTAATACACGTGTGAATACATAGACCACAACAAGTCCCTAGTGAGCCTCTAGTTGACTAGCTCGTTGATCAACATATAGTCATGGTTTCCTGACTATGGGCATTGGATGTCATTGATAACGGGATCACATCATTAGGAGAATGATGTGATGGACAAGACCCATTCCTAAGCATAGCTCAAAGATCGTGTAGTTCGTTTAGCTAGAGCTTTTCCAATTTCGAGTATCATTTCCTTAGACCATGAGATTGTGCAACTCCTGGATACCGTAGGAGTGCTTTGGGTGTGCCAAACGTCACAACGTAATTGGGTGACTATAAAGGAACACTACGGGTGTCTCCGAAAGTGTCTGTTGGGTTGGCACGAATCGAGACTGGGATTTGTCACACCGTATGACGGAGAGGTACTTCTGGGCCCACTCGGTAATGCATCATCATAATGAGCTCAATGTGACCAAGTGTCTGGTCACGGGATCATGCATTGCGGTACGAGTAAAGTGACTTGTCGGTAATGAGACTAAACGAGGTATTGGGATACCGACGATCGAGTCTCGGGCAAGTAACGTACCGATTGACAAAGGGAATTGAATACGGGGTTCATTGAATCCTTGACATCATTGTTCATCCGATGAGATCATCGAGGAGTATGTGGGAGCCAACATGGGTATCCAGATCCCGCTGTTGGTTACTGACCGGAGAGGCGTCTCGGTCATGTCTGCATATCTCCCGAACCCGTAGGGTCTACACACTTAAGGTTCGGTGACGCTAGGGTTGTAGAGATATTAGTATGCAGCAAACCTAAAGTTGTTCGGAGTCCCGTATGAGATCCCGGACGTCACGAGGAGTTCCGAAATGGTCCAGAGGTGAAGAATTATATATAGGAAGTGCAGTTTCGGCCATCGGGAGGATTTCGGGGGTCACCGGTATTGTACCATGACCACCGGAAGGGTCCCGGGGGTCCACCGGGTGGGGCCACCTATCCCAAAGGGCCCCGTGGGCTGAAGTGGGGAGGGGACCAGCCCCTGGTGGGCTGGTGCGCCCCCCTTGTCCCCCCTGCACCTAGGGTTGGGAACCCTAGGGGAGGGGGCGCCTCCACTTGCCTTGGGGGGCAAGGCTCCCCCCTTGGCCGCCGCCCCCCTAGGAGATCCCATCTCCTAGGGCCGGCGCCCCCTGGTGACCCTATATAAAGAGGGGGGAAGGGAGGGCAGCCGCACCCTGCATCTTGGCGCCTCCCTTTCCCCTTGCTACACCTCCTCCTCCCGCAGACGCTTGGCGAAGCCCTGCCGGATCCCTGCTGCATCCACCACCACGCCATCATGCTGCTGGATCTTCATCAACCTCTCCTTCCCCCTTGCTGGATCAATAAGGAGGAGATGTCACGCTGACCGTACGTGTGTTGAACGCGGAGGTGCCGTCCGTTCGGTGCTAGGATCTCCGGTGATTGGATCACGACGTGTACGACTACCTCAACCCCGTTCTCTTGAACGCTTCCGCTTGCAATCTACAAGGGTATGTAGATGCTCTCCCCTCTCTCGTTGCAGGATGAACTCATAGATTGATCTTGGTGAACGTAGGAATTTTTTTATTTTATGCAACGCTCCCCATCAATACACACGCCGCACTTCGCAAATTACTTCTCTTTTAAAGCGTATATTACCAGAGGGGGTCTCTGTGGCTTCCCCTATCGCGGCTAGTGCAGCCTCAAGTTGGGCCTTGCACTCTTGAAGCTCCTGGGACAGTTGGGCATTCTTTTCTGTAAGATCCTGCATAACAAATGATCCTTAAATCAGTTATTCTAACTATTTTAAGTCTCGGGGGCTACTGGCATATTTAACTGTCAAAATCCCTCACCCGTATGTCTTTCGCATACTGCTCCGTGGCTCTGGCTAGACCATCTTGAGCGGCACAGAGGTGCGCATCTCCCGAATTAAAGGCATTCAATGCCTCTTGGGAGAAACATGCATCATGAAGAATTGTCCGGCGGCGCCTGTGATTCACGGCACTCTCCACCTCAGATTCGGTGGCGGACAATCTGTCGGCATCCTCCGTTGGAGGAGTATCCGACGCGCGCCTTGTGTTTGACTCCCCCTCCAGACCTGGCTAGCGGAGGCTCGATTGGTAACCTCTCCGAACACAGTCCGGTGAGCGCTGTTTTTCCTGAAAAGATCACAAACGTTTGTATGCCTTCCAGGAATCTTTCCTTGAAACACGGTGGCGCGCCATACCGTTGCGGCGATGTCTCGATCCGCACCGCACTTCTTTTCTGCCTGCTAGGCCGAGCTGCCCCTTGTTGGCCAGCCGCCGCGGGCTCGGCTTCTCGCCTCAAAGGCGCCTCCTGTGGAACACCATTGGTATGCGGTGATCAAAAATAAGCACGGATGGGTCATGGTATCAGGACTTCTGTCACAGTTACCTGGGAAGCTGGAAATATTCCAGGGTAGTCGGCCGTAATGGCGACCAAAGCATTGTTGATGCTAAGTTGGTGGAACACCCCATCGATCAGCTCCACCTTTATGTCTGGATCCTCTTCGGAGGCCGGATCGAGGGACCGTTCCGGATCCTCGGGTTGTGGAGGCGGGCTGTGTATATCCTCTACAGCCCGGCGCAGTTCCTGCGCCGAAATCACAAAATGAGATACTTAACCGTGGGAATGGGGATCGGATAGGCAAAAAGAAATGTCCGCTTACCCAGCTTCGAGGATTGTTCATAGAAAATCCGTTTAGTGGACTAACACGGAGAAAATCCTCCTTTTCCCCTTTGTACAGGCCGGCAAGATCTTCACCAGATCGGCAACCGATCCCGGCCCCTTACGGCCATGGCGGGTGGCATCATCCTCCCCGTTGAAATCCCACATGGGGTGGCCCCTATACTAGAGTGGCTGCACCCCCCGCATAATGCATGTGGCCATGACTCCGATCATGGTCAGTCCGGAATGAGCTAGTAACCTTATTCGGCTCATCAGGGAGAGGACATCCCTGTCACTTTCCCTCTGGGGGCTCAGCGGGTGCCAGCCTAGGCGTTTCTTCGAAGGAGCATTACTGAACTCCGAGAGGCCGATCCGAACATGATCCGGCAGAGGGACGTCTTCCATGTAAAACCATTCCGAGGGCCAGTCTTCAGACGCCTTCTTCGGGGTTCCGGATAGATATCCGGTCCCGGCGATGCGCCATAGTTCGGCTCCGCCCACTTGATATATTGACCCCTCATGGGAACGGGGTACGAGGCAAAAAATCTCTTCCACAGCGTGAAATGAGCCTCAATGCCCAAAAACAGCTCGCAAAGGGCCACGAAACCCGAAATATGCAGAATGGAGGCAGGCGTAAGGTTGTGCAACTGGAGGCTGTAGAACTCTAGGAGCCCTCGGAGAAACGGATGAATTGGAAATCCGAGCCCTCTTATCAGATAAGAGATGAAGCATACCCGCTCTCCTTTGGAGGGATCGGGGACGCTCTCCGCCTGCTTTGCGCCCTTGTAGGTGGCGAGTCCGGCTCGAACCGGAACCATAAAGGCTGGTGGAAGAAATCCCTTGGTTTGGAGCGTCACTAACTCACTGTGCAGGATTGAGCATCTCTCCCAATCTCCAGGCTGAGGGCTGGGAGCGCGAGAGGAGGAGCCGCGTCGACTGTCCATGATGGAATGGATTTTTATCAGAGGCGCTCTGATGAATGCTCGCGGAGGGAGGATGGTGTGATTCGGATCTAGATCCCCGTCTCTTTTATAGGCGGCTCATTCGCGCAGCTAGGGGGGTAAATGTAAAGATACCCTGGCTTTTCGCATTCGTTCAACATGTGGAAGATGGCCATAACTGGGCGTGGAAGCCAAGGAGCGCAACATTTATAAGAAGCCGGACACTATTCGACAAGTATATGGAATTTGGAGAAGAACCCGCCTTGCAATGCCGAAGACAATCAACGCGCCGGGCTCGTCATCATTGAAGCCTAGTCTGGGGGCTACTGAGGGAGTCCCGGATTAGGGGGTGTCCGGATAGCCGAACTATATCCTAGGCCGGACTCCTGGACTATGAAGATACAAGATTGAAGACTCCGTCCCATGTTCGGATGGGACTTTCCTTGGCGTGGAAGGCAAGCTTGGCAATACGGATATGTAGATCTCCTACCATTGTAACCGACTCTGTGTAACCCTAGCCCTCTCCTGTGTCTATATAAACCGGAGGGTTTTAGTCCGTAGGACGAACAACAATCATACCATAGGCTATCTTCTAGGGTTTAGCCTCTTTGATCTCGTGGTATATCTACTCTTGTACTACCCATATCATCAATATCAATCAAGCAGGAGTAGGGTTTTACCTCCACGGAGAGGGCCCGAACCTGGGTAAAAACATCGTGTCCCTTGTCTCCTGTTACCATCCGCCTAGACGCACAGTTCGGGACCCCCTACCCGAGATCCGCCGGTTTTGACACCGACAAGGGCACTCTGGGTGGCTGGAATCCGAGAGGAGCCGAGACGGCGGCCATGGCGATGGGGAGCGGATGGAGAGCTCCTCGAGCTTGAGCTGGTGGCTATGCAGGGTCGTGGAGGTGAGGTGAGGCGAGAGATGAGCTCGGACAGGTCGAGGGGTGGCTATAAATAGCCGGGCGTGGGGATGCCGAGCCGGTCGCCGCCAGACGAGTTCGGCCAGGGCTCTGGCGCGTGCAGGGCTCACGGGGAGGAGTGTGAAGGCACCGAGAGGGATGCAGACAAAGCGTAGGAGCTCACGGAGTCGGGCGACGCTCGCGGACGAGAGGAAGAGGCGGACAGGGGCGAGGAAGAAGACGATGGCCACGGGGCTCACTGTTCGGTTGTTGGAGAGACGTGCTGGTGAAGAAAACAAAGGGGAAGAGGGGTCCAGGAGAACGACGACGACCATGCTGAGCTATTTGACACGTGGGGATGAACCAAATCTGTCAGGAGCGGCTCTACCGTCGCCAACAGTTGCTAGACCACCGTTTTGGCCGGCATTGCCCGCGGTCACCACCGACAATGCGCGCTCTGGCTTCCTGCGTGATGCCAGCTCATGTCTACATCATAGTCTATCCAAGGTAGAGTATTACTATGGTAAGGAAACGGGCAAAGAGAAAGGGAGCCGAGTAAACTAAGCTTCACAAGTTTGCTATATCAAACTTGGCCACACTCTAGAGTTAAAACCAGAAAGGGTAAGAAGTAAACTGATTGTTTGGGGGGCTTAGTGTAGCAAGGACTACAGTCCTGGGGTATTATAAGGCTATTAGGACAAGGATTTAACATAGTTGCTTTGCCACTTCTAAATTAGGCCCAGAAAACAAATGAGGAAGAACCACTCACTAGGAGTGTTGGACTGGGCTACCACTTGGCAAATCTTAATGATTTGTCCATATGTAGATGCTGCAAAAAGATCATACCAAATGGACTTGCCAAATTGGTACTTGTTTCACAAACATCTCTTCTGTGCAGAAACTTGGGAAAATTCTAGGAAAATATTGGCTAAATGAAATGGGCCAAACTCTTGTGGAGGTGGATCATATGGATAGGAGAAGGCTTAGAAATATTTTCAGCCATAATGGAGCAAGATAAAATATACTTGCTTTACAAACTAAAATTTTTGACAGAAAACAAGAATTGCTCCTGTGCTCACATAGTTCAGTGAAATGAGCTGAGTTTTGGTGGAGGCTAATGAATTGAGATGCTTGAGGAGATGGCAAAGTTTCATCCCATTTGGAAATCCTATGAAGGTACTTCCTTCATAAAGTTGCAATCTGGTCAGAAACTTTGAAAAATTGCATAGGGAGCTAGGATGAAGGGATTGAGCTGATCTTTGGTATCCATGGGTTATTTATCAATGTTAATCACCCTGCCAAATTTCAGCCCAATTGGAATTAGGAATAAAGCACTTCCTTTGCAAAACTTTTTGAGAAGGCAGAAACTTGTATTGGATCATGTGCCCAACTTTTGAACTGTGGATCATGAGATAAGGATGGAACTAGTGATTGTATAGCAAGGACAAGCTCCACAATTTATGTGGGAATTTTCTCTGTTATAAAATAGTAGTTCCTTTAGAAAGTGGCAGAAATGAAATATTGTCATTAAATAAGAAAAGGCAATTTTCCATATTTATTTATGGCCAATATCTTTGCCAGAACTTGGATTAGGCATAATTATCAACCCACCAGTTCACATGAATTTAGGAGATGACTAGATATGCCTTTGGATTTTATTCCTCAGAGGGACCAGAAAAGGAATAAATTAAAATTGAAAAATATTGAATGGGACTTAGCAATATTTTTGCATATCCAAGGTTTAGAAGGATAGGAGGGTCTGTGGGAACAGATGGGATGATCAACAGAACAAGGAAAATGATGGCTCCTTTGTAATCACAAAGGCCATATTCAAATTCCAACAATTTGGAATTAGGGTTTGAGAGGGTTTGAGATGATGCAAATGAGGTCTTGCCCACTAACAAAGAGATGAGCAAGGTTTTGAATGGATGGAAATGACAAGAATTCTCAGAGTCATCCAGCAAATTCAGGAGAAAGATTTTGAAAATGATTGCTAGGAAGGAATAACAGCACAAAAATTGATAACCCAATTTTGGGGCTGTTACAAGGCCCGTCTTGGAGAAGATAGACTCGGACATAAAGGCGGGTGGCTGACGAGGGCGATGATCGAGAAGGAGTTCCTAACGCAGCGCTTGGCTCCGCTCCAGTCGCACTCGAAGCCCCTATGGGAGTAGCAGGGCGCGAGGGACAAGATAAGGCCGCGCCGTACCGGCCTAACATGTGAGGAGCTAGACGCGGCCTTGGTCGCCCTGCTCAGCTGCATTCCGGGGGACATCCCCGAGGTCTACGCATCGCTGTACTGCCGTGACAACACACTACTAGGGAAAACCTTATACACAGAATCTTACAATTAGCGCACTTCAAAATAAGGCGTTACTGCTATTTAGTAGTAGCGCGTGTCGACAAAACGCGCTGCTGAAATAAAAATAGTAGCAACGCGTCTATTGTAAGCTGCGCTACTGCTATGGTTGCCACGACCTGGCCCCTAGCTAATTATAGCAGTAGCGCCTTATTTTAAACCGCGCTACTGCTACTGATCATAGTAGTAGCATGTATCCTAGACAAGTGCTACTGCTACGGCTACCTCATCTAGACCTCACCGCCAGTCTCTCCCCCTCCTCACTCACTCACTCTCTCTCTCTTACTGTACGTCACCGTGCTCCTCCCACCGTCGCCGCATTGTTGCCGTCCGAGAGCTCCTTCTCGTCCACTCCTCCACCGACGCCCTAGGTGAGCTTCTCCCTCCTGCCTCTAGCCATTACCAGCCCTCCTTCCTCCTCCTCCACGCACCACCAGCCCTCCTCCCTCCTCCAGCCTCCGTTGGCCCTCCTCCCTCCTCCTCCACCCACCGCCAGCTCCCCTCCTCCAGCCACCACCGGCCCTCCTCCCTCCTCCTCTAGCCACCGCCGGCCCTCCTCACTCCTCCTCCTCCTCCTCTTCCCTCCTCAGTCCTCCTCCCTCCTCCCTTCTATGGTTCGTACTAGTTCATATTTTGAAAATATTCTAGTTTATAGTTTGTAGTTTATAGTTATAGTTTATAGTTTATATATTATAGTTTGTATTTTACTACATTTAGTTGGTAAAAAATGTCCTCTACTTGTTATATTATGAAATTAGGGCTTTTTCTAGGGTTCATAATATATTTTGAAATATATTTCAGCAATGAAACTCTAAGTTATGTGAAATTAGGGCATTTTTCTATGGTTCAAGAAGTAGACAGTAGGTAAAAAATGAGGATAATAATGTTCTTAGGGTTTAGGAAACAAATTGCAGACAGGTAAAATTTTTATTTGGAATAAAATTGGATATTTACTTTATAGCTTATGGAGTCTCACTAAGTCCTAAGATGACGATAATAATGTTTTTGTTTATATTTTGTTCTTGCAGAAATCGAGGAACCCCTGCACCATCCCCGCCGTCGTCCCCGTCACCAACACCCTCCGACCTCGAGGTGAGACCAGCCACCCCACGTTGTTAATTTAATTTAGGTATTTTAGGTGTTTAAACTTAGAACAATGTAGTATGAACCCTAGTTAAGATGGAACCATGTTCAAAATGCATGTTTTTAATTAGGTGTAGATAATAGAATTTAGGTGTATTTAATAAAATTCTATGTTGATTCGTTTTGAAGTGGACATGTCATATTTTGAGCATGTCACATTTGTTGTTATTGTTTAGTTAAAGCATTTATTCCTGCATCGATGTCGATGATGCCTATCCCGCATCCTCGTTGTTGACTCGGAGGAGGAGACCTGCTTGATCAGATGGGCCATGTCCGGGACTGGGCTCCGCCGGGCTGGTACTAGGAGGTGCTACCTTCCGGGGGGCGCAACTTGGTGAGGAGCCAATCCGTCTTTGATTCGAACCTTCTTTAGTGGCGGTCGTGTGGGCCACTAATGATGCGGAGGCTTTGGTCCCCCGTGGAGGTGGCACAACACCGTGTCAATGAGGAGGACGAGCATGTCCGTCGCTACATGGTTGCGTTGGAGGGCAGGTTCAACAGTACCTGGCAGGTTCTTCAGGGATCTCACCGGAGCTATGATCCTGTGATGGTTCCTTCTCTTTGGGTGTCCGCCGCCAGCGCTGATACCTGTCGTTTGCTAGGGTTGTAGCTGTATTAGTGATGTTATATGTATGATACTATTCGAGATGTATTAGTGGTAATATTCAACGATGTACGAGCGCAAGAGATGACTTAGTTTTGCTTATTGAATGCATGCTAATTTGAATACTAATTTTGAAATGTTTTAGTTTTGCTTATTAGTGATAATATTCAACGATGTACGGAGCCCCTGCATCATCCCCGCCATCATCCCCGTCACCGACCCCCTCTGACCTCGAGGTGATCATCAAGTTTGAATGCTCATATGATGTAGATATAAACATGTATATCTTGTGTTGCTCAAATAGGATATGTGCTTGCCCAAGTGGCCGACCATGTTTGCAGGTAACACCTCCGAGTGGCCTATGTTTTGCCGGAGTGTTGATTAATTTCCGTTCCGGCAAATTTCAGGCGCTCGATATGTCCTTTTTAGCAAAGGTCATGCCGGATTTTTCCATGAATTTTGGCATGACTTGTGCTAGAATATGTAGGAAATATCGAGTGGCCTGGATTTTCTAGAAAGATAATTAAACGACATTTCTGGTTGCCTTTAAGTCTATCGAGGCTCCATACATGACAATCAAAAAATGAGTGAGGGAGAAAGTCTGCACCATATATGAGAGAGGAAGAATCCTGACTGTTGTCGTGGGGGTCGTTTCTCCTTCTTCTCCTTGTGCTAGACCTTTGTTATGCACTAGGGGAAGGAGGAGTAACAACCACCACCGACGGTCGAAAAATCAGTGAGGGAGTGTGTCCACCATATATGAGAGAAGAAGAATGCTGATTGTTGTCGTGGGGGTCGTTTCTCCTTCGTTCTTGTGTGCTAGGCATTTTGGTTTAATGCACTCGGGGATGAAGGAAGGAGCGACCATCACCAACGGTCGAATATATACACTACGTGAGCTGAGAGTTTTCAAAAAAAGACTCGACGGACCGATAGTCATCCCGTGCCGAATAATAATGATATAATTTAGTTTTTGAAGTACATATATTGAATTTTAGAAGTTTAATCTTTGAATTATGAACATAGGAAATGTCGTCGGACGATGAAAGTCTTGCGGAGTGCTCCTGGTGCGGCGACAACCGTGGTTTTTGCTACATGCCTCACCTGGTAGAAGGTTGATGCTTTAGCATTAAGCTCCAGGAGACCTTCGATGTTGAAATGGTATGCAACGACGCCAAGTGTTTTTTCATAATTAAGCTCGACTTCTGCTTCTTTAACGTGTAATTTTCGTCTTTTACAATTCGACTAGCTTATCCCATGCCATGCAAGACGCTATGTCTTGGAGAGGATGGAGACCATTGTACGTGGCGTGCGGCCTATCCAGGTGAACGGGAGGGAGTGGCGCATCCGGTGGAGGTGGTTGCCGCGGCCGAGATGCACTAGGGAGGGAGCAACAGGTCTCACGGCGGAGAGAGGCTCCGATCGCCGGTGGACAGGGTGCTCCGGTGGGGGAATGGAGGGGCCGAGGCCATGGGGAGGCTCACCGGACTCCAAGGGACACAATGGAGGTGGAGGAACAGAGGAGGGCACTCTGGGTGGCTGGAATCCGAGAGGAGCCGAGACGGCGGCCATGGCGATGGGGAGGGGATGGAGAGCTCTTCGAGCTCGAGCTGGTGGCTAGGCAGGGTCGTGGAGGTGAGGTGAGGCGAGAGATGAGACAGGTCGAGGGGTGGCTATAAATAGCAGGGCATGGGGATGCCGAGCCAGTTGCCGCCAGACGAGTCCGGCCAGGGCTCTGGCGCGTGCAGGGCACATAGGGAGGAGTGTGAAGGCACCGAGAGGGATGCATACGAAGCGTAGGAGCTCACGGAGTCGGGCGACACTCGCAGACGAGACGAGGAAGCGGACAGGGGCGAGGAAGAAGGTGATGGCCACGAGGCTCACTGTTCGGTTGTTGGAACGACGCGTTGGAGAAGAAAACAGAGTGGGAGAGGGGTCTTGGGGAACAACGACGACGATGCTGAGCTGTTTGACACGTGGGGATGAACCAAATCCGTCCAGAGCGGCTCTGCCATCGCCAACAGTGATTAGACCACCGTTATGGCCGGCATTGCCTGCGGTCACCACCGACAATGTGCGCTATGGCTTCCTGCATGATGCCAGCTCATGTCTCCATCATAGTCCATCCAAGGTAGAGTATTACTATGTAACGAAAACAGGCAAAGACAAAGGGAGCCGAGTAAACTAAGCTTCACAAGGTTGTTGTAGCAAACTTGGCCACACTCTAGAGTTAAAACCAGAGAGGGTAAGAAGTAAACTGATTGTCTAGGGGGCTTAGTGTAGCAAGGACTACAGTCCTGGGTATTATAAGGCTATTAGGACAAGGATTTAACATAATTGCTTTGAAACTGCTAAATTAGGCCCATAAAACAAATGAGGAAGAACCACTCACTAGGAGTGTTGGACTGGGCTACCACTTGGCAAATCTCAGTGATTTTGTCCATATGTAGATGCTGCAAAAAGATCATACCAAATAGACTTGCCAAATCGGTACTTGTTTCACAAACATCTCTTTTGTGCAGAAACTTGGGAAAATTCTAGGAAAATATTGGCTAAATGAAATGGGCCAAACTCTTGTCGAGGTGGATCATATGGATAGGAGAAGGATTAGAAATATTTTCAGCCATAATGGAGCAAGATAAAATATACTTGCTTCACAAACTGAAAATTTGGACAGAAAACAAAAATTGCTCCTGTGCTCACATAGTTCAATGAAATGAGCTGAGTTTTTGTGGAGGCTAATGAATTGGAATGCTTTAGAACATGGCACAGTTTCATCCCATTTGGAAATCCTATGAAGGTACTTCCTTCACAAAGTTGCAATCTGTTCAGAAACTTTGAAAAATTGCATAGGGAGCTAGGATGAATGGATTGAGCTGATATTTGGTATCCATGGGTCATTTATCAATGTTAATCACCCTGCCAAATTTCATCCCAATTGGAATTAGGAATAAAGCACTTCATTTGCAAAAATTTCTGAGAAGGCAAAAACTAGTATTGGATCATGTGCCCAACTTTTGAACTATGGATCATGAGATAGGGATGGAACTAGTGATTGTATAGCAAGGACAAGCCCCACAATTTATGTGGGAATTTTCTCTGCTATAAAAATTGTAGTTCCTTTAGAAAGTGGCAGAAATGAAATATTGGCATTAAATAAGAAAAGGCAATTTTCCATATTTAATTATGGCCAATATCTTTGCCAGAACTTGAATTTGGCATAATTATAAAACCACCAGTTCCCATGAATATAGGAGATGAGTAGATATGCCTTTGGATTTTATTCCTCAGAGGGACCATAAAAGGAATAAATGAAAATTCAAAAATATTGAATGGGACCTGGCATTATTTTTGCATATCCAAGGTTTAGAAGGATAGGAGGGTCTCTGGGAACAGACGGGATGATCAACGGAACAAGGAAAATGATGGCTCCTTTGTAATCACAAAGGCCATATTCATATTCCAACAATTTGGAATTAGGGTTTGAGAGGGTTTGAGATGATGCAAATGAGGTCTTGCCCACTGACAAAGACATGAGCAAGGTTTTGAATGGTTGGAAATGACAAGAATTCTCAGAGTCATCCAGCAAACTTAGGAGAAAGATTTTGAAAATGATTGCTAGGAAGGAATAACAACACAAAAATTGATAACCCAATTTTGGGGCTGTTACAAGGCCCGTCTTGGAGAAGATAGACTCGGACATAAAGGCGGGGTGGCTGACGAGGGCGATGATCGAGAAGGAGTTCCTAACGCAGCGCTTGGCTCCACTCCAGTCGCACTCGAAGCCCCTATGGGAGTAGCAGGGCGCGAGGGACAAGATAAGGCTGCGCCGTACCGGCCTGACATGTGAGGAGCTAGACGCGGCCTTGGTCGCCCTGCTCAGCTGCATTCTGGGGGACATCGCCGAGGTCTACGCACCGCTGTACCGCCGCGACAACACACTACTAGGGAAAACTTTATACACAGAATCTTACAATTAGCGCACTTCAAAATAAGGCACTACTGCTATTTAGTAGTAGCGCGTGTCGACAAAACGCGCTGTTGAAATAAAAATAGCAGCAACATGTCTGTTGTAAGCTGCGCTACTGCTATGGTTGCCATGACCTGGCCCCCAGCTAGTTATAGCAGTAGTGCCTTATTTTAAACTGCGCTACTGCTATTGATCATAGTAGTAGCGTGTATCCTAGACAAGCGCTAGTGCTACGGCTACCTCATCCAGACCTCACCTCCCATCTCTCCCCCTCCTCACTCACTCACTCTCCCTCTCTTACAGTATGTCACCGTGCTCCTCCCACCATCGCTGCATTATCGTCGTCTATCGTGGAATTGTCACGTCAGATGTCCTAGTGAAAGTTGTGGAGCCATCGCAACTAGGAAGCTTGAGGGGGTTAATCAGGACAAGAGACACGAGAGGTTTATACTAGTTCTATCCCTTACGGTGAAGGTAAGGCCTACGTCTAGTTGGGTTGGTATTGCTTGATGTTTCGATGACCCGGGAGCGAGATACGCTATGCCCGGTTCTCGATGAGTTGTTTCTTGCCCTAAGCTGCTAGCGGGTCGTCCCCTTATATACAACGGGTGGACGCCCTGCGACCTACAGATTCCCGCCCGGCTCATAGACAGTGTCCGGCTCGGTGACTAGTTATGTCTACCTTGTGTTACAAGTCATATCATCATGGCGGTTATCCACTATGGGACTTAAGCCGCCTGTGGGCCTTAAACCCTTTATTGAACCGCCATCTTCATGCTTGGCCTTGGGCTTCTTTCTAATGAGTCTTATTTGCGTAACCCGGCCCCTCCTGGGCGGCTTACACAAATAGTTATATCCCCAACATTAGGCCCAGATTGATTTGAACTGGTTCATATCAATCTCAAAATACCTTAAGAAACAAGCCTTCAGTCTTCTGTCTGTGCAAAAGGGTTTAACCCGCCATGACGTCATCTTCTGGATCCGCGTTAACCCGCCGTGACGTCATTTCTAATTAAATCCTTATTTTATCCTGCTATATCTTCAACGGATCTTTGCCTTTACTGATTGTCCCGAAACCCGATGCGTCGGGGTCGCTGGATAATAATATCCAATCTCCTCGTTTCTCGCACCATCCCGGTTGGCCCTTCCCTATAAATAGGCTCGACCTAGGTCTTATTCATTTTCTCCCTCACTCGTTCGTCTTCTTCCTCTCGCTGTCTCTCTATCGCTCGAGCTCCGCCACCGCCGCCGTCACAGATCTCCTTGTCCTCGCCAACCCAGGCCGCTGCATCAACCTGATTTGACCAAAAAACGCGACGAACCTCCATAGCAACTCTGCATCTGTAAGTTTCCTCCTTCTTGTTCCTTAGATCCGCATTAGGACCTTCGAGTTCCTCGGTGTTCTTCGCTGTTCGTCAGGAACCCCACATAGATTTCATCACCACCGCCGTTTCTTGATCCTTAAGATGATATAAAACTGATGCGGTAGCTATTTCGCACCCATTTCGAATGTAAGTAAATTCCTCTTCTCTGTACAGAAGCCTTGTTTAGAACTGATGAACTTATCTGTACTAGTTTTAGGTCTAGAATATTTTCCTTTTTGTGTACCTGTTTTATCCAAAATAATATCCGCCAACTGCGAAACCTGTTTGTGTGACACTTAGGCAAAATCTGTTTCTGTTAGGCCCATTTAACCCTAGCGGCTCTCATTGCCGGTTAAAAATAGACAATGTTAATTGACAGCCTTGCCAGCTCCTGGCGGCTTAAAATAACTTAATTGTTACTGATTCCCATAGCGGCTTAGATAACCAAATATAATCAACCATATGTCATTAGGCCCCGTCTTAAGCCGCCATTTTGAATAGACTTAAAAATACTTTCCTTCCGGGTTAAAATTGAGCCGGAGCTTCTTATTTTGTCATAGGCTTCCACTTACGTCATGGCACCTAAGGCAACCAAGGCTCCTGTGACCTGTAATTGGGTCCAATGCACAATCATAAAAAGCAAATTATCTGAATTTGTGAAGTCTGGCCATCTGCCCAAGAAGGAGGTCATGTTTTATCGTGCACCTGACCCATCCGAGGAGAAACCTCAGCCCAAAGAAGGGGAGGTGATAGTTTTTACAGATCATATGAGTTGGGGATTTGCTCCACCCGGTTCAAAATTCTTCAGGGATGTTTTACATTTCTTTGACCTCAGACCTCAAGACATCGGGCCCAATTCTGTGTCAAATATTTGCAACTTCCAAGTCTTCTGTGAGGTGTACCTGGGAGAAGAGCCCAATCTGCTTTTGTTCAGAGAGCTATTCTACTTAAACCGGCAGAATGAACGTGCCAACGGGCCCAGTCTTGAACTTGGTGGCATTTCGATTCAGCGGGGGAGAGACTGCCTTTTTCCTTATGCTGAACTGCCGAGTCATCTAAAGGATTGGAATCAGACGTGGTTCTATTGCCAGGACACTTCCCCGGCTGACGAGAACCCTCTGCCCGGCTTCCACGCTTTGCGCCTTGAATCAAATCATCCGCTGCCAGATAAGCTAACCGCTGTTGAACGTCTATCACTTGCCCCTACCATCAAGAAGATCAAAGCCCTCTTAGGAAGTGGCTTGAACGGTATTGATTTGGTGCGAGTCTGGGTCACCTGGCGAGTGCTTCCGTTAAGCCGCTGCCCCAGCTTAATGTGCACTTACTCAGGCGAAAAGGATGACCCACTACGTCATAGTCCCGACGACTTACCAGATGATGTGGTGGAGGCTACGACCCAAATGTTGTTGAAAGAGGGCACAGTGACTAGTAATGCCTTTGGCTTACTTCCTTTCTGCAAGAACAACCCGACCCCCGCAGTGAGTCATCAACCTCAATGAGTACTCTCTACTATATTGCACCTTGCTTTTACTCATAACCCTTTATCTTTTTCCACAGGCCGATGACAACTTCTGGAAGGTCAAGTATGACCATGAGGCTGCCAAACAAGCCAGAGCGGCCAAGAGAACCGAAAGAAAAGCCGCCAAAACGGGAACTTCAAGGAAGAAGAAACCAAGCGCTTCAGATTTACTCAAATTGGACGACACTTCTAAGGATGATGAAGAGGTAATCTTTAATTCTCCTGACTCTTTTGTCATTATTTTATTGACATTCTATCCTTTTAGGAGGATACGGGGAACAGCCAAGCGGTTGACGAAGAGGTAACTATAATCTCCTCCGACTCAGAGCCTTTGCCAAAGCAAAAAATCCGAAGGGTGACCCGGAAAGTAAGATTTTCACATCCTCTAGCTTATCAAGATCCTCCATTTCTTTTGAAGCAACAACAGCTTGAAAGACGGAGGCAGACCCGGACCAGCAAGGATGTAGAGCTCTCCTTCGGCTTACCTGACATAACCCGGAAGAGTCGGACTGAGGTTATCTCCGATTTACGTTCTGTTTTACCTTTGGCGGGTTTAATTCGCCAACCTCTCAATTCATCTGACTCCAATTATCAGGATACCTCTCCTTCCTCCGGCGAGTCTATGCAACCTAACATGCCGGCTTTCAAAACTGCCCCCGGGTAATGTAACTTTGTTTACCTTATGCTTTACCTTACTCATGCTTTTGTATTTATCCTTCTGCCTTTGTCCACAGCATGCAAGTGAAGCCCAATAAGAGGGCTAAAAAGAGTAAGCCGTCCCAAGACCCGGTCGTGATTGAACCGGTGCTTGGTACGGCTGCTCCTGACAGCTCTACCCATCAGCCGCTGCCTGAACCAGCCTATGGCATTCCAGCACCAACCTTTGATCCACCCGCCGATGATACTCTCAACAACTCTGATAACCCGGAAGCTCCGAGCCCGGTCAGGACAATTGATCCGGAAGTTGAGATTCTGAAGACTCAGTTTGTTGAGCCAGGGCGGCCCACTGTCCTTGCCAAGTGCTCTGCTAAGGAGGAGCTTCTGGAACGCCGAAAGACCAAGCTAGACATTGCTGACTATACTCATTTAAGCATTGGAGACATAGTATCTGGCTATCTCAATCAAGTACATAGCAGCCGTGACCTGGAAATTGACATGGTGAAGCAAATACAGCAAAAATCTGGGGTATATCTTATGCCCCTTTTCTGAATCATACTTACTATATCAGCCCCAAGTCTATTGCTTATGAATAAATATGCTGTAGACTTAAAAAACTGCTTAGCATTGCTCTGTCCGGTTTAGAAAGAAGATATTTAACCCGGTTGTAACATGATACCTTGAACTTGCGATACACATTAGCCCCCAAGTGTCAAGTATCTTTGCTTGTAAAGTGCTTGGGACTTAATTAGCATGAACCGGCATTATAAGTTAAAATTCTTCAGCATACATTAGCCCCCAAGTATCAAGAATCTTTGCTTGCAAATTACTTGGGACTTAATGTTATCTTACCATGATTCCGACTATAACCTGGCATCAATGCAGGCCACCATAAGTCAATTTGAGTCGGAGATTGCTGACCTGAAGAGCCGTCTGATAGCTCAAGAACTTTAAATTCAAAAGGCCAACTCCAAATTTGAATTCAGCATCTCTGAACAAGAGAAGTTGGAGAAGAATTTTGAGGCGGAGAAGAAAATCTGGGCTGATGAAAAGGCTTCACTGGTGACCCGGGCCGAGACGGCAGATGCATCACTTGCAGAAGCAACAGCCGAGCTGTCCGACTTAAAGCGCCAGATATCTCAAATGGTCTCAGCCATCTTCGGTAAGTTACTGTATATAACCTCAAATATTGTAATCCTTCCTTTGATGACTATTTTAATCATTATCTCCAGCTCACCTTATCCTTGTGAACGCAGGCCCCAGGAGCACAAACCTCAAGCAGAACATGTTGATCAAACTGAAAGCGGTTTACACTCTAGTGGAGCTACTATACACCGGGTCACAACGTGCTTTGGCCGTTGTAGCTTTATCAAATAACACTCCCCACCTCCTGCAAGACGTGCTGCAGTGTCTTGCTGTACTACCTCAACGGGTCCAAGATCTAAGGCGGGTGTCCTCAAGAGCCAGGGCCATAGCCGCGTTGAGCCGGGCAAAAGCATGGATTCCAGAACTAGACCCGGCCGACCTCGCTCTTGGATACCCGAGTCTGAAAGAGGATGGGACCGTATTTGATGATCAGGATTTCACCGCCTGCGTCAAAGACATACGCCCCGTGGCTACCCTCATTGGGAACGACACTGACCTTACCAAGTATCAGCCGGGCTATGACAATGAGAACCGAAGAATTCCAACACCTCCCTATGATCAAGTCAGCCTGATCCCTCCAACTCGTAAGCATACCTTTGCCCCTGAAGTGGACCCAGCCGGTTTAATAGATGATGAAGCTGAGTTTGAAGCCTTGAGTGGCATTGACTGGGCCTCGTCAATCTTCCAGGACAACGAAACCGACGGAGAGGCGGAGAAGGATAACCCGGAATCTTCAAGACCACCAAAGGAGTGAACCGCGAGGCATTTATGACTTTGCAAAAAACAATGCTTCGTTTATTCAGACTCGGGGAGTCTTGTAATAGGGTATAAAACCTCTCAATTTTTGTCATGCCTTCGCGCATGTTTATGGCGCTTAATACTTTCGTAAGCCGCCATCGCTATATATTTCCAGCTTATGTTGATCGTTTATTTCCTTGATGTTAAATTTGTTTGCCTTATCCTGCATATAAAACAAGCAAAATTCCCTTGGAGGTTTATCGCATCGGGGGTCACAGAAGGTATTGATAACCCAGAGGGCGAACCAAAAACATCATATATAGGCCGGTTTATGATTATATTTGTTAAACATAATCACAATAGCATACCTGCGATCCCTTTGGTAATCTTGCCTGCTTATATGACCTTCACCATGCGGGTAAATTCAACTCCTGAAAGTTGGAACATATAATGTTCACCTGGCACTTAACAACCCGGGGTGATCAATATAAAGCCGGAAGAACAAAAACCATCTCATAGTGCTTTCAAAAAGGTCTCAAGATAGTCAAATAATTGTGCTTATGAAATATAATGGATAATAAACAATATTCAAAGGCTTCTGATTCGAATACGATCAGTAAACCGTTCCAAAGGGGTTAAGCTAAGATTCAGATACGATCATATAGCCCCCAGTGGCTTTGGCGATGCCGATCAAGTGGGTATCGACAACTATGTTCTCTTTGGTTCGAGTATGACCTATGTTTGAACAGGAAGCCCCCAAGTAACCATAAGAGTTGTTTAATGATGCTGATTCAAATACGATCCACGTCAGACCCAAAGGGGTTAAGCTATGATTCAAATATGATCAAGAAGCCCCCAAGTGGGTTTGGTAGTGTGCCGATCAAAGTTGGTATCGACAGCTAGTTCTCTTTGGTTCGAATACGACCTATGTTTGAACAGGAAGCCCCCAAGTGATCATGGCTAGATTCAGATATGATCATAAGCCGGACCAAAGGGAAAGCCGGATTCAGATATGATCCACTCCCTGTTGGTTGTTTCCACCACCTGATAAAGAGGACACATAAACTTTTGAAGGTGAAAAGGACAGAGGTCCTGCTTTATTGCTTTATATAATATGTACATTGTCAAAATATATACATCTTGAGAGCCGGTGGCTCAAGTATAGTAAGGCCGAAGATGGGCGATATTCCACGGCCGGCGGGTCTCCTCCTCCGACTTACGTGAGTCTTTGTGCTCTCGAACATCGATGAGGTAATATGACCCGTTGTTCAGATTCTTGCTGACCACAAAGAGTCCTTCCCAAGGAGGGGATAGCTTGTGCATATCAGACTGATCCTGGATGAGCCAGAGCACTAAGTCGCCTTCCTGAAAGGTTCTGCTTCTAACCCGGCGGCTGTGATAGCGGCGCAGGTCTTGCTGGTAAATCGCCGAGCGGGCTATTGCTAAGTATTGCTCCTCATCCAACAAGTCAAGTGCATCCTTATGAGCCTTTTCGTTATCAGCCTCAACGTAAGCCGCCACGCGGGGTGAATCATGTCGGATGTCACTTGGCAGGACTGCCTCTGCTCCATACACCATGAAGAAGGGGGTGTAACCTGTAGATCTATTAGGTGTAGTGTTGATGCTCCATAGTACAGAGGGTAACTCCTCCACCCAACAACCCGGAGTTCGCTGCAAGGGGACCAAGAGCCGGGGTTTGATACCCCTCAGGATCTCTTGATTAGCTCTTTCTGCTTGACCATTGGATTGAGGATGAGCAACATCCGAAACATCAAGCCGGATATGTTCTCGTTGATAGAACTCTTCCATGGCACCCTTGGAGAGATTAGTGCCATTATCAGTTATGATGCTGTGTGGAAAACCAAAACGAAAAATCACCTTTTTCATGAATTGAACCGCCGTGGCTGCATCACATTTACTGACCGGCTCTGCTTCAACCCACTTCGTAAACTTATCCACTGCCACCAAGAGGTGTGTCTTTTTATCCTTAGATCTCTTGAAAGGTCCAACCATGTCAAGCCCCCAGACTGCGAACGACCAAGTAATTGGAATCATCCTCAACTCTTGAGCCCGCACATGAGCTCGGCGTGAGAATTTTTGATATCCGTCACATTTGCTGACTAGATCCTCCGCATCAGCATGAGCCGTCAGCCAATAGAAACCATGATGAAAAGCCTTGGCCACAAGAGATTTTGAACCGGCATGATGACCACAATCTCCTTCATGGATCTCACGAAGTATCTCCTGACCCTCCGCAGGCGACACACAACGTTGAAACGCCCCAGTGACACTGCGGTGATGTAACTCGCCCTGAACAATCGTCATAGATTTGGACCACCTGATGATTTGTCTCGCCAAGGTCTCATCCTCAGGCAACTCCCCCCGGGTCATATAGGCCAAATATGGCACTGTCCAATCCGGGATGAGGTGAAGAGTTGCCACCAGCTGTGCCTTCGGGTTTGGCACTGCTAGTTCCTCCTTTGTAGGTACCTTGAGAGAAAGGTGTTAGGCGGCACCGGCTTACGCTGAGATCCCAACCGGCTTAAAGCATCAGCCGCCTCATTCTTCCTTCGATCAATGTGCTCCACTTGATAACCTTTGAAGTGCCCAACCACGGCATCTACTTCACGGTGATAAGCCGCCATAAGGGGATCCTTGGAGTCCCACTTGCCTGACACCTGTTAGGCCAGTAGATCTGAATCGCCCAAGCACCTTACCCGGCTCAAATTCATCTCTTTGGACATCCGGAGACCATGGAGTAAGGCCTCATACTCAGCTGCATTGTTAGTACAAGGAAACATAAGCTGGAGCACATAACAAAATTTGTCACCTCGAGGGGAAGTTAAAACAACTCCAGCCTCCGAGCCTTCTAACTGCCTAGACCCATCAAAGTGAATGGTCCAATATGTGTTATCTGGCTTCTCCTCAGGTGAATGCAACTCTGTCCAATCATTAATAAAGTCCACCAAGGTTTGAGACTTAATAGCAGTACATGGCATATACTTCAGACCATGAGGCCCAAGTTCAATAGCCCACTTGGCGACTCGTCCTGTGGCTTCCCTGTTCTGGATGATGTCCCCCAAGGGGGCAGAACTTACCACAGTTATAGGATGACTTTGGAAGTACTGCTTCAGCTTCCGGCTTGCCATAAACACTCCGTAAACAAGTTTCTGCCAATGTGGATACCTCTGTTTAGACTCAATAAGCACCTCACTGATATAGTAAACCGGCCGTTGAACCGGATGCTCCTTGCCTGCCTCCTTACGCTCCACCACGATGGCAACACTGACAGCTCGTGAATTAGCAGCCACATATAACAACAACGGCTCTTTATCAATGGGAGCCGCAAGGACCGGTGGCTCAGACAACTCTCTCTTTAAATCTTCAAAGGCAGCATCAGCAGCATCACTCTAGACAAAAGTGTCCGTTTTCTTCATCATCTGATACAGCGGTAGGGCCTTCTAACCTAATCGGCTTATGAACTGGCTTAAAGCAGCAACACGACCCGCCAGTCGCTGAACATCATTGATGCACGCTGGTTTAGCCAGAGAGGTAACCGCCTTGATCTTCTCCAGATTAGTTTCAATGCCTCAGTTTGAGACCAGAAAACCCAAGAGCTTGCCTGCAGGTACACCAAACACACACTTGGCCGGGTTAAGCATCATCTTATAAACCCGGAGATTATCAAAGGTCTCTTTCAAGTCAGATATCAAGGTTTCCTTCTCTCTGGACTTCACCATGATGTCATCCACATAAGCATGAACATTGCGCCCAATTTGATCGTGGAGACAGTTCTGTACACATCGTTGATAAGTCGCCTGAGCACTCTTGAGCCCAAATGGCATAGATACATAACAGAAGGCTCCAAAAGGAGTGATGAAAACCGTCTTCTCCTGGTCCTTAACTGCCATTTTGATCTGATGATAACCAGAGTAACCATCCAAAAAGCTTAAACACTCGCAACCTGCCGTAGCATCAATAATTTGATCAATACGAAGGAGAGCAAAGGGATCAGCCCGACAAGCCTTATTTAAGTCCGTGTAATCCACACACATACGCTAGGTGCCATTATTTTTTAGCACGAGCACCGGGTTAGCCAACCACTCCGGGTGAAAAACTTCAACAATAAACCCAACCACTAAGAGCCGGGCGACTTCCTCTCCAATAGCTTTCCGCCTCTCTTCGTTGAACTGTCGAAGAAACTGCCGGACTGGCTTATACTTCGGATCAATATTAAGGGTGTGCTCAGCGAGTTCTCTCGATACACCCGACATGTTAGAAGGTTTCCATGCAAAGATGTCCCGGTTCTCACGGATGAACTCGATGAGCGCGCCTTCCTATTTAGGATCCAAATTGGCACTGATACTGAACTGTTTAGATGAATCACCTGGATTGAAATCCACAAGCTTAGTTTCAAAAGCCGACTTAAACTTCATCGCCGAGTCATGCTCGGTGGTTGGCTTCTTTAGAGAGGTCATATCCGCCGGGTCAACGTTGTCTTGATAAAACTTCAGTTCCTCTGCTGCACAAACAGACTCAGCATAAGCCGCGTCGCCCTCCTCACATTCCAGGCCTACCATTCGACTTCCATGCACGGTGATGGTGCCCTTGTGACCCGGCATCTTAAGCTGTAGATAAACATAACACGGTCGTGCCATGAACTTGGCATAAGCCAGCCGCCCAAACAGATTATGATATGGACTCCTGATTTTGACCACCTCAAACGTCAATTTCTCAGCCCTAGAATCATATTCATCTCCAAAGGCCACTTCCAGTTCAATCTTGCCAACTGGGTAAGCCGATTTACTAGGAACCACTCCATGAAAAACAGTGTTGGACGTCTTCAAATTCTTATCAGTTAACCCCATGCGCCGAAGGGTCTCATAATAGAGGATATTGATGCTGCTACCCCTGTCCATGAGTACCTTAGTGAATTTATATCCACCAACCTGAGGTGCTACCACCAAGGCTAACTGACCCGGATTATCAACCCGGAGGGGGTGATCTGCCCTGCTCCATACAACGGGCTGTTCTGACCACCTTAAATAATAGGGAACCGCCGGTTCAACAGAATTCACAGTCCTCTTATGAATCTTCTGGTCACGTTTGCACAAGCTGATGGTGAACACATGATACTGCCCACTATTCAGCTGCTTCGGATGGCTTTGATAACCCGACTGCTGTTGCTGTTGCTCCCCTTGCCCAGACTGTTGTTGATTATAACCGCCTTGATGTCCCTGAAAGCCGCAGCTTGAACCACCGCCCGGGCCATGAAAGCCACCCGCTCCTGAGCCGCCGCCTGACCCATGATTGCCATCAAACATGTTGGAATTCTTGAAAGCCTTCATGATCGCGCAATCTTTCCATAACTGGGTGGCGGGTCGTTGCCGGGTGCCGTGTCTCGGGCAAGGCTCATTGAGTAGCTGCTCAAGAGATGGGCCTGACCCGCCAGATCTAGGTGGTGGTTTTCCCTTATGTCTCTGATTATTACCCTGCGCATTGGCATTGGCCACAAACTCCGGGTTACCCTCCGCCTTACGCTTATTGCCTCCTTGATTCATCTAGTTATGCTGCTGGCCCTTTCCATTGCCGTTCTTCTTTCCCTTCCCTGTCTTTTCCTCATCAGACGCGGGATCCTTGGTACTATCAGAGTCGGCATATTTGACTAAAGCTGCCATCAGCGTACCCATGTCGTTGCAATCACGCTTAAGGCGCCCCAGTTTCTGTCTCAGTGGCTCAAAGCGACAGTTCTTCTCCAACATAAGGACTGCAGAGTCGGCATCCATCTTGTCAGATGAATGTATTATCTCCTTGACCCGGCGTACCCAGTGAGTCATGGATTCACCCTCCTCCTGCTTACAATTTGTCAAGTCCACAATCGACATAGATTGCTTGCAAGTGTCCTTGAAGTTCTGGATGAAACAGGCTTTTAGCTCTGCCCACGAATTAATGGAATTGGGTGGCAAGCCCTTTAACCAAGACTGGGCCGTTCCATCTAACATCATGGTGAAGTACTTAGCCATTGCCGCATCGCTGACCTCCAACAGCTCCATGGCCATCTCATAACTTTCGATCCATGCTCCGGGCTGTAAGTCGGCCGTGTAATTCGGCACCTTTCGAGGTCCCTTGAAGTCCTTGGGCAAATGTACATTACGCAGAGCCGGTACCAAACAAGGAACACCGCCGGTTCTAGTAGCCACTCCCGTCTCAACGGAAGTCGTCGGATACTCTGGGAAATCTTGATGAGCCATTTGTTGAGCCGCTAGCTGAGCCGCCCACTCGTTCTCCTGACGTATTCGGTCCCGCACCGGATTATAGCCACCGGGCTGGTTACGGCGCTGGGCGTTGCTTGACAAAGCTTCTGACTCCATGTGCCTACTGTAACTTGGACTCCCGTTTTGACGAGGCGGTGCTAACCAAGGCGGAGGAGTTGAATGAATCCTGTCCCGGCTATAAGAATAAGTCTCTTGCTGAGCCAGGGCCGTCTAGATAAGTTCTCTGACCCTCCGGGTCTCCACCGTTGTCGGGTCATCACCGTCCACTGGGAGAGCCGCCAAGCGTGCCGATGCTGCGATTAAGTTCTCCATGGGGTTGGAAAAGTGACCCGGCAGTGTCAGCATGTAACGGGGCGGTGCCATGCTCCCATGAGGAGGTGCCATCTCCTGAGGCTGAGCCGGTCCTCCTATTCCAGCTGTCGTAAACTGATTTGCATCTGGCGGGTTACTTGGGCCGGCTCCGGGTGTAGCAAAAAGATTCCAAGGATCATAAACCGGAGGTAAACGGGACTGGGTTTTCTGATGTCTCCTCCTCATCACCTCGTTAGACGGGTTTAGGCTCATCGTGAGCTGGTAGGCTTCTGACTGTAGCCGCTGTGCCCGCGCATCCAAAGCCGCCCGTTCTGTGGCTAACCTGGTGTCCTCAGCTGCCAAGGCCTCCTTGGCCTGAGCTATCTCCTCGCGCACCCGTGCCACCTCAGTGTCATGCTCATCTTTATTTGCTGGAATAACTGGTGGCGGTTAAGAGGGCCGTAATCTTATCCATGAGATCTATCAGCACCTGAGCCGGCGGGCGCACAAGGCCTCCTGCCCCGGCTGCTCCTGTCCCGGACGTTATTGCCGTAGCGGCTGTAGAGTTTTGGCCGGGTTGAGTCCCAGCCATGAAGACTCCTGCCCATCTTGGCAGCTCATAGGGGTCCGGAATACTGGTGCCATTGGAACAGCCCCCGAGCACGCCGTCTTGCACTTGGTACAGCGAATCTATTGAATCGACGGACGAATCACCGCCAGAGAGGACGGCCGTCTCACCACCATCTTTAGATCCTTCAGAAAGTTCCTCTCCGTGGATGCAGCCCATGAAGGAACGCTTCATGACGGGTTGAACCTGGGCCTTTCTCGCATGCTGAGCCATCTCGATGAGGTCGGTGTAGTTGTCCGGCTCAGGGCCCGGCTCACCAATCCGGCCGATGAAGACGTGGATTCCGCCGAAGGGGACCCGGTACCCGTACTCAATTGAGCCGGCGTCGGGGCCCCAGCCTTCGTCGTCGATGTAGATCTTCCCGCGACGACTCTTGGTCATCCGGCCCACTATGTATCCCTTGAGCCCTTTGAAGTTACCCTTCAAGAACTCAAATCCACCGTGCGCTAGCCCCATGGTGGGCGCCAACTGTCATGGAATTGTCACGTCAAATGTCCTAGTGAAAGGACTTAGTTGTGGAGCCATCGCAACTAGAAAGCTTGAAGGGGTTAATCAGGACAAGAGACACGAGAGGTTTATACTAGTTCGGCCCCTTACGGTGAAGGTAAGGCCTACGTCTAGTTGGGTTGGTATTGCTTGATGTTTCGATGACCCGGGAGCGAGATACGCTATGCCTGGTTCTCGATGAGTTGTTTCTTGCCCTAAGCCGCCAGCGGGTCGTCCCCTTATATACAACGGGTGGATGCCCTGCGGCCTACAGATTCCCGGCCGGCTCATAGAATGTGTCCGGCTCGGTGACTAGTTATGTCTACCTTATGTTACAAGTCATATCATCATGGCGGTTATCCACTATGGGCCTTAAGCCGCCTATGGGCCTTAAACCCTTTATTGAACCGCCATCTTCATGCTTGGCCTTGGGCTTCTTTCTGATGAGTCCTATTTGCGTAACCCGGCCCCTCCTGGGCAGCTTACACAAATAGTTATATCCCCCACACCGTCCGAGAGCTCCTTCTCGTCCACTCCTCCCCCGACGCCCTAGGTGAGCTCGTCCCTCCTGCCTCTAGCCATTACCATCCCTCCTCCCTCCTCCTCCACGCACCACCGGCCCTCCTCCCTCCTCCAGCTGCCGTTGGCACTCCTTCCTCCTCCTCCACCCTCCGCCAGCCCCCCTCCTCTAGCCACCACTGGCCCTGCTCCCTCCTCCTCTAGCCACCGCCGGCCCTCCTCCTCCAGCCGCCGCCGGCCCTCCTCACTACTCCTCCTCCTCTTCCCTCCCCAGTCCTCCTCCCTCCTTCCTTCTAGGGTTCGTACTAGTTTATAGTTTGAAAATATTCTAGTTTATAGTTATAGTTTATACTTTATAGTTTATAGTTTATATATTATAGTTTGTATTTTACTACATTTAGTTGGTAAAAAATGTCCTCTACTTGTTATATTCTGAAATTAGGGCTTTTTCTAGGGTTCATAGTATATTTTGAAATATATTTCAGCAATGAAACTCTAAGTTATGTGAAATTACGGCATTTTTCTATGGTTCAAGAAGTAGACATTAGGTAAAAAATGAGGATAATAATGTTCTTAGGGTTTAGGAAACAAATTGCAGACAGTTAAAATTTTTATTTGGAATCAAATTGGATATTTACTTGATAGCTTATGGAGTCTCACTCTGTCCTAAGATTATGATAATAATGTTTTTGTTTATATTTTGTTCTTGCAGAAATCGAGGAACCCCTGCATCATCCCCGCCGTCGTCCCCGTCACCGACACCCTCCGACCTCGAGGTGAGACCAGCCATCCCATGTTGTTAATTTAATTTAGGTATTTTAGGTGTTTAATCTTAGAACAATGTAGTATGAACCCTAGTTAAGATGGAACCATGTTCAAAATGCATGTTTTTAGTTAGGTGTAGATAATAGAATTTAGGTGTATTTAACAAAATTCTATGTTGATTCGTTTTGAAGTGGACATGTCATATTTTGAACATGTCTTGTTATTTTTTAGTTAAAGCATTTATTCCTGCATCGACATCAAGGATGCCTATCCCGCATCCTTGTCGTCGACTCGGCGGAGGAGACCTGCTTGATCAGATGGGCCATGTCCGGGACTGGGTCCGCCGGGCTGGTACTAGGAGGTGCTACCTTCCGGGGGCACAGCTTGGTGAGGAGCTAGTCCATCGTTGATCTGAACCTTCTTTAGTGGCGGTCGTGTGGGCCACTAATGATGCGGAGGCTTTGGTCCCCCGCGGAGGTGGCACGTCACCGTGTCAGCGAGGAGGATGAGCATGTCCGTCGCTACATGGTTGCGTTGGAGGGCAGGTTCAACAGTACCTGGTAGGTTCTTCAGGGATCTCACTGGAGCTTTGATCCTGTGATGGTTCCATCTCTTTGGGTGACCGCCGCCAGTGCTGATACCCGTCGTTCGCTAGGGTTGTAGCTGTATTAGTGATGTTATATGTATGATACTATTCGAGAGGTATTAGTGGTAATATTCAACGATGTACGGGCGCAAGAGATGACTTAGTTTTTCTTATTGAATGCATGCTAATTTGAATACTAATTTTGAAATGTTTTAGTTTTGCTTATTAGTGATAATATTCAACGATGTACGGAGCCCCTGCATCATCCCACCGTCATCCCCGTCACTGACCCCCTCTGACCTCGAGGTGATCATCAAGTTTGAATGCTCATATGATGTAGATATAAACATGTATATCTTGTGTTGCTCAAATAGGATATGTGCCTGCCCAAGTGGCCAACCATGTTTGCAGGTAACACCTCCGAGTGGCCTATGTTTTGCCGGAGTGTTGATTAATATCTGTTCCGGCAAATTTCAGGCGCTCGATATGTCCTTTTTAGCAAAGGTCTTGCCGGATTTTTCCATGAATTTTGGCATGACTTGTGCTAGAATATGTAGGAAATATCGAGTGGCCTGGATTTTCTAGAAAGATAATTAAATGACATTTCTGGTTGACTTGAAGTCTGTCTAGGCTCCATACATGACAATCAAAAAATGAGTGAGGGAGAAAGTCTGCACCATATATGAGAGAGGAAGAATCCCGACTGTTGTCGTGGGGGTCGTTTCTCCTTCTTCTCCTTGTGCTAGACCTTTGTTATGCACTAGGGGAAGGAGGAGTAATGACCACCACCGACGGTCGAAAAATTTGTGAGGGAGTGTGTCCACCATATATGAGAGAAGAAGAATGCCGATTGTTGTCATGGGGGTCGTTTCTCCTTCATTCCTGTGTGCTAGACATTTTGGTTTAATGCACTCGGGGATGAAGGAAGGAGCGACCATCACCAACGGTCGAATATATACACCACATGAGCTGAGAGTTTGCAAAAAAAGACTCGACGGACGGATAGTCATCCCGTGCCGAATAATAATGATCTAATTTAGTTTTTGTAGTACATATATTGAATTTTAGAAGTTTAATCTTTGAGTAAAGAACATAGGAAATGTCGTCGGACGATGAAAGTCTTGCGGAGTGTTCCTGGTGCGGCGACGATCGGGTTTTTTGCTACATGCCTCACCTGGTAGAAGGTCGATGCTTTTGCATTAAGCTCCAGGAGACCTTCGATGTTGAAACGGTACGCAACAACGCAAAGTGTTTTTTCGTAATTAAGCTCGACTTCTGCTTCTTCAACTTGTAATTTTCGTCTTTTACAATTCGATTAGCTTATCCCATGCCATGCAAGACACTATGTCTTGGAGAGGATGGATTTTTGAAGATCATGAAAATATGGAAACAAAGATAGTTCACCTAAGGACCCATCATGGTTTTGATTTTGCTGTAAATCTATACATTTCTGAGAGCGTATCCCATTTTGGTTGCCCGAATTGGGAAGCACTTTGCAAGGCATATGATTTCCATGAGGGTATGCTTGTAACCATGGATCTTTGTGATCCTAACATCGACCAAGACAATATGGACATTTGGGTCCTTGTTGATACGCTTCCAGTTCTACCTCTATGTGAGTTTCTCAGACATAGTTATTAAGTAATTTATATTGTTTAGTTCAAAATAGTTGACAGCTTATTTTCATTCTTCAAAGAATGTGCAGAAGATGGTAGGTAGAACCTACTACACCGATGGCGCAGAATTAACTTATCAGGATAAAAATCATCTGATCTCATTTATTACTGATCTCGAGAATTACAATATCTATTATAAAATTCCTGCACATTATGGTCAATATGTGCCACTAGTGCACGTGTTGAACTACGGTAACATCCATGGAGATGCCATGGTAAGATTTTTTACTATTATGACATCCGTGCATATTTTGCATAAATTCTTCTAAAACTAAACTACATTGCTAACTACGAAGTTATTACTATGTTTTTCAACAGAAAATCCCGAAGGATTGTGTGCCTCATCTAATGTTTTCGAAAGGTCGCCTTGATGTTATGAGCTTACGGTCAGGTCATCCTACTCATCACTGCTGTTCATACCGGATTTCTAAAACCGATGAAGACATGACAATCAAAGATTGAAAAAATGTATGGTCAGTCGTAGGGAGGTACTTGGAAGCAACATTGTGCGACGCACAAGAATTGGAGACAGGGTAATCTCCATTCTCCATAATGGAGAGTCAGGGCCTATCTTGTTTATGCTATTTTACCTAAGAGAGGGTAGTAGGTCCTATTAGAGAGGAGTATGTCCTAGGTACAATGTGTTATTATGTGCTACAATGTGTTAGAGTTGATGATGATGATGAGGAGGAGTTGTGATTATGACTAGTGACCAACTTGCTATATGATGTCTCATTGACGAAAATGATGATCATCAGGAGTTGTTATATGACAATGATGTATTATGATGATAAGTTGTTAATTATATGATGATGATGATGGTTTATTATATTATTGGGTGAAAGAACCGCTTATTAGTTTCAAGTGGATGGATCCATCCACATGAAACTAATCCACGACTCTTTCACCCAGTGTTGTAATAACTCATTATGATGTAAAAACAATCTATAAATTGCTACAGTATGAAAACTTGTATAATGGTGTATGAATACGACATAAAATGAAAAAGAAATAGAATACACAATAATAGTAGTAGCGCGGGCACAAAGGCGCGCTGCTAGTATTTACCAGTAGCACTTCTTACGATACACGCTACTACTAAGTGCGTATAGCAGTAGCGTGTCTGGACCAA
Organism: Triticum dicoccoides; assembly: GCF_002162155.2. NCBI lineage: Eukaryota > Viridiplantae > Streptophyta > Magnoliopsida > Poales > Poaceae > Triticum > Triticum dicoccoides. The sequence goes on along the minus strand of NC_041385.1, from coordinate 590,107,729 downwards.
TGCTACTGCTAACCTTTAGCTGTAGCGCTGCATCAGTAGCGCGGCACCCCACACTACTAATAGACCAAAAACCAATGCTACTGCTAGGCTTTTTCCTAGTAGTGACAGGGAGGAACTGGTCGCCACCATGCCCGCCTTCAATGTCTAGGGGCTCGAGCCGTCCGTCCTTTCCAATTCCCCCGTGATGTTGTCCTCCGGCGATAGCTGCGGCTAGGAGGACTCGAAGGAGACTGAGGACGACGACCTGGAGGAGGAGTCCCCCCTGTCGCAGTGCGAGATTCTCCGCAACCTCGAAGATGACGATGACACCGAAGAGCCCCCGGCCACAGACTCTTTGCGCTTTGTATGGGTCCCTAAGCGGTCGGAGTCCACTCCCCGGACCACGCGATCACCCGGCCGGGCGGCCTCAGGCAAGGCCACGGTAGTACACCCTCCGAGGGGTCCCCATGCCCCAGCACGACATTTAAGGAGTCGAGCTTGTCTTCACCAGGAACGCAGCCGAAGGATGGGGTGGCCCCCGCCGGGGCGGACATGGCTTCTTCGGCCATGACTCCTCAAGCCGACCTACTCAACCCTCCAAGCGGTGACATCGCGGCGGGGCCCGTCGGTGTCCACCCCGACCGCCCCCGGGACATGACCAAGGCCACGCTCAAAAAGAGCGGGGATGCCTCGGCCTCCACTGAGGAGGAGAAGAAAGGAAGTGGGACACACTAGACGAGTAAGTGACCTTCCTTGCTTCCTGACCGGATGCTGATTGTGGACATGCTCATATCATTTCCCCTCTTAACGACCATAAGTGGTGGCGTGAAGAATAAGAAGGTGGGCATCGCATCAAAGGAGCCCCTTATCCTGAAGTGCCATCGTCACTTGGCTGCGAACATGGTGGGCGTGGAAGTGCACCGTGCCGTCCTGGCTTAATCCTTGGGCACGCAGGTGACACCACGCCAGGGTGCTCGGGCGTGCTGCCCACTCTTGGTGCCTCGCCGGTGCCGCTCGGGGGGTTGGCCATCGAGGACGCAGGGGCTCATGAGGCAGTGCTCCTCGCCACGGTCGCAGCAGCTCTGTCCTGACGGAGGGGGCGATTCCTCAACCCCTAAGGCAGAATCCGACCCTAAGGACATAGCTACGCAGCCTGAGATGGAGCCAGCCCCCATGTTACAGCAGGCCCTGAAGTTGGTTGCCCTTGTCGTGCCCAAGAGGAACCCGAAGCCTCTGGTGTCCCAAGCCGACCGTGCCATGGCTTCCTTAGCCACGGAGCTGGCCGACGTGCCAGCATCGCCCGCTCAACAGATCCTCATGTTCGCGAATTGTGGCCCCCTTGTGAGGCCCGGGGCCTTGGATGAAGCTTACATCGCCCTCCGCCGGCTCCGAGCTGATCTCCAGGACGCCGGCAGGTGCCTCGCAAGGGAGCGCCTGGGGCTCATCTTGGGGTGGCTCCAGGTCGACATAGCCACCAAGGCGGCCTGGGACTGGGCCAAAACTGCCACCGTAGAGAGCAAGAAGGAGGCCACCGACACCAAGGCGGCCCGTGATGTGGCGCTGGCCGAGGCAGTGTATGCCACAGAACGTTGCAGCAAGGCGGAGGCCAACCTGAAGGCACTCTGGGAGGAGTAGGTCATGCGCACAACAGCTTCAATAGCAGGAAGACGACCTCAAGGCTCACGACGTGCTGCTCACCGATCGCGACCCCGCGCTGTCAAAGGCAGTCATCGACTAGGCTCCAAAGCACGAGCGCCTGACCAAGCCGAAGGAGGAGTTGGCCGAAGCCCAAGCGTCCCATGCTAAGCATGTTTCTAAGGCAACAGACCGACTGGATGTCAGATACAAATCCTTGCCGATGCCGAGGTAAAGGCGGCCAGGGATCGTGATGCCTTCCCTTCACTCGAGCTCAGGGTGCGCCAGGCGCTGTGGTCCATCTGCAGTGGAGGATTTGAAGGACCGCTCGCAACCCCCGAAGACGGGTACGTCGGGCTCTCCTCCCAGCTTACCAAGGGGCTCGAGGGTGCCGTCCCCAAGGTGGACTCTATCCTGGAGGACAAATGTCGCGACCTCTTCTTCGTGGCAGCGACGCGCGTCTTCAGCCACCTTTACCTTCACGACCCCATCTTTAACTTGGACACGGTAATTGGCCCGGTCCCTCTCGAGTCACATGCTTCCACGACAGCAGCCGTGAAAAGCCACATGGCTGCGCTGCTAGGGAAGTTTACCTGCAATCCTGACACCGACCCTATGGCAACTAAGGCAAGTTGTAGCGACGTCGGAGATGGCGGCGACAACGATGTTGAAGACGAGCCCGTCGCGGCTGAGGTAGGTGGTGGCAACGACCATGGCGACGATGATCCCTCCTCCTAGAATTTATCCAGCGACACTTTTCATGCCTCATGGAGGCGTAAGACTTTGTTTGAATTTGCGATACACTTGGTGTCTGTAATAATTGGTTGAACTGCGTAATTTCCTTTTCGTGCTTTGTTTGCTTCTTGCCGGCCTTTGTCTCCGCATTGGCAGGGCCCAGCCTCGCGCATACCTCGGCCGCCATTGAGAAGTCTGGTCGTGATGCCAGGATGATATAGAGGGGCGAGGCGCTACGTGACTAGTGAGGCCCATGAGTTGCGATGCTCAGGTGTCCACCTTGACGCACGCGCTGCCCTTGATATGTCCATTTTGCATCATGCTTTTATATCGATATTTATTGCATTATGGGCGGTTATTACACATTATAGCACAATACTTATGCCTTTCTCTCTTATTTTACAAGGTTTACATGAATAGGGAGAATGCCGGCAGCTGGAATTCTAGTCTGGAAAAGGAGCAAATATTAGAGACCTATTCTGCACAACTCCAAAAGTTTGAAACTTCACGAAGAGTCATTTTGGAATTAATAAAAAATATTGGGCGAAGAAAGCACCAGAGGGGGCCACCAGCCATCCACAAGTGTGGGGGGCGGCCCTACCCCTGGGTGCGCCCCCTGCCTTGTGGGCCACCTGGCAGGCCCCCGATGCCCATCTTCTGCTATATGGTGTGTGTTTGACCTGGAAAAAATCAGAAGGAAGCTTTCGGGATGAAGCACCGCCGTCTCGAGGCGGAACCTGGGAAGAACTAATCTAGGGCTCTGGCGGAGCTGTTTTGTCAGGTAAACTTCCCTCCCATCGACATCACCAATGATCCTCTCATCGAGAGGGGGTCAATCTCCATCAACAACTTCACCAACACCATCTCCTCTTTAAATCCTAGTTCATCTCTTGTATCTGATCTCTGTCTCGAAACCTCAGACTGGTACCTATGGGTTGCTAGTAATGCTGATTACTCCTTGTAGTTGATGCTATTTGGTTTATTAAGTGGACGATCATATGTTCAGATATTTAACGATAATTAATACTCCTATGATTACGAACATGAATATGCTTTGTGAGTAGTTACATTTGTTCCTGAGGACATGGGAGAAGTCTTGTTAAAAGTAATCATGTGAATTTGGTATTCGTTTGATATTTTGATGAGATGTATGTTGTCTCTCCTCTGGTGGTGTTATGTGAACGTCGATGACATGACACTTCACCATGATTTGGGCCTAGGGGAAGGCATTGGGAAGTAATAATTAGATGACGGGTTTCTAGAGTGACAGAAGCTTAAACCCTAGTTTATGCGTTGCTTCGTAAGGGGCTGATTTGGATCCATATGTTTCATGTTATGGTTAGGTTTACCTTAATTCTTCTTTCGTAGTTGTAGATGCTTGCAAGAGAGGTTGCTCGTAAGTTGGAGGCTTGTCCAAGGAAGGACATCACCCAAGCACCAGTCCACCCACATATCAAATTATCAAAGTAACGAACGCGAACCATATGAGCATGATGAAAACTAGCTTGACAATAGTTCCCATGTGTCCTCGGGAGCGCTTTGCTTTATATAAGAGTTTGGCCAGGCTTGTTCTTTTCTACAAAAAGTATTGGGCCACCTTGCTGCACCTTGTTTACTTTTGGTACTTGTTACTCGTTACGAATTATCTTATTACAAAACTATCTGTTACCGACAATTTCAGTGCTTATAGTGAATACCTTAATGAAAATCGCTTGGCATTTTCTTCTCCTCCTCGTTGTGTTCGACACTCTTACTTATCGAAAGGACTACGATAGATGCCCTATACTTGTGGGTCATCAAGACTCTTTTCTGGCGCCGTTGCCGGGGAGTGAAGTGCCTTTGGTAAGGAAACATTTATATAGTGTGCTGACATTTACTGTCACTTGTTACTATGGAAAATAATCCTTTGAGGGGCTTGTTCGGGGTATCTTCACCTCGACCAGAAGAGCAAAGAGTTAATCCTCAACCTACTGAACCTACTGAAAATATTTACTTTGAAATTCCTTCGGGTATGATAGAGAAACTGCTAGCTAATCCTTATACAGGAGATGGAACATTACATCCCGATATGCACCTAATCCATGTGGATGAAGTTTGTGGATTATTTAAGCTTGTAGGTATGCCTGAGGATGTTTACAAGAAGAAGGTCTTCCCTTTATCTTTGAAGGGAAAGGCATTGACATGGTATTGACATGGACTTTGATCAGAAGTTTTATCCTATACATCTGGTTCATCGTGATTGGAATAATATATATAATTTTTGGCCTCGTGAAGGAGAAAGTATTTCTCAAGCTTGGGGGTGTCTTAAGTCAATGTTATATTCATTCCCCAATCATGAGCTTTCAACAAAAATTATTATTCAAAAATTTTATGCTCGGCTTTCTCTTAATGATCACTCCATGCTCGATACTTCTTGTACTGGTTCTTTTACGATGAAGACTATTGTATTCAAATGGGATTTATTGGGAATAATTAAATGCAACTATGAAGATTGGGAACTCGATGAAGGTAAGGAGTAAGGTATAAACCTTAAGTTTGATTCCGTTAAATCTTTTATGCATATCGATGCTTTTTGTGAATTTAGCACTAAATAGGGACTTGATTCTGAGATAGTAGCTTCCTTCTGTGAATCATTTGCTACTCATGTTGATCTCCCTAAGGAGAAGTGGTATAAATATCATCCTCCCATTGAAGTGAAAGTAGTAGAACCTATTAAAGTTGAAGAAGAAACTATTACTTATAATGTTGATCCTATTGTTCCTACTGCTTATATTAAGAAACCACCTTTCCCTGTTAGAATAAAGGATCATGGTAAAGCTTCAACTGTGGTTCATAGGAGCAATATTACAACATCTACACCCCTGAACAAATTAAAGTTGAACCTACTATTGCTATAGTTAAAGATCTCTTGGTCGATAATATTGATGGGCATGTTATTTATTTCTGTGATGAAGCTGCTAGAATTGCTAAACAGATGCTAAAGGTAAACATAGACCTGTTTTTGGCATGCCTGTTGTTTCTGTTAAAATAGAAGATCATTGTTATCATTGTTTATGTGATATGGGTGCTAGTGTGAGTGCAATTAATCATTCCTTATACAAAGAAATTATGCATGATATTGCACCTGCTAAGATAGAAGACATTGATGTTACTATTAAGCTTGCCAATAGAGATACTATTTCACCAGTTGGTTTGTTAGAGATGTTGAAGTCTTGTGTGGGAAATTAAAATAACCTACTGATTTTCTTGTTCTTGGTTCCCCACAAGATAGCTTTTGTCCCATTATATTTGGTAGACCTTTCTTGAATACTGTTAATGCTAATATAGACTGCAGAAAGGATATTGTTACTGTTGGTTTAGGGGATATGTCTCATGATTTTAACTTCTGCAAATTTCATAAATAACCCCATGATAAAGAATTGCCTAGTAAGGATGAAATTATTGGTCTTGCTTCTATTGTCGTGCCACATAATGATCCTTTAGAACAATATTTGCTAGACCATGAAAATGATATGTTTATGAATGAAAGAAGGGAAATAGATGAAGTATTTTTTAAGCAAGGACCTATTTTGTAACACAACTTGCCTGCTGAAATCCTTAGGGATCCTCCTCCAGCCAAGGGTGATCCCGTGTTTGAACTTAAACAATTACCTGATACTCTTAAATATGCATATCTCGATGAAAAGAAGATATATCCTGTTATTATTAGTGCTAACCTTTCAGAGCATGAAGAAGAGAAATTATTGAAAACTCTGAAGAAGCACCGTGCCGCTATTGGATACACTCTTAATGATCTTAAGGGCATTAGTCCCACTCTATGTCAGCACAAAATAAAACTGGAGAAAGATGTTAAACCAATTGTTGATCACCAACGATGGTTAAATCCTAAGATGAAAGAAGTGGTAAGAAATAAAATACTAAAGCTTCTGGAGCCAGGTATAATTTATCCTATTGCTGATAGTCAGTGGGTAAGTCCCGTTCATTGCGTCCCTAAGAAGGGAGGTATTACTGTTGTTCCTAATGATAAGAACGAATTCATCCCACAAAAGATTGTTACAGGTTATTGAATGGTAATTGATTTCCGCAAATTAAATAAAGCTACTAGAAAGGATCATTACCCTTTACCTTCTATTGATCAAATGCTAGAAATACTATCCAAACATGCACATTTTTGCTTCCTAGATAGTCATTCTGGTTTCTCTCAAATACCTGTGTCAAAAGAGGATCGGGAAAAGACCACTTTTACTTGCCCTTTTGGTTTATGTAATGCACCTGCTACCTTTCAAAGATGTATGACTGCTATATTCTCTGACTTTTGTGAAAAGATTGTTGAGGTTTTCATGGATGATTTCTCCATTTATGGAACTTCTTTTGACGACTGCTTAAGAAACCTTGATCGAGTTTTGTAGAGATGCGAAGAAACTAATCTTGTCTTGAATTGGGAGAAGTGCCACTTTATGGTTAATGAAGGTATTGTATTGGGGCATAAAATTTCTGAAAGAGGTATTGAAGTTGATAAAGCTAAAGTAGATGCTATTGAAAAGATGCCGTGTCCTAAAGACATCAATGGTATAAGAAGTTTCCTTTGTCATGCTGGTTTCTATAAAGGTTTATTAAAGACTTCTCTAAAATTTATAGGCCTCTCACTAATCTCTTGCAAAAAGATGTTCCTTTTGTTTTTTATGATGATTGTGTAGAAGCATTTGAAATATTTAAGAAAGCCTTGATTTCTGCACCTATTGGTCAGCCACCTGCTTGGAATTTACCATTTGAAATTATGTGTAATGCTAGTGATTATGTTGTTGGTGCTGTTCTAGGACAAAGAGTTGATAAGAAATTAAATGTTATCCATTATTCTAGTAAAACTCTAGACAGTGCCCAGAGAAATTATGCTACTACTGAAAAAGAATTTTTAGGAGTTGTATTTGCTTGTGATAAGTTCAGATCCTATATTGTTGATTCCAAAGTAACTATTCACACTGATCATGCTGCTATTAAATATCTTATGGAAAAGACAGATGCTAAACCTAGACTTATTAGGTGGGTTCTCTTGCTATAAGAATTTGATTTGCATATTGTTGATAGAAAGGAAGTTGAGAACCCCGTTGCAGACAACTTTTCTAGGTTAGAAAATGTTCTTGATTACCCACTGCCTATTGATGATACCTTTCCTGATGAGCAATTAGCTATCATAAATACTTCTCGTAATACTCCATGGTATGCTGATTATGCTAATTACTATGTTGCTAAATTTATACCACCTACTTTCACATACCAGCAAAAGTATGCTTGTGGTAGGGGTTAATCATAAGTGGGAGGTGCTACGTCTTGAGCTTGCGTTGGTTTTCCTTGAAGAGGAAAGGCTGATGTAGCAATAGTAGCATAAGTATTTCCCTCAGTTTTTGAGAACCAAGGTATCAATCTAGTAGGAGGCTCCTCAAAAGTTCCACGCACCTACACAAACAAAGAACTCGCAGCCAACGCAATAAAGGGGTTGTCAATCCCTTCGCGGCCACTTGCGAAAGTGAGATCTGATAATGATATTATGATAAGATAAATATATTTTTGGTATTTTATAATAAATATGCAAAAAGTAAAGATGCAAATAAAAGTAGATGGAAAGCTTATATGATAAAAGATAGACTCGGGGGGCCATAGGTTTCATTAGTGGCTTCTCTCAAGATAGCATAAGTATTACGGTGGGTGAACAAATTACTGTCGAGCAATTGCTAGAAAAGCGAATAATTATGATATTATCTAGGCATGATCATGTATATAGGCATCACGTCTGTGACAAGTAGACCGAGTCCTGCCTGCATCTACTACTATTACTCCACACATCGACCGCTATCCAGCATGCATCTAGAGTATTAAGTTCATAAGAATAGAGTAACGCATTAAGAAAGATGACATGATGTAGAGGGATAAACTCAAGCAATATGATATAAACCCCATCATTTTATCCTCGATGGCAACAATACAATACGTGCCTTGCAACCCTTTTAGTCACTGGGTAAGGACACCGCAAGATTGAACCCAAAGCTAAGCACTTTTCCCATGGCAAGAAAGATCAATCTAGTAGGCCAAACCAAACTGATAATTCGAAGAGACTTGCAAAGATAACTCAATCATACATAAAAAAATTCAGAGGAGATTCAAATATTTCTCATAGACAAGCTTGATCATAAACCCACAATTCATCGGATCTCGACAAACACACCACAAAAAGAGTTTACATCGAATAGATCTCCACAAGAGAGGGGGAGAACATTGTATTGAGATCCAAAAAGAGAGAAGAAGCCATCCAGCTAATAACTATGGACCCGAAGGTCTGTGGTAAACTACTCACAACTCATCGGAGGGGCTATCGTGTTTATGTAGAAGCCCTCCATGGCTGATTCCCCTCCGGCAGAGCGCAGGCGAAGGCTCCAAGATGGGATCTCACGGATACAAAAGGTTACTGCGTTGGAAATTGTTTTTCGTTGGCTCCCTGGTTGTTTTCTGGGTACGTAGGTATATATAGGAGGAAGAAGTACGTCGGTGGCCGCTCGAGGAGCCCAGGAGACAGGGGGCGCGCCCAGGAGGGGTGGGCGCGCCCTCCTATCTCCTGGCCGCCTCGTTTGCTTCTTGACTTGCACTACAAGTTCTCCGGATCACGTTCATTCCAAAAATCATGCTCCCAAAGGTTTCATTCCATTTGGACTCCGTTTGATATTCCTTTTCTTCGAAATACGGAAATATGCAAAAAAAACAGCAATACGGGCTGGGCCTCCGGTTAGTAGGTTAGTCCCAAAAATGATATAAATGTGTAAAATAAAGCCCATAAACATCCAAAAGGGGTAATATAATAGCATGGAACAATCAAAAATTATAGATACGTTGGAGACGTATCAAGCATCCCCAAGCTTAATTCCTGCTCGTCCTCGAGTAGGTAAATGATAAAAACAGAATTTTTGATGTGGAATGCTACCTAGCATATTTTTCAATGTAACTTTCTTTATTGTGGCATGAATGTTCAGATCCAAATGATTCAAGATAAAAGCTTATAAAACATAAAAAAGAATAATGCTTCGAAGCATACGAACAAATAATCATGTCCTATCAAAATAGCATAGCCAAAGAAAGCTTATCCCTACAAAATCATATAGTTAGGCCATGCTTCATTTTCATTACACAAAATACTCCCATCATGCACAACCCCGGTTTCAGCCAAGCAATTGGTTCATACTTTTTAACGCGCTTCAGCTTTTTCAACTCTTACGCAATACATGAGCGCAAGCCATGGACGTAGCACTATGGTGGTATATGGTGGTGGTTGTGAGGACAAAAAAGGGAGAAGATAGTTTCACATCAACTAGGCATATCCACGGGCTATGGAGATGCCCATCAATAGATATCAATGTGAGTGAGTAGGGATTGCCATGCAACGGATGCACTAGAGCTATAAATATATGAAAGATCAACAAAATAAACTAAGTGGGTGTGCATCAACTTGCTTGCTCACGAAGACCTAGGGCATTTTGAGGAAGCCCATCATTGGAATATATGAGCCAAGTTCTATAATGAAAAATTCCCACTCAGTATATGAAAGTGACAACATAGGAGACTCTCTATTATGAAGATCATGGTGCTACTTTGAAGCACAAGTGTGGAAAAAATATAGTAGCATCGTCCCTTCTCTCTTTTTATCTCATTTTATTTATTATTTTTTCTCTTTTTTTCTTTTTTTTCTTTCTTCTTTTTTTGGCCTTTTTTTGGCATTTCCTCTTTTTTCCCTTTTTCTTTTTGGCCTTTCCTCTTTTTTTATTTTTCTTTTTTTTCTTTTTAAAGTCCGAAGTCTCATCCCGACTTGTGGGGGAATGTCACACCCTAGCTAGTCATGCATTAGAGTGTTGCATCATGTTTATTCTTTCACCAGAAACCTGAAATGGGGATGACAGAACCCCCAGTCCCCTCTGAAACCAATTAGGGTTTACTAAAAACTTTTTCAATGAACCTGAAATGCCCTTCTAAAATGCCCATCATTTTTGTCTTGGTTCAGAACCTCTGCCAAAAGTGATGCACATTTTCCTAGGCCATCTTAGGGTTCTTCAATTAAATCATAAATATTTGAATTTGGGCATTTAAAATTTTATAAAATATTTAAATGCTCAAATAACTCCAAACTAAAATGTTTCATGTTGGAAATAATCCAACTATGGACTAGGAGCAGTTTGGTGATTTTAGGAGTAGCCTAAGTATTTTATTTAATTCAACAAAGTTGCAGAAGTATTAAAAAAAACAGAAAACAGAAAAATGGAAAAAACTTACCTGGCGCCCAGCACCCGGCCCACCTGCCGGCCCAGCCCAGCACCGCTCCAGCGAGCTGCTTGCCGGCCAGGCAGGCAGGCAGGTGCCCGACAGCGACCGCAGCGTGCGCCACGCACCTGCTCGCCGCCTCGCCGCTCCCCTCGCCCGGTGACGTCGTGGACCGGCCTCCCCCGCTCCCCCGAACCCCCCAGACACCCCCTCTCCTCTCCAGCTCCTCCCCCTCGCGCTCCCCCGCCATGACCGACGCCACCATCGCCGTGCCTTCGCCTTCGCCGTGCTCCCCGCCGCCCGTGCGTCCTCTCACCGTGTCCAGGAGCTCCGCCGCTGTCCACTCCATCGAGCAAGCCGAGCCCCGAGCGCTCGCAACGCCCGAGTCCACCGCAACGACCTCGCCCAAACCGCCGTCGCCGGAGATCCCCTTCAACGCCGTCGACGCTCCGGTCCATCTCCGGCCACACCAAGGGCTCCGTCGCACTCACTGTGAGCTTAGCCATCTTCCCCCCTCCTTTTCTTGCTCCCGAGCTGTGTAGCGACCTCCCGGAGCTCAACCGCACCCACCGCCGTGGAGCACGTCGGTGGTCACCCTCCGGCCACAAACTGGTGTCCATCATACTCACCGTGTCACTTAGCACCTAGCTAGCCACTCCCCGAGCCTCACCGACCCCTCTAGCGTCAAGTTCGTCTTAGGCCGAACCCCGGTGGCCGCCAAAGTCGTCGCCGGCGCCAACTCCGGCCACCCCGACCCCAACGGACTCCACCAAGAGCTGCGGCTCGTCCTCAGCTCCACTCCGGTGGTCTCCGCGACCCATTTGGTGGCCGAAACAGCCAAAACCACTTCTGCCGCCGCGTCGGGCTCGCCGGCGGCTAAACGCCGGTGCAGCCGACCCGGGTTTGACCACGGGTGGGCCCTGGTTGACTCCCCTGAGTCAATGACAGGTGGGCCCCAGCCCTGTTAATTAAACAGGTTTAGTTTTAATTAAACTTTAATTAGTTTAATCACCCTGACATGCGGGACCCACTGTCAGGTTTGACCCGGACGTGTTCCGTTGACCTGCTGACGTCACACTGACGTCAGGCTGACGCAATAATTGATTTTCTGGAATTATTCTAATATAGGAAATTCCAGAATATAATTTAAACTTCAAAAATTCATAACTTTTATTCTGTAACTCCAAATCAGACAAATTATATATGAAAAATGATCAGAAAAATCCAATCTATCCATCTGTACTATTTTCATGCATGATTAAACAAGTTAACCTGATGTTTAATGCAGAACAAGGAAAAGCACTTTAAAAGGCCATGTTTGAGTTTGAAATTTGAATCTTTGATTCAAATTGGTTCAAACCCTTCTGGTTTTAGTTGCATTAGCCCAACACACTCATATTGCCATGTTTCATGCATGCATCATATTGTTGCACATTGTTTGGTGATGGTTGTGCATCGGTGTCCTTTGCGATAGGTTCTGCCTCCGAGGAGTATCGTGATTACCCTAACAAAGAACCGTATCAGTGCATCGAACCATCAGGCAAGCAACCAACCATTTGATCATATCGATACAATCCCATGTTCTCGCTCCTGCTCTCTTTTACTGCATTAAGACAACGCGTTTCAAACTGCTGTGTGCTACGGTAGTTGAACCCACTTCCTCTGCATGACCTGTCATTGCCACAGTAACTAGATGAAACCCACTAGCATGTGTAGGAGTTGATTGAGCCATATGTATGTGTTGTTCCTACCTTGCTATGCCTGCTATGCTTAGAGTCGTGTCAGGTCTGGTTCATCTGGGTGATGGGCTAGAGTGAAATGATAATGTCGATAATGGGAGTGGTGTGGTGAACACGATTTGGTAAAGGTATCGATGAGTAGGCTATGGCCCAGGTGGTGATCCTGAGCTTGTGAAGGACCACGTAGTATAGCTAGGCTTTCCAAGCCTCTTTTATTTTACTAGTTGTCTGTACTCAGACAAGTTACTTCCGCTGCTGGTTTGTATGACTGTATGACTTGAATGCTGGGTCTTGAGACCCGTACCTTTGTGTATGTTATGTATGGCTCTCTGAGCCTTAAATAAAGTATTTGTGTCATAGAGTCATGTTGTGATGCCTTGTTGTATTTGCACATATCGAGCATATTGTGTGTATGAGTGAAATGCTTGGTATGTGTGGGATCTGACTATCTAGTTGTTTATCTTTAGTAGCCTCTCTTACCGGGAAATGTCTCCTAGTGTTACCGCTGAGCCATGGTAGCTTGCTACTGCTCTGGAACACTTAGGCTGGCCGGCATGTGTCATTCCTCGTTCCGGTGTCTGTCCCTTCGGGGAAATGTCACGCATTGAGTACCGGAGTCCTGTTAGCCCGCTACAGCCCGGTTTACCGGAGTCCTGCTAGCCCAGTGCTACAGCCCGGACCCACTTGCTGTTGACCGACACGTTCGAAGCTGGGTCATGGATGCCTGTCCCTGTAAGTCTGTGCCACTTTGGGTTTACGACTAGTCATGTCAGCTCGGGCTCCTTATCATATGGATGCTAGCGACACTATCATATACGTGAGCCAAAAGGCGCAAACGGTCCCGGGCAAAGGTAAGGCGACACCCGTGGGGATACCGTGCGTGACGCCGCAAAGTAATATGAGGTGTTACAGGCTAGATCGATGTGACATCGAGTCGGGGTCCTGACAGCGTTGGCATCAGAGCCGGACTGCCTGTAGGTTCTCCAAGCCAAACTGGTCGATGTTGAGTCTAGAAATTCTTTAGTTATATGTAGGGGGATTGTTTGTGGGTGGAACGTAAGGCTCTTTTTACTCCTTTATCTTATGACATTCTGATCTGAGTCAGTCTATTCTTCCACCGGGGGTTAAGGAATTAGGATCTATTCTCTCTATCAGGATCACGCGTTACTAATCAGTAGTACCTTATAGGTTTGATGGATACAAGCCTAGTTATGTTTTACTACCACCTTTTGTTGTTAGGATGGACTCAGAACTTTGATATGATGATGTTGAGTATGAGTGAAATCCTTTGTCAAATGTCTCAGAATCCTTCTTGAGCATTTACAGCTGTTATGCTGCCGAAATTTTGCTAGAAATTCTAATGCCTCTGCATTATGATTGTGTTTTCAGATGGCCACTCGCGACCTCAATCAAGTGGTTCGCCTGACTCGATGCCTAGATGTACCCGGTCATACCGCCATGTTGGTTAGGGTAATGACTGAGGCTGGATACCGCTGGTATCCTGAGTACACGGTCGAAGAGCAATTCCGAGATTTTAATCAAAGCCAGTATCTCTGCACTGTCAGGATATTTCCATCTTATCCTGGGTCCACCGAGCCCCTTCACTGCTCCTATGGACTCGGGGTTACTATTGAGATGGCTGTGCAGGACGCCGCCTACTCTATGATGACCATCATGCGAGTCAGATCTGGTCTATTTCGGGACTCTGATTTCCGGTATATGCCAGGATCACTTCCGGGAGCACAAGGGTATCTCCAGGCTATCTATGCTGACCCCACCCAGGAGGATTCACGGACTCGCACCACTGCTGAGATGCTCGAGGATAAGGACCGTGAAAATCGGGCCTTGAGGTTAGAGCTCTTCAATACCCGTGCTGACCACTGGGCCACATTGACTCGGTTTGCACCGGCAGTGCAAGCTGTATATTCGGATATGCGCGATCTCTATCCTGTGAGATCTGCTCTGCCAGACGTGATGGGTTGGCGTGATGTAGGAGGCATCACCCCACCTCGTGGTCCCCGCAGGCCACCGTCTGTTGGTCCAAGACCTCATCCTAGCCCCTATGGTCCACAAGCTCCGCGAGATCGTCTGTTTCCGGATGATCATGTTGAGCTTCCAGGCTATGGAGGTGACTTCTACGAGGACTACTACGGATCGGTCTGAGTTAGTAGTAGTATCACTAGTTCGTGTTAGCTTTGTCGTCTATCGTCCTGCGTGACTCGTGGGATATGACCTAGTTTGTATCGCCTTCCGGAGGTGTGGGAAAATAATGTATAGGAGCTTGGAATGCCTCCGACGAGATGTAATCCTCTTTTCACCGTAATAGTACCTTGTTTGGTCTTGTACTAAACCCTGTATGGTGTGTATGACGATGGAATAAAGAAGCAGTTTCTGTATCTACCATGTCATACGGATGATCATCTTGCATTCCGAGTTATTCCTTACATTCTGTATCCGATGTCAGAATTTTATCATCCTGACTAAATCATTGTCTTGTTTACCTAGGATGGTCAACACGCGCACTAACCCTGCTCCCCAAGAGCAGGCCGAAGGCAGCGAAGTTAGGAATGCAAATCTGCCTCATCCTCCTTCCCTAGCCGAGGTTATGATGGAAGCCGAAAGAAACAAGCGGGAGACCAACCGTTTGTTGGAGCGTATTGAACAGAACACGGCACACCATCAGAGGACTAACGTGGTGTCACTCAGTGATTTTATCAAGTTACATCCACCCACGTTCCACCACTCCGTCGAGCCTCTCGACGCTGATGATTGGCTTCGCAGTATTTCTCACAAACTGCGTTCCGCGCTGGTAGCGGAGGCTGACAAGGTCACCTTTGCTGCATATCATCTTGAAGGCCCCGCCAGTCTATGGTGGGAGAATTATGGAGCTATGCGCCCAGCGGGCCATGTCACTACTTGGACTGAATTCAGCGAGGCTTTCCGTGAACATCACATTCCGGAGGGTCTCATGGACCGTAAGCGTGAGGAATTTTGCAGTTTCACTCAGGGCCGACTCTCTGTGGATGCTTACAGCAGGGAGTTCGGTAACCTCGCACGATATGCAACTGAGGAAGTTTCTACTGATGCCAAGAAGCAAGCAAGGTTCCATAAGGGGCTTAGTCCTGAGCTTCGCCGCCACCTCCGTCTGCATGAGTGCACATCCTTTCAGAAACTTGTTAACAAGGCCATCAGTGCTGAGACTGGTCAGACTGATTATGACGCAACACGCAAGCATGGCCGTGACGCGGGTTCCTCATCCGATGCTGGTCCTCAGAAGCGCCGCGTGTGGGTGCCCAACACTGCCCTGCCACCCAGGTTCACACCGAGGCCATCCTTCCAGGCGCCTCGCCCCGTTCAACAGTCTGCACCAGCCAAGCCCTATAGTGGTCCAACCAACAATGCTCCTCCACGTACCAGTTCAGTAACTTGTTTCAAGTGTGGGGAATCTGGTCACTATATGCGTGAGTGTCCCCAGACCAACCCCAACCAATCTGCTAAAGCTGTTGGCCGTGGCAAGCCGACAGGGAAAGTGTTCCACGCCAAGCCGGCCACCACTGTACGTGGCCATGTCAACTGTATCTCTCCCGAGGAAGCTCAAGAGGATCCCAACGTCGTTCTTGGTACGCTTCTTGTTAATTGCCACCCGGCATCTGTTCTTTTCGATACAGGAGCCTCTAATTCTTTTATATCCGAAATTTATGCTCGTTTGCATAATATCGCATTCTGTGACATGCCAACCTCTATGGTAATTCAAACTCCGGGATCCAAATGGCAAACTTCTAGAGTAAGCCATGGAAATGAAATCCAAGTCGACAGACTAGTTTTCCTCGCATCTTTGATAGCCCTCAAATCTTCAGATATTAATATCATTCTGGGTATGGACTGGATGTCAGTTCATCATGCCCAAATTGATTGCTTCACTAGGACTGTTCAACTTACCCATCCTTCGGGGAAGATAGTCAATGTCCTGACCCGAATAGCCAAGCGACAGTTATATTCTCTTAACGCCAGCCCTTTGCCAGACCTTGAGGACGTCCCGGTAGTCCGTGACTTTCCGGATGTCTTCCCAGAAGAATTGCCAGGTGTTCCACCCGACAGGGATGTTGAGTTCGTAATAGACCTCATTCCAGGAACCGTTCCGATTGCTAGAAGACCTTACAAGATGGCACCACTAGAACTAGCCGAGCTTAAGAAACAACTCGATGAGTCCTTGAAAAAGGGTTTCATCCGACCTAGTTCATCTCCGTGGGCTTGCCCCGTCCTCTTCGTCAAGAAAAAGGATGGTACGGACCGGATGGTTGTAGATTACCGGCCTGTCAATTTGGTCACAATCAAGAACAAATATCCGCTCCCCAGGATCAACAACCTGTATGATCAGCTCGCTGGATCCTCAGTCTTCTCCAAGATGGATTTGAGGTTGGGCTACCATCAAATCAAAATCAGAAACGGGGACATTCCTAAAACGGCCTTTGTTACTCGTTATGGCCAATACGAGTACACCGTCATGTCCTTCGGCTTAACCAACGCTCCAGCCACCTTTTCTCGGTTAATGAACTCAATCTTCATGGAGTATTTGGATAAATTCGTCGTAGTTTATCTCGATGATATACTCATCTACTCCAAGAACGAGGAAGAACATGCCGAACATCTAAGGCTAGTGTTGAAGAAACTTCGAGAGCACCGCCTTTATGCCAAGTTTTCCAAATGTGAATTTTGGTTGTCAGAAGTGACCTATCTAGGTCATGTAATATCTGGTAAAGGTATTGCTGTTAACCCGGAGCGAGTTCAAGCCGTCCTTAATTGGACTCCACCTGAATCGGTTAAGCAAGTTCGGAGTTTTCTGGGCTTAGCGAGCTATTGCCGTCGCTTTGTCGAAAACTTCTCCAAAGTTGCTAAACCTCTAACCGAACTCCTCAAGAAAGATAAGAAATTCGAATGGACTCCACAATGTGAGCACAGCTTTCAGGAACTGAAAAGACGCCTGACTTCTGCTCCCGTACTGGTACCGCCAGACTTCTCCAAGGACTTTGTTATCTACTGCGACGCCTCGTGACAAGGACTAGGCTGTATTCTCATGCAAGATCGACATGTAATTGCTTACGCCTCACGGCAATTGCACCCACATGAGGAGAATTATCCTACTCATGATCTAGAGCTTGCAGCTGTAGTCTATGCACTTAAAACCTGGCGACATTACCTCCTCGGTAATCGTTGCGAAATATTCACTGATCACCAAAGTCTGAAGTACATCTTCACCCAACCGGATTTGAATCTCAGGCAAAGACGTTGGGTCGAGTTGATCACAGATTTCGACTTAGGAATAACTTACACCCCAGGGAAAGCCAACGTCATGGCTGATGCGCTAAGTCGTAAATCTTATTGTAACAACCTAATGCTACAACAAAGTCAACCGCTTCTCCATGAGGAATTTCGGAAGCTTAACCTTCACATTGTTCCTCAAGGTTTTCTTTCCACCTTGGTGGCGAAACCTACTCTTACGGACCAGATCATCAAAGCACAGAAGGTAGATCCGGGAATCTCCCGCATCAAGAGAAACATCAAGAAAGGAATTGCGAATTGTTTCTCCATTAATGATCAAGGGATCGTATACTTCGGGAATCGACTAGTGGTTCCCAAAGTACGAAACCTGAGGCGATTGATCCTTAAGGAGGCTCATGAATCTCCTCTCACCATTCATCCCGGTAGTACTAAGATGTATCAGGACCTACGCCAGAGGTTCTGGTGGACTAGGATGAAGAGAGAAATTGCTCAGTATATTGCTAATTGCGACGTCTGTCGTCGTGTAAAAGCAGAGCATCAACGGCCTGCTGGCACCCTTCAACCCTTAGCTATTCCTGAATGGAAATGGGATAAAATTGGTATGGATTTCATTACCGGTTTTCCCAGGACCAAGAGAGGGAATAATGCTATCTTCGTCGTTGTCGATCGTCTTTCCAAAGTAGCCCATTTCCTACCTGTTCGTGAGAGTATAACCGCTAGTCAGCTGGCAGACTTATACATCTCCCGGATAGTGTCTCTCCATGGTGTTCCTTTGGAAATTAACTCGGATCGAGGAAGCATTTTCACCTCTCGATTTTGGGAAAGTTTCCAAAACGCTATGGGAACCCGCCTTTCCTTTAGCACCGCTTTTCACCCTCAATCGAGTGGTCAAGTGGAACGCGTCAACCAGATTCTAGAAGACATGCTTCGAGCCTCTGTTATCTCATTCGGAACGGGTTGGGAGAAGTGCCTTCCATTTGCCGAATTCGCTTACAACAACAGCTATCAATCTAGCTTGGGTAAAGCCCCTTTTGAAGTTCTCTATGGACGACGGTGTCGAACACCCCTTAACTGGTCAGAAACCGGGGAAAGACAATTCTTTGGCCCGGATATGATTCAGGAAGTAGAAGTGCAAGTTCGCATCGTTCGTGAAAAGTTGAAAACAGCCCAATCTCGTCAAAAGAGTCAATATGACCGAAAACATAAGGCTATGACTTTCGAGGTTGACGAGAAGGCTTATCTTCGGGTTACCCCTCTGAAGGGAACCCATCGTTTCGGTATCAAAGGCAAATTGGCTCCTCGTTACATTGGACCTTTTCGCATTCTCGCCAAACGAGGAGAAGTTGCCTACCAGTTGGAACTACCTCCGCACCTCTCCAGAGTCCACGATGTCTTCCATGTTTCTCAACTCAGGCGTTGCTTCTCGGATCCTATCCGTGGAGTGGACTACGAAACGCTTGATCTCCAAGATAATCTTACATATCGAGAGTACCCCATTCGTATCCTCGATCAGGCCGAGCGTACCACTCGACGTCATAATATCAAGTTTCTCAAAGTTCAATGGTCGCACCATTCTGAGGATGAAGCAACTTGGGAAAGGGAGGATCGTCTTCGACTCGAGTATCCCGCCTTCTTCCCGGAGGAACCCAAATCTCGGGACGAGATTCTTTTGAGTGGGGGTGAGTTGTCACACCCTAGCTAGTCATGCATTAGAGTGTTGCATCATGTTTATTCTTTCACCAGAAACCTGAAATGGGGATGACAGAACCCCCAGTCCCCTCTGAAACCAATTAGGGTTTACTAAAAACTTTTTCAATGAACCTGAAATGCCCTTATAAAATGCCCATCATTTTTGTCTTGGTTCAGAACCTCTGCCAAAAGTGATGCACATTTTCCTAGGCCATCTTAGGGTTCTTGAATTAAATCATAAATATTTGAATTTGGGCATTTAAAATTTTATAAAATATTTAAATGCTCAAATAACTCCAAACTAAAATGTTTCATGTTGGAATTAATCCAACTATGGACCAGGAGCAGTTTGGTGATTTTAGGAGTAGCCTAAGTATTTTATTTAATTCAACAAAGTTGCAGAAGTATTAAAAAAACAGAAAACAGAAAAATGGAAAAAACTTACCTGGCGCCCAGCACCCGGCCCACCTGCCGGCCCAACCCAGCACCGCTCCAGTGAGCTGCTTGCCGGCCAGGCAGGCAGGCAGGTGCCCGACGGCGACCGCAGCGTGCGCCACGCACCTGCTCGCCGCCTCGCCGCTCCCCTCGCCCGGTGACGTCGTGGACCGGCCTCCCCCGCTCCCCCGAACCCCCCAGACACCCCCTCTCCTCTCCAGCTCCTCCCCCTCGCACTCCCCCGCCATGACCGACGCCACCATCGCCGTGCCTTCGCCGTAGCCGTGCTCCCCGCCGCCCGTGCGTCCTCTCACCGTGTCCAGGAGCTCCGCCGCTGTCCACTCCATCGAGCAAGCCGAGCCCCGAGCACTCGCAACGCCCGAGTCCACCGCAACGACCTCGCCCGAACCGCCGTTGCCGGAGATCCCCTCCAACGCCGTCGACGCTCCGGTCCATCTCCGGCCACACCAAGGGCTCCGTCGCACTCACTGTGAGCTTAGCCATCTTCCCCCCTCCTTTTCTTGCTCCCGAGCTGTGTAGCGACCTCCCGGAGCTCAACCGCACCCACCGCCGTGGAGCTCATCGCCGATGTGCTCCCGGTCACCCTCCGGCCACAAACTGGTGTCCATCATACTCACCGTGTCACTTAGCACCTAGCTAGCCACTCCCCGAGCCTCACCGACCCCTCTAGCGTCAAGTTCGTCTTCGGCCGAACCTCGGTGGCCGCCAAAGTCGTCGCCAGCGCCAACTCCGGCCACCCCGACCCCAACGGACTCCACCAAGAGCTGCGGCTCATCCTCAGCTCCACTCCGGTGGTCTCCGCGACCCATTTGGTGGCCGAAACAGCCAAAACCACTTCTGCCGCCGCGTCGGGCTCGCCGACGGCTAAACGCCGGTGCAGCCGACCCGGGTTTGACCACGGGTGGGCCCTGGTTGACTCCCCTGAGTCAATGACAGGTGGGGCCCAGCCCTGTTAATTAAACAGGTTTAGTTTTAATTAAACTTTAATTAATTTAATCACCCTGACATGCGGGACCCACTGTCAGGTTTGACCCGGACGTGTTCCGTTGACCTGCTGACGTCACACTGACGTCAGGCTGACGCAATAATTGATTTTCTAGAATTATTCTAATATAGGAAATTCCAGAATATAATTTAAACTTCAAAAATTCATAACTTTTATTCTGTAACTCCAAATCAGACAAATTATATATGAAAAATGATCAGAAAAATCCAATCTATCCATCTGTACTATTTTCATGCATGATTAAACAAGTTAACCTGATGTTTAATGCAGAACAAGGAAAAGCACTTTAAAAGGCCATGTTTGAGTTTGAAATTTGAATCTTTGATTCAAATTGGTTCAAACCCTTCTGGTTTTAGTTGCATTAGCCCAACACACTCATATTGCCATGTTTCATGCATGCATCATATTGTTGCCCATTGTTTGGTGATGGTTGTGTATCAGTGTCCTTTGCGACAGGTTCTGCCTCCGAGGAGTATCGTGATTACCCTAATGAAGAACCATATCAGTGCATCGAACCATCAGGCAAGCAACCAACCATTTGATCATATCGATACAATCCCATGTTCTCGCTCCTGCTCTCTTTTACTGCATTAAGACAACGCATTTCAAACTGCTGTGTGCTACGGTAGTTGAACCCACTTCCTCTGCATGACCTGTCATTGCCACAGTAACTAGATGAAACCCACTAGCATGTGTAGGAGTTGATTGAGCCATATGTATGTGTTGTTCCTACCTTGCTATGCCTGCTATGCTTAGAGTCGTGTCAGGTCTGGTTCATCTGGGTGATGGGCTAGAGTGAAATGATAATGTCGATAATGGGAGTGGTGTGGTGAACACGATTTGGTAAAGGTATCGATGAGTAGGCTATGGCCCAGGTGGTGATCCTGAGCTTGTGAAGGACCACGTAGTATAGCTAGGCTTTCCAAGCCTCTTTTATTTTACTAGTTGTCTGTACTCAGACAAGTTACTTCCGCTGCTGGTTTGTATGACTGTATGACTTGAATGCTGGGTCTTGAGACCTGTACCTTTGTGTATGTTATGTATGGCTCTCTGAGCCTTAAATAAAGTATTTGTGTCGTAGAGTCATGTTGTGATGCCTTGTTGTATTTGCACATATCGAGCATATTGTGTGTATGAGTGAAATGCTTGGTATGTGTGGGATCTGACTATCTAGTTGTTTATCTTTAGTAGCCTCTCTTACCGGGAAATGTCTCCTAGTGTTACCGCTGAGCCATGGTAGCTTGCTACTGCTCTGGAACACTTAGGCTGGCCGGCATGTGTCCTTCCTCGTTCCGGTGTCTGTCCCTTCGGGGAAATGTCACGCATTGAGTACCGGAGTCCTGTTAGCCCGCTACAGCCCGGTTTACCGGAGTCCTGCTAGCCCAGTGCTACAGCCCGGACCCACTTGCTGTTGACCGACACGTTCGAAGCTGGGTCATGGATGCCTGTCCCTGTAAGTCTGTGCCACTTTGGGTTTACGACTAGTCATGTCAGCCCGGGCTCCTTATCATATGGATGCTAGCGACACTATCATATACGTGAGCCAAAAGGCGCAAACGGTCCCGGGCAAAGGTAAGGCGACACCCGTGGGGATACCGTGCGTGAGGCCGCAAAGTAATATGAGGTGTTACAGGCTAGATCGATGTGACATCGAGTCGGGGTCCTGACAGGGAATCACAGTCTTCATCATCCTTTCCTCACTGGGACAATGCTCTAATAATGAAGAACATCACACTTTTATTGATTTACAAATCAAGAATTACAACTCAAAACTAGAACAAGATATGACTGTATATGAATGCCTCCGGCGGTGTACCAGGATATGCAATGAATCAAGAGCGATATGTATGAAAATTATTAAGGTGGCTTTGCCACAAATACGATGTCAGCTACATGATCATGCAAAGAGCAATATGACAATGATGAATGTGTCATAATAAACGGAACGGTGGAAAGTTGCATGGCAATATATCTCGGAATGGCTATGGAAATGCCATAATAGGTAGGTATGGTGGCTGTTTTTAGGAAGGTAAATAATGGGTGCATGATACCGGCAAAAGTTGCGCGGTCTATAGAGGCTAGCAAAGTGGAAGGATGAGTGTGCGTATATCCATGGACTCACATTAGTCATAAAGAAATCATATACTTATTGCAAAAGTCTACTCGCCCTCGAAGCAAAGTACTACTACGCATGCTCCTAGGGGAAGGGTTGGTAGGAGTTAACCATCGTGCGATCCCGACCTCCACTCATAAGGAAGACAATTAAAAGAGCACCTCATGCAACAAATTTGTCACACAACTTTTACCATACGTGCATGCTACGGGACTTGCCAACTTCAACACAAGTATTTCTCAATTTCATAATTACCCACTAGCATGACTCTAACATTACTACCTCTATATCTCAAAACAATTATCAAGCATCAAATTGTTCATAGCATCCAATTCACTTCCTATGACAGTTTTTATTATACCCAACTTGGATGCTCACCATTCTAGGACCAATTTTATAACCATAGCAAATACCATGATGTTCTAAAAGACTGTCAAAATAATATAAGTGAAGCATGAGAGACTAGCAATTTCTTCAAAATTAAGCCACTGCCATGCTATTAAAGATATACGTGAAGCACTAGAGCAAAAACTATCAATGTCGGGGGTTGGGAGCGACATATGCCAAAGGATGGCTTATCATGGTTGGGGCGAGTAGAACGTTGCCGGTGCGTGGAAACGGAATGAGGCGAAGATATGCACGCCGGCGGATCTTACCCAGCTTCAGGGCTCTCCGAGGAGATAACACCCCTACTGCTGCTCTGCGGGGTCTCCGCATGGTCAATATGGCAAAGTGAATACAAGGTTGCTCCTAGAGCTGTTTCTGGAGGCAGGGGAGGGCAAGGCTCGCTCTCTCCTTCCTATGGGGTCTGTCTAATGCTAATGGATGCGAACCCTTTGCATGGGTGCCCTGGGGGTTTATATAGGCCTACCCCCCAGGGGTACAATGGTAAAACCGGCTGGGCGCGGATCCCAGCCGTCTGTCTCTCAGGCACCATCTTCTCCACCGACTCCTGGGGCCCGCCGGCTAGTGGGTCCCACCGACTGGCCTAGTACGAGGGCGACAGCCCTTGTCCGCCGCGGGCGGGTCGTGCCGGCTGCAGATTACTATAGCCGTGCTTCTAATGACGCGGGCTTGGTCACGGGATCATGGCAACAATGCCACCGCTTGTCGGGCGATCACTGTTGCCATTCCCCTGTCACATCTGGTTAATGGCTTGTGGGGCCCGGGGGAGGGACCGGCCGACTCCTGGGGGCCGACTCCCAGCAGGTCCGTCTCTGGGTGCTCTCACCGTCTTCAGTACCGTCGTTGACTGGCGGGCCCGCCGTCTCCGGGCCGTACAGACAGACCGTCGTGGGCACAGGGCCCCGCCCCCAGGAGCTGATGTCAGGGCCGGCATGGCAACAGTGTCGCGCCGGGCGGATATCTCCGCGAGTACGGCGCACTGTGGCCATACCTGCCCTTAAATAGCAGGGTGGTTGGAGTCGCAGGCCGACTTCCGTAGTCGGCCCTCTTGGAGTCGCCGCTGGGACTCGGCTCGTCTTGGAGACGTCTTCGGGACTCGGCTTGTCTTGGAGTCGCCTCTAGGACTCGGCTCATCTTGGAGTCGCCTTCGGGACTCGGCTCGTCTTGGAGTCGCCTTCTGGGACTCGGCTTATCTTGGAGTCGCCTTCGGGACTTGGCTCGTCTTGGAGTCGCCTTCTAGGACTCGGCTTATCTTGGAGTCGCCACTAGGACTCGGCTTATCTTGGAGTCGCCGCAGGTGCTTGAGGGGCGTAGTCTGTCCCGATGTCTTGAAAGATTCTGGGGCCCGGGTTAGCCTACCCATGGCCCATTACTCCGACAGTAGTCCCCGAAGTTGGTGAGGCTCCGAGGATGATAAGTCGCGGGCCTCAACAGTTTCTTTCTTCCGGTGGTAGGATTTTTGGCCTTGCTCGCCATCTTCCTTTGAGCCGACTGGCCGGAGTCCTGCCTCAAATCGACTAGCTGGAGTCGGATTGGCCGAGGGCCATCTTGCTCAAGCCGACTAGCTGGAGTCGGACTCACCGAGGGCCATCCTGCCCCTTGAGGAGTTTCGAACATCGCGACGGGAACCAGGCGGCATGTCTGATACGCTTCCCGCGGTCGCCCGCCGCGGCCCTGTCGCGCGGCGCCACGTGGCAGGGGCAGTCTTCCTGCCCACGCGCGCGACGGGACGGGCCGTCAGGCGGGCCCCGCCACTATCGCGCCTCGGCATGCGAACGGATCCGCTGTGGCCATGCGAGCGGTTGGGTTCCCCACGTCGTTACTGCGCGCAGTAACTTCGTGGGTTTAATCGTGGGGGGCGTGGGGCCTCGCGCGTAGTTAATCCCATGCCGCCCCATAGGCTTCTCAGCCTACGGGCTTATAAATAGGTGGGGGGAGCGGGATGGCGAAGTGCGTGCTCGTTCTTCCCTGCTTCCCCCGCTTCCTCCTTCTTCTTCCTGCCTTCGCCGCACCACGCCGCACCGCACCGCAGCGATGAGCTCCTCCTCCGCTGCGGCTCAGCTCCTGCCGTTCGTTCCGGCATTTGGGACGGCTCCGAAGTGGACGAAGACGCCATCGAGCACCTCCGCAAGACGCGCCGTCTCCCCGGCGCGAACTTGGTGCGAGCCCGCGCCCCGCCGGCGGGGGAAATAAGGCCGGCGCCGCAGGAGGGCGAGCGGGTCATATTCCGCTCGCACCTTATGCGCGGCCTGGGCCTGCCGGCGAGCGGCTTCCTCCGCTCCTTCTTGGAGTTCAACGGACTCCAGCCGCACCACCTCACTCCAAACACGGTGGTGCTGCTGGCCGCCTTCGCCACCCTGTGCGAGGGTTTCCTTGGCGTTCTCCCCACCATCGAGCTGTGGGGAGAGCTCTTTCAATCCAAGCTCGGCACACATGTCGCCGGCGTGCCGGCTCAGTGCGTCGCCTTCATCGCAATGCGTAGGTCAACCGCCGACAACCCATTCCCCCCATCGCGCTGATCAAGTCGGTGAAGATGTGGCAGCGGTCGTACTTCTACGTGAAGAACGTCGCTGCGGAAGGCGTTTGGTCAACCTGCCGCCCTATGAGGCCGGTGTGCCGGCTGGGAGGCTTCCCAGTTGGTCCCACTGGGCCCAGACGTTGACTCCTGCCGGCGCCGCTGCCATCGCGCGACTCCGGGTGCTGACGCAGTCGGAAGGCCTGGTCGGGGCCGACTTGCTGGCCGCCTTCGTGGCGCGCCGAGTCCTCCCTCTCCAAGGCCGACCTCATCTGATTAGTCAGATGAGTGGCCGCTAAGACCCGAGTCGGATGCGCACTTGGGACATGCCGCACGCGGAGGTGGCGAAAATGGTGAATTACATCGCGAACTGCGAGCTCGCGGACGATTGGCAGTTCGACAAGGAGCCGTACTCCCGTGCCAACCCCCCGCCTGCGGTAAGTCGTATATTTTGCTTTCTGTTTTTCTTTGTAGCCAAATCCGACTTCTGATCTTCTTGGTTTTTTCGAGTCAGAACCCCCTCATCCCGCCCGCAGCCGGCGCCACTGGACAGCCCCGCGAGTTCGCTCCAGATCGAGCGGAGAGCGATGTCGAGGACCCCGACTTGGGGGCCGACGCCGAAGGCGGAGGAGGAGGAGCGGAAGGTGGCCTCCGGCCCTCGGCGACCTTCGCCGACTGGCCAGAAGACGACGCCGAAGGGGAAGTCGTCCCGCGCCGCCAACCAAAAGCCGGCCATCCAGGCGCGAGTTCCTCCACCGGCTTGGCCGGTCAAGTCGGCGCGAAGAAGCGCCGGGCCGCGCCGAGTTCGCTTGGCGGTCGGCCGAAAAAGTTCAAGGGGGCCGCCGTCGCAACCAAGAGGGAGGAGGCAATCGCGAAGGCCAACTGCTTCTGCAAGGAGGTGAAGAAGCCACCGCTAGTCTCCGCGTAAGTGTTCACCGCCTTTATCTTGTTTTCTTCAACGAGTCTTTTTCGAGTCTTTATACTTTCTTCTTTGCTTCAGGGCCCCTCTTTATCTTGAGAGGGTCGCCATCCCCTCTATCATGGGGTCAGCCGACACGTCCGCCAATACTCGGAGGATTGACCCCGCCGCCGACCTCCGGGAGGCGACGGCGCGCAACGTGCGGGAGAAGCGCGATGAGGAAAAGGCCGACCATCTGGAGAAGGCGGAGGCCGAGAAGGCGGCGGCCTCCGCCCAGAAGAAGCTGGAGGAGGCCGAAGCCGCCGCCGCGGCGAAACAGCAGGCTGAGGAGACCGCGCGCCGCCAGTCGGCGCTGCTTGTCGTCCCGCTGAACTCTGCGCCGCCGCCCCCGGAGTTCATGGGGCAGACTGGAGAAGTCGGCGCGGAGCACTCCATCGTGGAGAAGGACGGCGCCGAGGCCTCTGCGTCGGGGACGGCCACGCCGCCACCACCGCCTCCACCGCATGGCAAGCAGCCAGCGGGCCCGCCAGTGCCGCCGACTGAGGACGAGGCGGTGGCGAGGCTGCTCCTTCAAGTCACCTCACCAGCGCGCCGCCCGCCTCGAGAAGGCGGTTTCAGCGCCGTGCCCCTTGGAAGCCGGCGCCGCCAGCTCGGCCATCCTAGATGCCGAGGCGACAAGCGCTGCGCCCACTGGGTGGGTGCGAGGAGGCGGCGACGGTCCGCTGAACCAGGTGCTCCTGGACGTGCATGCGAAACTGCGGGCTGAAGGCGAAGCCATCCAGGGCTGCACCAGGGCGCACCTGGCGTCGCAAGCGTCTATCCGGGTATGTTTTCTTTTTTGACTTTGTCCTCTCTCGTTCTTCTCTGTGGGGGCGCGCCAACGCACCCACTGGGTGTAGTCCCCGAGTTTCAGGCCGGCTGCTAAGCAGGCGGCCCGGAACTCAATCTGGCGAGTTTCTCACTTTGTCTTTGTCTGATTTTATTACAGGAGTATCACAACCTCCGCGTCACCGCCTTCAACCGTAATGTTGAGCAACTGGGGAAGCGGACTGTCGACTTGTCGGAGAGCCGGAGTAAGTTCTTCTTCTTTTTCGCGGGGGCGCGCTGGCGCACCCGCGGGCTGTAGTCCCCGAGATTCGGGCCGACTACTGAGCAGTCGGGCCGGATCTTCCCGGCGACCTTCTTTGTTGACGACTTAACGTCTTTTCTTTTGTTCTTCAGAAGCCAATGCCGCTCTTCAGGAACTGTTGGGGATATTACCACTGGGCGTGAACCGGCCTACCTGGGCCGAGTTAGCTTCATTAGTAGTATAAAGGTGATCAAGCAGATGAAGGCCCAAGGCCTGTAGTCAGTTTAGAACCTGTAGCTGTAAACCGGCTTAATATGTAAACTTGCATTGTAAGTTAGGAATAGAAAGAGACCAACCGGGATACGAGTATGAACCGGTGTGGGACTCTGTGGACCAACGGGCGTCACCCGTGTATATAAAGGGACGACCCGGCGGCGGTTCAAGGACAGAGGACAACAATTCGAGCCTAGGCGAAGCTTATTTGCTCCCTAGCCATCAAGACCACATCAATTCCATCACAACTAGACGTAGGCTTTTACCTTCATCGAAGGGGCCGAACTAGTATAAACCCTCGTGTCTTTGTGGCCGCTTTAACCCCTTCAAGTTAACCTGTAGCGATGGCTCCACGACTAAGTCCTTTCGCTAGGACATCTGCCGTGACAAATCCACGACAGTTGGCGCCCACCGTGGGGCTATCGCACGATGGTTTGACGATCTTGGAGGGCAAGCTCAAAGGACTCGAAGGCCATGCTGTGGGCCGGATGACCAAGAGTCGTCGTGGCAAGCTCTACATCGACGATTCAGGATGGGGTCCCGAAGCCAGCTCGATCGAGTACGGATACCGGGTGCCCTTTGGTGGCATACATGTTTTCATCAGCAAGATTGGTGAGCCTGGGCCTGAGCCGGGCATCTGCACCGACCCCGTCGAGACGGCTCAGCGTGCGAGACCTACCCAGGTTAAACCGGCCGTGAAGCGTGCCTTCGTCGGAGTCATCCACGGAGGAGAGCCTGAGGATGAGTCAGAATACGGTAGCGAGACCGTCGTCTATTCCGGCGACGAGTCCTCAACCGGAGAGACTGAATCATTGTACCAGTTGCAAGACGACTAGATTAGGGGCTGTTCCGATGGCGACAGTATTCCGGACCCCCCAGATCAGATCAACCGGGTTGGAATATTCATGGCCGGTACGCAGGCGGCGAATCACTCTTCGACCGCAGCAGCAATGCTCTCCGGATCAGCAGCGGCAGCGGCAACAGGGGCAGTAGGCCTTGTGCGCCCACCGGTTCAAGTTCTGTCTGACCTATTTGACGCACTAGCAGTACTTATGGCAGAGGCCAATCCGGCGGATCAGGAGGCCCATGATGCGGAAGTTGCAAAGGTGAGAGAGCAGATCGTGCAGGCCAAAGCCGACCTGGCAGCAGAGAAGGACAGGATGGCCGTAGAGCGGGCCGCTTTGTACGCCCAGGCCTATAAGCTCATGCTCGACCAGAACGCGTCACAGGAGGTCTTGAAGCGGAAGCACAGATCGCGCCTACCATTAGGGTTCAACCCTCGAAATCTCTTTCACACTCCGGGAGCCAGAACCAGCAATCCGCCGGGGCACCAGGATGTAAACCGGGTCGAGGCACCAGGGCCAGGAGCGACGGTCCAACCCCGCCCGATGGAACCTCCTCGGCAGAACATTGTGATTCCTCCGCCGGTCCAGACACCTCCGGGTCATTATTCTAATCCTATGGACAATCTTGTCGCAGCTGCTGCGCGATTAGAAGCAATCCCGGTCGAAGGAGACTCTCCACAAGCAATAGAGACGCGCCGGGTTAAGGAACTTCTCCGGACCGCTTTGATTCAACAGGAGGCATATTCATACAGCCGCGATCAGATTCATTCCACACCTCGTCCAAGCCGGAGCTATAGTAGGTGCCTGGATGAACCGGCCATATATAGCAATGCGCGGGGCCGTGAAGCGGCCCGTGGCAATAACCCAGCAGGGGGTGTTCGCGATGCTCAGGATGTCGTGGACCGCGCCCGGGCACGAAAGGAGGCCGAATTAGCAGCACAGAACCAGGTGGATCAGCTTACACCAGTTCGTCCTACCACCTCAGCCGGGCCAGGGGTCGCATCTAGCTTGGGAGTGCCCTGTTTAGTCCCCGCTTTACGCAATGTACGCCTGCCCAAAGACTTCAAGGGTCCGCGCAAGGTGCCGAGTTACACCGCTGATTTATCTCCAGAAGCGTGGGTAGAGAGTTATGAGATGGCCATGGAGATGCTGGATGTGGATGAGACCGCGTGTGCAAAGTACTTCACCATGATGCTTGAAGGCACGGCCCGTACTTGGTTGAAAAGCCTCCTGCCTAACTCTATCAGTTCATGGGCCCAGTTGCGGGCCCGGTTTATCTAGAATTTCAAAGATACGTGTAAGCAGCCTAAATCCATAGTAGACTTGGCGGCTTGTGTTCAGGAGGACGGAGAATCAACAACCCATTGGGTACGCCGCGTTTCGGAAGTCTTGCACTCGTCTGACAGGATCAATGCTGACTCGGCGATCTTAACCCTGGAGGGCAACTGCCGGTTTAAGCCTTTAAAATTGAAGTTGGGGCGTATGAAGCGGTTCTGTAATGTCATGGGAACTCTCATGG
This sequence comes from Triticum dicoccoides, assembly GCF_002162155.2. Classification (NCBI taxonomy): domain Eukaryota; kingdom Viridiplantae; phylum Streptophyta; class Magnoliopsida; order Poales; family Poaceae; genus Triticum; species Triticum dicoccoides. Next base: position 590,077,254 of record NC_041385.1, on the reverse strand, counting down.
CCGCTTTAGTGAAGTATGCTGATTCTGATAGTACCAAGGATCCCGAGACTGACGATGACGAAGCAGGGAAGGGATAGAAGAATAGCAACTCCAAGGGGCATCAATACAAACCGGCGGGCCATGGAAACGGAGGCAAGCGCAAAGCGGATGGCAGCATGGACTTTGTGGCTAACACTAATGCGCAGGACAAGGGTGAGCGGCGCAGAGGTAAAGCGGCAAATCGTAATGGGGCTCCAATTCCTAACCCGGATCGCTTGAATTATTTGTTGAATCAGCCTTGCCCAAAACACGGGACGAAGGAGGCGCCGGCTAACCACCTTTGGAAGAATTGTTACATTATGCAGGAATTTAAAAACTCTAATGCCTTCCGGTATGACCGTGGGTCAGGTGGCGGTTCAGGATCCGGTTTCCATGGGCCGGGTCACGATGGAGCTTCCGGTTTAGGTTTCAATCAGGGCGGTAATAATAACCAGAATAATCAGAGCGGTCAAGGGGGTTACAACCAACAACAGTAGCAGTAGTAGTCGGGTTATCAGAGCCAGCCAAAACAGTTGAACAGCGGACAGTATCACGTTTTCACAACTAGCTTGGATAAGCGCGACCGGAAGCTTCACAAGCGAGCGGTGAACTCTGTTGAACCGGCTGTACCACGTTACTTACGCTGGTCGGAGCAGCCTATCGTGTGGAGCAGGGAGGATCACCCCCCCCGGGTTGACAATCCAGGCCAGTTGGCATTAGTGGTAGACCCTCAAGTGGGAGGTTATAAATTCACCAAGGTGCTCATGGATGGAGGGAGCAGTATTAACATCCTGTACTATGAGACATTCCGTCGCATGGGACTAACGGACAAAGATCTTAGACCGTCTAATACGGTGTTCCATGGTGTGGTGCCTGGCAAATCAGCATACCCTGATGGTAAGATAGCCCTGGAGGTGGCTTTTGGGGACGAGCATGATTCCCGATCTGAAACACTAACCTTTGAGGTAGTGAAAATCCGGAGCCCATATCACGCCTTGTTTGGGCGGCTGGCTTATGCCAAGTTCATGGCACGGCCTTGTTATATCTATTTGCAGCTCAAGATGTCGGGTTACAAAGGGACAATAACGGTTCATGGGAGCCGCAAGATTGCTTTGGAATGTGAGGAAGGTGATGCGGCCTATGCAGAGTCGGTTTGTGCTATGGAGGAGTTGAAATATTATAGGGACAATGTTGATCCGGTGGACATGACCCCTTTGAAGAAGCCGACCACAGAGCATGATTCAGATCTGAAGTTCAAATCGGCGGCTGAGACCAAGCTTGTTGACTTCGTGCCCGGCGATTCGTCCAAGCAGTTCACCGTCAGTGCCAACTTGGACCCTAAATAGGAAAGCGCGCTCATCGAGTTCATCCGTGAGAATCGGGAAATTTTTGCATGGAAGCCTTCTGACATGCCAGGTGTACCGAGGGAACTCGCTGAGCACACTCTTAATGTTGATCCTAAGTATAAACTGGTAAAGCAATTTCTCCACCGGTTTAACGAAGAAAGGCGCAAAGCCATTGGAGAGGAAGTGGCCAGGCTCTTAGCAGCTGGTTTTATTATTGAAGTGTTCCATCCAGAGTGGCTTGCTAATCCGGTGCTGGTTCTTAAGAAAAATGGCACTTGGCGTATGTGTGTGGATTACACGGATCTTAACAAGGCTTATCCAGCGGATCCTTTTGCCCTCCCCCGCATTGACCAGATTATTGATGCCACGGCGGGTTGTGAGCGTTTGAGTTTTTTGGATGCATATTCTGGATATCATCAGATCAAAATGGCGGTTAAGGACCAGGAGAAGACATCGTTTATTACTCCCTTTGGAGCCTTCTGCTATGTATCTATGCCTTTTGGGCTCAAGAGCGCCCAAGCCACTTATCAATGGTGTGTACAGAATTGCCTGCATAAACAGATTGGCCGCAATGTGCATGCCAATGTGGATGATATTGTAGTCAAGTCAAGGAAGAAGGAGACTGAGGGATTCCTGGACTAGGGGGTGTCCGGACAGCCGGACTATCATCGTCCACCGGACTCCAAGACTACGAAGATACAGGATTGAAGACTCCGTCCCGTGTCCGGATGGGACTTTCCTTGGCGTGGAAGGCAAGCTTGGCAATACGGATATGTAGATCTCCTACCATTGTAACCGACTCTGTGTAACCCTAGCCCTCTCCGGTGTCTATATAAACCGGAGGGCTTTAGTCCGTAGGACATAACCTCCATTACAACAATCATACCATAGGCTAGCTTCTAGGGTTTAGCCTCCTTGATCTCGTGGTAGATCCACTCTTGTAATACACATCATCAATATTAATCAAGCAGGACGTAGGGTTTTACCTCCTTCAAGAGGGCCCGAACCTGGGTAAAACATCGTGTCCCTTGTCTCCTGTTACCATCCGCCTAGACGCACAGTTCGGGACCCCCTACCCGAGATCCGTCGGTTTTGACATCGACATTGGTGCTTTCATTGAGAGTTCCTCTGTGTCGTCACCGATAGGCTCGATGGCTTATTCAATCAACAATGCCGTCCAGGGTGAGACTTTTCTCCCCGGACAGATCTTCGTATTCGGCGGCTTCGCACTGCGGGCCAACTCTCTTGGCCATCTGGAGCAGATCGAAAGCTACGCCCCTGGCCGTCAGGTCAGGTTCGGAAGACTAAACTTCACGGCCGACATCCGCGGGGACTTGATCTTCGACGGACCCGAGCCACAGCCGAGCGTGCCGCGCTGTCTCAATGGGCATGATTTAGCTCTGCCGCCGGACAATGCCTTGGTGGCCGCACACGAATCCGCTCCGGACCAATCGCCCAGATCGAGGACCGATGGCTTGACACCGCCTCGGGGGCTGCAACTTCCGCGGTGATGGAGCCGAACTCTGACTTTGTCCCCTATAAAGCTCGTGACTCCAGGGTGCCGGACTCCCTGCCGGACTCCGAACCTCTTGCGCCCCTGCCGATCGAATCCGATTGGGCGCCGATCATGGAGTTCACCGCGGCGGACATCTTTCAGCACTCGCCCTTTGGCGACATCCTAAATTCGCTAAAGCATCTCTCGCTATCCGGAGAGACCTGGCCGCACTATGGCCAGGATGGTTGGGATGCGGACGACGAAGAAATTCAGAGCCCACCCGCCACCCACTTTGTAGCCACTGTCGACGATCTAACCGACATGCTAGACTACGACTCCGAAGACATCAACGATATGGACGATGATGCCGGAGACGAACAGGAACCAGCACCTATAGGGCACTGGAAGACCACCTCGTCATATGACATATACATGGTGGACACCCCAAAAGATGGGGACGGCGAAGAAGCAGCGGAGGCAGATTCCTTAAAGAGACAGCCCAAGCGCCGGCGCCAGCGGCGCCGCTCTAAATCCCGCCACAGCAAGAATGGAGATTCCAGCACAGGAGATAATAACACTCCAGACAGTGCCGAAGACAATCCCCTCCAGCAAGATTCAGCGCAGGAGGATGCAGAAGCAAGCCCTCGCGAGAGAGCGGCAGACGAAGAGGTTGAGGATGATAATTACATGCCTCCCTCCGGAGACGAAGCAAGCCTCGGCGACGATGAATTCATCGTGCCCGAGGATCCCATCGAATAAGAGCGTTTCAAACGCAGACTAATGGCCACGGCAAATAGCCTAAAGAAAAAGCAGTAGCAGCTTCAAGTTGATCAAGACCTGCTGGCCGATCGATGGACCGAGGTCCTCGTGGTCAAAGAGTACGAACTCGAACGTCCCTCCAAGAGCTACCCAAGACGCAAGTTGCTCCCCCGATTAGAGGAATAAGCATACATACCTTCATCACCAGCGCACAATACGGCCGACCGACCACCCCGTGGTCGGGACAGAGAGGCATCCAGGCCCTCCACCAAGACCGTACCCCGGCACCGCTCCAAAAGAGCGAAGCCAAGAGGGACCGTGCCGGACTTGCGAGATATACTGGAGGACAAAGCAAGGCAATCCAGATCCATCTACGGATCATGTGGGCACCCCACGACCCACGACGAATACCGTCGCGCCGGATACAACAACCCTGGCCGGGCCGAACACAGCAGACAACGCTCACTCGAGCTACGTCGTGATATTGCTCAATATAGAGGCGCCGCACACCCGCTATGCTTCACTGATGAAGTAATGGATCATCAAATCCCTGAAGGGTTTAAACCCGTAAACATTGAATCCTACGATGGCACAACAGACCCCGCGGTTTGGATTGAAGATTATCTCCTTCACATCCATATGGCCCGCGGCGACGATCTCCACGCCATCAAATACCTCCCACTCAAGCTTAAAGGACCAGCTCGGCATTGGCTTAACATCTTGCCCGCAGAGTCAATTGGTTATTGGGAAGACCTGGAAGCCGCACTCCTCGACAACTTCCAGGGCACATATGTGCGACCACCAGACGCCGATGACCTAAGCCACATAATTCAGCAGCCAGACAAATCGGCTAGACAGTTCTAGACACGGTTCTTGACAAAGAAAAACCAAATCGTCGACTGTCCGGATGCAGAGGCCCTCGTAGCCTTCAAACATAACATCCGCGACGAGTGGCTAGCCCGGCACCTAGGACAGGAAAAGCCAAAATCTATGGCGGCCCTCACATCATTAATGACCCGCTTTTGTGCGGGAGAGGATAGCTGGCTAGCTCATAGCAACAACCTTAGTAAAAATTCTGGCAGTCCGGATACTAAGGACCACAACGGCAGGTCGCGTCGAAGCAAAAATAAACGCCGTATTAACGGCGACGACAAGGAGGATACGGTAGTCAACACCGGATTCCGAGGCTCTAAACCCGGTCAGCGGAAGAAGCCATTCAAAAGAACCACTCCGGGTCCGTCCAATTTGGACCGAATCCTCGACCGCTTATGCCAGATACATGGCACCCCCGAAAAGCTAGCTAACCACACCAACAGAGACTGTTGGGTATTTAAGCAGGCAGGCAAGTTAATTGCAGAAAACAATGACAAGGGGCTGCATTGCGACGACGAGGAAGATACCCGGCCGCCGAACAGTAGAGGACAGAAGGGTTTCCCCCCACAAGTGCGGACGGTGAACATGATATATGCAACCCATATACCCAAGAGGGAGCGGAAGCGTGCACTAAGGGACGTATATGCGATGGAGCCAGTCGCCCCTAAGTTCAATCCATGGTCCTCTTGCCCGATCACTTTCGATCGAAGAGACCATCCGACCAGTATCCGCCATGGCGGATTCGCCGCATTGGTTTTAGACCCAATCGTTGATGGATTTCACCTCACGAGAGTCCTGATGGACGACAGCAGTAGCCTGAACCTGCTTTATCAGGACACAGTGCGCAAGATGGGCATAGACCCCTCAAGGATTAAACCTACAAAGACGACCTTTAAAGGCGTCATACCAGGTGTTGAGGCCAATTGTACAGGCTCAGTCACACTAGAAGTGGTCTTCGGATCCCCGGACAATTTCCGGAGCGAGGAGTTAATCTTCGACATAGTCCCGTTCCGCAGCGGCAATCATGCTCTGCTCGGACGAACCGTGTTTGCAAAATTCAATGCGGTGCCGCATTACGCATACCTCAAGCTCAAGCCAGGCCCTCGTGGAGTCATCACGGTCAACGGAAATACGGAACGCTCCCTCCGAACGGAGGAACATACAGCGGCTCTCGCGGCAGAAGTACAGAGCAGCCTTCTAAGGCAATTTTCGAGTCCGGCCGTTAAACGGCCGGACACGGCCAAACGCGCCCGGAGCAACATCAACCAAGACCACCTGGCACGTTCCGAGCACGCGTAGCAATGCGGCCCCAACCCCAGCCCTCGCATGATTGCAAGACCAACCCTCCGCGTACATCATTACGCTCTGGAGATACCATGGGCCTGGGGGGAGGGGCACGACCACAATAGCCCCAGAGTGCGGCTCGACCACACCAGGGACTCACAAGTGTGTCGCCTTTTTTTATTTTCCTTCTTTGTATACACAGGACTCCGTCTACCAGAGGTTTTGTCCGGCGGCGAACCCGCCGAACTCATGATGCAACAGTCAGGGAGGGAAGAAGGCTGCGACGAACACTCAGGTGGTCTCCATTACGAGCATTAATTTCGATTATATACACCAGTCTGCAGCCCACCACTGGAGGGGGACATGTTTATTTAGTCCAATCCCTTGCTTACCGCACTATTTGTATCCTTCCGCACTCATAGCAGAATTCCTTGAATAAATAATGCAACATCTTTTGCCTGTTATTGCATTACTTTACACATATGTTCATTGATGACATCTTGCACCCGTATATTTTGGTACGGCCGAATACAACAGGGGCTTACGTTCCCCGCATTATGGTGTGATAAGTCCGAACACTTTCACAAGTGCGGCACCCCGAACTTATAGCATTATATGAATCGGCTCCGAATCATGTCTTGGGTCAATAGTTGGGTTTGCCCGGCTGCCACGTTTTGGTGCCTTACGTTCCGTTCTGTCGGCTAAGGTGGCACTGGGAGAACCACTGCGATTGCGCCCCGGTTGAGCTGGGCGAGCGCCTCAGTGGAGAAAGCTAAAACTGACTGGCATGATAAGGTGAGAGACTGGTCGCTGTTCGAGAGGTCTTTTCGGGTCCCTAAAGACTTATGCCGCTTCGAGCGAAGTACCAGATAATGTCCGACGAAGGCGTGGATAGTGCCCCGGTTCGGTCTTCCGAATACTAGGGGCTTCGCCGAAATTTAAAATTATAGAATTCTATGGCTAAGTGAGAGTGTTCAAGCATTATAAGTCCGGTTGCCTTGTTCATTGTGTTGAGCGCCTCCCTAGATGGACCCAAAAATGGGAACAAGAGCGCTCAAGTTTATCCCAAACACCCCAGCACTTGCGGCTCGGGGGCTGAAGCCAATGACTTGCCATCTCTCAGATTTTATAAACGGCCGCACAGAAGGTAATATTTTAAATTAAACAAGCGTTGCTTAAGCGCATCTGAACAAAGTTTTCAGTGCACAGGATAATACATAGCGAGTTTACTCAATAATTACATCTCTAGGGCACTCATCCGCAATATTGTGGGCACCCTTCAGGACAGTCTTATAGTACATTTCGGGCGTACGATACTCCTTGCCCGCTGGCGGCGGGTCAGTAAGAAGCCTCTCCGCATCCAGCCTGCCCCAGTGCACCTTTGCGCGGGCAAGGGCCCTACGAGCACCTTCAATACAGGCGGAGCGCTTGACGACCTCCACCCAGGGGCACGCATCCACCAGCCGCCGCACAAGGCCGAAGTAGCTCCCAGGCATGGCTTGTCCAGGCCACAGCCGGACTATGAGGCCCTTCATGGCCTCCTCAGCCGCCTTGTGGAGCTCGACCAGCTGCTTCAGCTGGTCGCTAGGGGGCACCGGATAGCCGGCCTCAGCGTACTGAGACCAGAAGACCTTTTCCGTTGAGCTCCCCTCCTGGCCACGATAGAATGCGGTGGCATCGGATACACTGCGCGGCAGATCTGCAAACGCCCCTGGAGAGCTCCGAATTCGGGTAAGTGTCAGGTAGTTCACATTAACATGCTTGCTTTGCATGAAAAATGCCTTACCCGCCGCTATCTTCTTCACATCTTCAACCTCCTGAAGGGCCTTACGGGCCTCGGCCTTGGCGGACTTGGCACTTTCGAGAGCCGAGGCGAGCTCGGACTCTCGAGTCTTGGAGTCGCGCTCCAAACTCTCATGCTTCTCCATGAGAGCCTGGAGCTCTTGCCGCACTTCCGCCACCCGCGCCTCCTGCTTCTCTCGCTCGGCCCGTTCCGCGGCCGCATTGCGTTCGGCCGCGGACACAGCCTCCTTCAGGGTTGCCACCTCGTTAGTGGCCCCTGCAGTACCCACGTTATCCTCATCATTTTTATTGCAACCTAAATCCTTTTCTGTAAGGTAAATCTTTAAAGTGGTGTTACTCACCTTTTTTGTCCTCGAGCTGCTTCTTGGCACGGCCGAGCTCTTGCTCGGACAGCTCGAGATCCTGCTTCAATGCACCGACCTCCGCAGTCAGTGCGGCAGAGGTTAGCAGTGCAGCCTGCAAACCCATATTGACATATTTTTTAGCAACCCTGCGTATATATTTTTAGATCCTCAGTCCGGCTTTTCTTCCCGAACGCCGAACTGAGAATCAGGGGCTACTGTCTATGCGGTATTACATTACATAATTTTAACTTCTTACCTCAAAGCCTGTTAGAAGGCTGCTGCAGGCTTCGGTCAGCCCGCTCTTGGCGAGCTGAACCTTCTGAATCACCGCACTCATAATAGTGCGGTGTTCTTCCTCGATGGAAGCGCATTTGAGCGCCTCCAACAAGTTGTCCGGCGCCTCCGGTTGGACGGGGACCACCGGTGTCACGGTCTTGCCCTTCTTGTGAAGGGGCCGCCTGCCGGACTCTGGAACCACTGCAGGTTCCGGCGTAGAGTCCGGCGCAAAGTCCGGGAGGCTGCCTTGCGGCGCCTCCGGAGCCTCCTCCTGATGGGTCCCCTCCCGGGATCCCACCTCGGCGTCCTCAGCGGCGCGAGGGGTGGAGGCAATCGGAATGGATTCCACATCCGACGCCGCCAACGACCCGCTCGATGAAGCAGGGAGATCATCATCGGCCGGACTACAGGCAGTATGCGGCATTATAAGGACACTATGTGAACAGAAAGAAATTGTAGATCGTTCAGGGATCCGGATACTTACGATCCTTCCTGGGGCCTGGCCCTTGAGGGCCACTCTTCATCGCCAACGTTGGTGTTGGCGGAACTGTCCGGGGGAATAGTTCTTCCCCTCTTGGACCCTTCGGCCTCCCCTGTTGCGGAGGCCTTCTTCTTTCTCTCTCCCTCCTCTAGGAGAGGGTCTTCTTCCTCCTCCTCATCCTCGGGAGAGGAATCCGCCTCGGAGTCGTCGGACACCTAAAAATGGGAACTCTTTCGAGTACCCGTGGCCACCTTCTTGGCCTTCTTCTCCGGCACCACGTGCGGTGCCAGAACCAACAGCCCCGCCAGACGGGCGTCCACTGGGTCTTCTGGCATGGGAGCCGGGCAGACGAGCTGCTCGGCCTTCTTCATCCATTCCTGTCAAAGGAGAAGGGAGATTAAAAACCTGCTTAGGGTCGAACTATTAACAACAAGTGTCCCGTAAAGGGGTAGAATCACTTACCTCGTCAGCTGGACGCTGCGAGTGGAATCCGCGATCTTCCGTCGCGGATGCGGGGGCTTCGGCGCCCTTAAACAGCACCCTCCAGGCGCCTTCGTATGTTGTGTTGAAGAGCCCGCTCAGCGCCTGGTGCTGTTCCGGATCGAACTCCCACAGATTGAATGCCCGTTCTTGGCATGGGAGAATCCGGCGGACGAGCATGACTTGGACCACATTAACCAGCCTGAGCTTCTTGTTCACCAGCTTCTGGATACAGGCTTGGAGTCCCGTCAGCTCCTTCGAATTGCCCCACAGCAAGCCCTTCTCTTTCCAGGAGGTGAGCTGCGTGGGGATACCAGATCTGAACTCGGGGGCCGCCGCCCATGAAGGGTCGCGCGGCTCGGTGATATAGAACCACCCTGACTGCCACCCCTTGACGGATTCCACGAAGGCCCCTTCGAACCAAAGGACGTTGGGCATCTTGCCCAACATGGCGCCTCCGCACTCCGCTTGAGTGCCCTTCACTACCTTCGGCTTGACATTGAAGGTCTTGAGCCACAAGCCGAAGATGGGCTGGATGCAGAGGAAGGCCTCGCACACGACGATAAACGCCGAGATGTTGAGGATGAAGTTCGGCGCCAGATCATGGAAATCCAGGCCGTAGTAGAACATGAGCCCCCGGAAAAAGGGTGAAGTGGAAAGCCCAGTCCGCGGAGGAAGTGGGGGAGGAAAACGACCCTCTCATGGGGCCCGGGGGTGGGGATGAGCTGCCCCTCGTCGGGCAGCCGGTGCGCGACGTCGCCGGAAAGGTATCCGGCGCTGCGCAGCTTTGTGATGTGCTCCTCCTTAACGGTGGAGGCTAGCCATTTACCTCCCGCTCCAGACATGGTCGGAGAAGGTCGAGGCGAGATGTGCGAACTTGGGCGCTGGAGCTCGAGTGCGCGGAGATGGATAAGCAAAGGAGGAAGAAGGCGTAGGTGAAAAGGTGAATACTTATCCCTTACATATAGGCGGACGAAGACTATGCGTCCCCACTAGCCTGGTAAAACTCGCTTATCTCCCAAGCGCCACCATCAATGGCGCGGTTGGGTTACCCACGTCCGTCTTGATGAGAATCCCGGAATAAGGGGAACACGATCTCTGCTTCGACAAGACGTGCCAAGGAAACCGCTTCGCTAAACGCGCTGAGGTGGTATAATAAAAAAGAATCAAGTAAACGTCATGCCACAAAATACGTCAGCAGATTGAACTTGTGTATATATTATTCTCTCTACGGTGGAATGTTCAATTTATTTTGCATAGCCGGACACTATCCTGGTGTTCACAATCTTCTCTGGATTATTCAAAATTGGAACCCGCCTTGCAATGCCGAACATTATGCGCGCCGGACTCATCGTCATTGAAGCCAGGTTCAGGGGCTACTGAGGGAGTCCTGGACTAGGGGGTGTCCGGACAGCCGGACTATCATCGTCCGCCGGACTCCAGGACTACGAAGATACAAGATTGAAGACTCCGTCCCGTGTCCGGATGGGACTTTCCTTGGCGTGGAAGGCAAGCTTGGCAATACGGATATGTAGATCTCCTACCATTGTAACCGACTCTGTGTAACCCTAGCCCTCTCCGGTGTCTATATGAACCGGAGGGCTTTAGTCCGTAGGACATAACCTCCATTACAACAATCATACCATAGGCTAGCTTCTAGGGTTTAGCCTCCTTGATCTCGTGGTAGATCCACTCTTGTAATACACATCATCAATATTAATCAAGCCGAACGTAGGGTTTTACCTCCATCAAGAGGGCCCGAACCTGGGTAAAACATCATGTCCCTTGTCTCCTGTTACCATCCGCCTAGACGCACAGTTCGGGACCCCCTACCCGAGATCCGCCGGTTTTGACACCGACAGAGACGCTGGTGGATGATTTGAAGGAAACCTTTGACAACTTGCGAGTTTACAAGATGATGCTTAACCCGGCCAAGTGTGTCTTTGGTGTTCCGGCAGGCAAGTTACTGGGTTTTCTTGTGTCCAACAGAGGAATTGAAGCTAATCCGGAGAAGATTACGGCTATCACCTCCCTGGCTAAACCGAAGTGTATCAACGATGTTCAGCGTTTGGCGGGTCGGATCGCTGCACTGAGCCGGTTTATCAGCCGCCTCGGAGAGAAGGCCATCCCTTTATACCAGATGCTGAGAAAGACAGATCAATTCATCTGGAGTCCCGCTGCTGATGAAGCGTTGGAGGACTTGAAGCGGCAATTAGCCAATCCGCCCGTTCTTGCGGCTCTAGTCGACAAGGAGCCGTTATTGTTATACGTAGCGGCCAATGCTCGTGCAGTTAGCGTGGCTATTGTGGTGGAACGCAAGGAGGCAGGCAAGGAGTATCCGGTTCAGCGGCCGGTTTACTATATCAGCGAAGTGCTTATTGAATCCAAGCAAAGATATCCGCATTAGCAGAAGCTGGTATATGGGGTTTTCATGGCAAGCCGGAAGTTGAAGCAGTATTTCCAAGGGCACCCCATCACAGTGGTCAGTTCAGCTCCCTTGGGCGATATCATACAGAACCGGGAGGCGACTGGCCGGATTGCCAAGTGGGCCATAGAACTTGGGCCGCACGGATTAAAGTACGTGCCTTGGACGGCGGTGAAGTCTCAAGCACTTGTTGATTTCATCAATGATTGGACAGAGTTGCAAGCACCAGAGGAGAAGCCGGATCACACATATTGGACAATCCATTTTGATGGATCCAGGCAATTGGAAGGCTCGGGGGCTGGAGTCGTATTAACTTCCCCACAAGGTGATAAGTTTTGTTATGTTCTCCGCTTAATGTTCCCTTGTACTAATAATGCAGCTGAGTATGAAGCTTTGCTCCATGGTCTCCGGATGGCTAAAGAGATGAATCTAAGTCAGGTTAAGTGTTTCGGTGACTCGGATCTCGTGGCTCAGCAGGTGTCTAGCACTTGGGATTCTAAGGACCCGCTCATGGCTGCATATCGTCGTGAGGTGGATATTGTTGCGGGTCACTTCAAGGGTTATCAGGTGGAGCACGTGGATCGTCGAAAAAATGAAGCAGCGGATGCTTTAAGCCGGTTGGGCTCTCAGCGTAAACCGGTCCGGCCTAATGTCTTTCTTGATGTGTTGCACAACCCGTCAGTCAAACTCCCGGGTGAAGCGGATTTGGCTATTCCTGATCCGGAGGCTCAATTGGTGGCAGCCCTGCATGTCATACCGGATTGGACAGTTCCTTATCTTGCGTACATGAACCAGGGAGAGTTGCCAGAGGATGAGACTCTAGCCAGGCAGATAGTCCGGCGATCCAAGTCTATGACAATTGTCAATGGTGAATTACATCATTGCAGTGTATCAGGGGCGTTTCAACGCTGCGTCTCTCCTGAGGAAGGCTGTGAAATTTTACGTGAAATCCATGAAGGGGATTGTGGTCACCACGCCGGTTCAAAATCTTTGGTGGCAAAGGCGTTTCGTCACGGGTTCTACTGGTTGACAGCTCATGCTGATGCGGAGGACTTGGTTAAACGGTGTGATGGCTGTCAGAAATTTTCAAGGCGTGCTCATGTACCGGCTCAAGAATTGAGGATGATTCCAATTACTTGGCCGTTTGCAACATGGGGGCTGGATATGGTCGGACCTTTTAAAAGATCCAAGGATAAGAAAACCCACCTTTTGGTGGCAGTTGACAAGTTTACCAAGTGGGTTGAAGCGGAGCCTGTCAGCAAGTGTGATGCAGCTACAGCGGTGCAGTTCATTAAAAAGGTGATTTTTCGGTTTGGCTTTCCACACAGTATCATTACAGACAATGGTACCAATTTATCCAAGGGTTCTATGAAGGAATTTTGTGAACGTGAGCACATCCGACTTGACGTATCATCAGTGGCTCACCCCCAATCCAATGGGTAGGCAGAACGGGCTAATCAAGAGATCTTGCGAGGCATCAAACCCCGGCTTATGGTTCCATTTCAATGAACACCGGGTTGTTGGGTTGAAGAGCTACCGTCTGTGCTATGGAGTATCAATACTACGCCCAACCGATCTGCAGGATACACACCGTTTTTCATGGTCTACGGAGTAGAGGCGGTTCTTCCTAGTGATATTCGGCACGATTCACCTCGTGTGGCGGCTTATGTTGAAGCGGACAATGAGACAGCACGACAAGATGCTTTGGACCTATTAGATGAGGAGCGTGACATAGCGGCTGCCCGCTCAGCGATTTATCAACAAGATCTTCATCGCTATCACAGTCGCCGGGTCAGGACCAGAGTGTTTCAAGAAGGAGATTTGGTGCTTCGGCTCATCCAGGACCAGACGGATATGCACAAGTTATCCCCACCTTGGGAGGGACCTTTCGTGGTCAGCAAGAATCTGCACAACGGGTCATACTATCTGATCGATATTCGAGAGCATAAAGACTCACGCACATCAGAGGAGGAGACCAACAGGCCGTGGAACATAGCTCATCTTCGGCCTTACTACACTTGAGCTATCGGCTCTATTTATGTACATATTACGACAGTGTATATATTATCTTCGATATAATAAAACCGGAGCCTTAGCTGAAGCAGGGTCTCTGTCCTTTCATATCATGTGTGGTTACATGGAGCGGTTTACCCCTTGAAATTTGCTTTTGATATCACTCGGGGCCTTGGTCGTGTCCGAACCAACGCGACACCTTTTGATAGGCGAAAGCCACCAGATCACTTGGGGACATGGTCAAGTTTGAACCAGTCACGCCTCTTGATCGACCTAAGGCCACAAAATCACTTGGGGGCTTGGTTGAACCGGAACCATTGCCATGCCTTTTGATTGGCATATATGCCATGGTTTCATTTGGGGACCTGGCTGACTTGAACCATTGTCACTCCTATTGGGGGCTTGGTCCTGTCCGACCATGGTAACACCATCTGATCAGCTCAGTAAAGCATGTTTTTTGCAAACGGTTTTTATCATTGCCTTTGCTTCCATATTTCTTTTATGGCTATTTCTTAATTTTTGTTGTGTTTTCTTTAAACCAACAACACTTTATTACCGGTTCAGCTGACAGATTCGGTTCATTTTTTAATCCGGAGAAATATGCCCGGTTTACTTTTCCTGTTAACATCATGGAGTAACAGGGGGGCTCATAATGACCCAGCATGGTTTACACGGGAGTTGTTTTCTCCCCTTTGACGGTAATGGTTTATAAAACCTCCGTTTCAAGCCTGGCTAAGCCAACTTCATGCCCGGCGATGGCAGGTATTTTGTATCGCATATTTGGTTATATGTCTTAAATACATTGATGAAGTATATTTCAAGGTCATAAACCGGCTGGCGATATAACCGCCACCGTAATTCAAGATTTTCTAATTGCAGGAAATATAAATTGAGGATTTCAAGCAAAAGCATCAGTACTTATGCACGAAGGCATATTTAAAGAGGAAGTATGGGCTATTCTATTACAAGGCAACGCAGTGCCCAAATAAGATCATTGTTCCTCTGGCGGATCATAATAAAGTAGCTATTTAAACCGGCTTCCGGTTCAAGCCTGCTCATCGTCCCGCGCCGCTTCAGCTTCCTCATCTCTATCCATTGGCTGGAAATCAACAGTGGTCCAGTCGATTCCCATTAAAGCTTGAAAGACAGCCTCTTCATGGATCAGAGAAGAAGACGGTTCAATATCAGGAGCGTAAGTATGCTTACGGTTTGGAGGAATCAGATTCTCTGCTTCAAGAGTTGGTGTAGCCACACGTTTGTTCTGATCATTATACTGAGCTTGATAATGTGACAAGTCTACCTCTTCAGCCAATTGACAAGCCATAGGGCGCACTGCATGGTTTATCGCCCTCAGGTCATCCTCATTGAACTCTGAGCCATCTTCCTTCAAACTAGGATAGCCTTGAGCTGCTTCAACAGGATCGAAATGCGGCACCCATGCTTTTGCCCGGATCAAGGCATTAATTGCTCCGGTTCGAGCAGCAGATTTCTTCAGTTCTTCAATCCGGGCAGGAAGCATTGACAACCTCTTCAGAGTATCTTGGATTAAGGTGGGTGCCGGATTGTTATGAGATGCAGTGGTGATGATCCGCTGCGCTCCAGTATATAGCTGCTCAATTAAAGTGTAGGCAGCTTTCAACTTTTTCCGAACATCTGATCCTAAGTGGCCAATGCGTGTACCTGCAACAAGACATGAGAGGTCACAAATCGGATCTATTCTAAGCAGGCCAGAGTTGTCAAAGAAACCACAAAGATCTTGCCAAAGATAGCAGCGGTCATGGAATGTACTTGCCGCTTTACGGCGGTCAGCTCATCTACCACTAGTTTAAGGGCAGCTTCAGCGTTTTCAGCTCTTTTTATCAAAGCGGGCTTCTCAGTGGCCCAATCAGCCCGATCCTTCGTGAAGCCCTCCTTCAACTGTTCTGTGATGCTCAAAGCGCTGGTTAATTCCTCCCTTGCCTTGTCGGTTGCAGCTTGTTGGGTTTTCAAAGTTTGCTGCAGATCAGTAATCCGGTCCTCTTTGATCCTTACTTCAGCCTGCATAAAGACAGTGCTTGGCTTTAAACAAAAGGTACAAGAATTTGAAGTACCAACCACATAACAAGTTATATGCTTGGTACTTGGGGGCTAATGCACCTTCAATTTTCATCTATTATTAAATCGTAAAGTCCCAAGCTCAATACAGGTATTCAACTTGGCACTTGGGGTCTAATGGCTATTTGCTCAGTTATGTTCTGATGTTAGAATATTTATTAGAGTCCCGATTTAACTATGCTAAAGTTGAACCGGCCCTTGGGGGATATATTGACGGATTTCAAAGTATGGAGGATTATATTGAAGTCCCGGTTTGAAGAAAGTTACAAACCGGCCCATGGGGGCTAGGAGGATTAATACAGTGGCAATAAGTAAAGAAAGAAGAGGCACAAGGAAGTTACCTCAAATTTGTCTCTCATCATCTTTACCAGGCCAGCTTCACAGTCACGACTAGTATATAGCCGGTTCAAGTAACCAGAATGAAGATCTTGGGCGCTCAGAGCAGCATATGTTTCCAGTTCAACATCCCATTTTCCTTTGTTCATGGCAGAAAAATCTTCTTTCACTGTATGTTTGGCTAAAGCGACAGGATTCCCTGGTTCAAATCGACCTACGCCGGTAATTACAACGTTATCATCCTTGAACTCACCGGTTTGCGTTGGCGCGGCCGGTTTATTAGCAGGTTTAGAAGGACTGCAGGATCTTTCAATCCGGGCGGAGCTGGCAGGCGGGTCAGCAGGGACTGAAGTATTGATAGGCCTTTCCTCATGAATAGCATCATCTTGCAAAGGAGGATCATTGGGAATATCCTCATGAACGAACTCTTCAAGATCTGGTGCTTTATCCTGTTCAGGGGCGATATCTTCCTCAGCCGCTTTGTCCAGGCGGGCTTTCTTGCTCGGTTTAGGTTTAGCCCTGGAAGAGAAACAAAGAGTCAAGGAACATCATAAGTTATAACACAGTATACCAGAAGCATATGTTTAGCCTAGCTTACCCAAGGACCGTTTTCAGTGGCGGCAGCTGAGTGGCCGATGATTCACCAGAGGAAGAATGGGAAGTAACCTGATAATCGGAGTCGGGCGGATTAAGAGGTTGACGGATGAAACCCACTTTAGGATATAAATTAATAAAAAGGTCGGAGACCTCGGAGCGGCGTTTTCGAACCGGACTGTTTGGTAAACCGGCGGAGGTAACTACCTAGCCGCTGTGCCGGGTTGTGCGGCGAGCTTCATGTTGCTGAGTCTCCATAAGAAATTTGGGATCCAAGTGAGCAAGAGGATGAGAAAATTTAACTTTCCGGTTCGCCTGGCGTTTTGGCAAAGGCAAAGGATCTGAATCGGAAGAAAGAATAGTTACCTCGGCGACATCAGCATTACTGGCTTCAGCTCGTCCTGACAAGTATCATCATCAATAAGGCGTGTAAAAAGTAAGCCTAGTGAATCGAGTTCTACCTCAAGGTCCGAGTTACCCACATCATCATTAACAGCCGGATCAGATGAGGTGGTGGTTTTCCTTTTGTGAGCCGGCTTCTTGATAACCTTGGTCTTTGGCCGGGTTGACTGTTCTGTTTTCTCCGGTTTGTCTTGCGGAAGCTTCTTGCTCCAAAACGGATTATCCCCCTGGTTAAGCAGCAATTGATGTTAGACAGAAATAGCAGTAATAGGTTCAGTAAAAAATACAAGCAAAATCTTACAGCTGGCGGCTTGTTGGTAGTGCAGAAGGGGAGCAGGCCGGTTTGAGCGTAGAGGTGCTCCGGTTCATTCAACATTTTCTTCACAGCATCTGTGACTTCATCATCAGAGAGCTGGATTTTAGTGTGTCGAAGTGGGTCATCGACGCTATCAGTATACTTGCACATCAAACTGGAGCGCCGGCTGAGAGGCAGTACGCTCCATGATATCCAACAGCGTGCAAGATCTATTCCTGTTAAACCGTTGGCCATGAAGGCTCGGAGCTTGGACAGTTGCGGAGCATATTTACTTATCTCCTTGGCACTTAATCTTTGTGGAAAGGGGTGAGTGTTGCTGAGCCGCTCCGGACGAAAGCCAGGTAAAGGATTTTCATTGTCAGGGGAAGTGTCTTTGCAGTAGAACCATGTTGCATTCCACTCCTTGGGGTGACTGTGTAGTCTGGCATGGGGATAAGTGATCTCTTTTCTTTTCTGAATTGCCATACCGCCCAATTCGGTATTGGGGCCATCAGTGAATTCTGTGCGGTGGTTTAAGTGGAAGAAGTCTCTAAACAATTCAACTGAAGGTTCCTCTTGAAGGTATACCTCAGAGAGCACATGGAAGTGACATAGGTTGGTAACAGAATTGGGGCCGATATCTTGCGGGCAGAGCTGAAAATTGGCTAATACATCCCGGTAAAATTTAGAACCGGGCGGCTTGAAGCCCCGGGCTAAATGATCTGCAAAGATCACAACCTCTCCCTCTTGAGGTGTGGGAGGATATTCATCACCAGGAACCCTCCAGTGGATAGTATCTTTGCTGTCTAAAGCGCCGATCAAGACTAAATCGTCCAGCTGAGTTTCTGTGACGCGAGAAGGAACCCAATTGCACTCATATACTTGTTTGGCCATGGTGAGATCTACAAGAAATAGGTGATTCTGGTTCAAGAATATGTTGGATAAAAGAAGGTGCTGGTCTGAACAATGCTAAACCGGAGACAGTACATTTAAACCGGATTTCTATCAGGTGGCATCATATGGCTAAAGAGTTCTGGCGGTTCAACAAGGGGACTAATGGTATATACCGGTTTATTAACTTTTTCTATATTAAGTTAAACCGCCAGATCTAAACAATGAAAGCAATCGAAGTTGCGGATGGCTAAGTATGCAGAAACTGGTTTCACAAGGTCTTATTGCAGCAATGCATCTGAAGCAAGTTCAGAAAAACAGAAAATATTCAAAAGGGTAAAGCAGAACGGAAGTGAACCAATGGGCAGATATGTAGATGAGATCTATGGACTTGAGCGTGAAACTACAGGCGGATGCTAAAAGGCTACTGCTAATCAGAGCAGGGGTTCACAGATTTGTCCAGGAGTCTGGGTACGAGTATGAACAAGCGACGAACACGGTGAGAACAGGAAACCCTAGAACAGATCTATGTTGAGAAGAACAGAAGGTTTACCAGAACTGAGGAAGACGCGGAAGGCTATCGCGGTGCTCTGGTGCGTTCAGGTTGATGCAGCGGCCCAAAACGATGCAGAGGACAACGGCGGCGGCGGAGCTCCGAGGCTGGCGACGCAAGGAAGACGAAGAGGAAGAGATGAAGGGGAGAAAAGGAAATGACCCTTCGGTCCTATTTATAAGGCAACAGACGTGGGTCAGGCGCGCGAATCCAGGAGCCAAAATTTCGGAAGTGGAGCTGATGACCTGGGTATCGCAGGTCTATTAATAAAAGAGGATGTTATAAATGTAAACTTCGTGATGACATCATGTCGGTTTACAGCAACCAGAGATGATGGCGACATGGCGGTTTACCAATTACCAGAAGATGTTGAAGACAAAGATTTTTGTGAAGGATTGACATGAACCAGATCAAATCAATCTGGGGCCTAATGTTGGCGATATTACCACTAGGCGTGAACCGGCCTACCTGGGCCGGGTTAGCTTCATTAGTAGTATAAAGGTGATCAAGCAGATGAAGGCCCAAGGCCTGTAGTCGGTTTAGAACCTGTAGTCGTAAACTGGCTTAATATGTAAACTTGCATTGTAAGTTAGCAATAGAAAGAGACCAACCAGGATACGAGTATGAACCGGTGTGGGACTCTGTGGACCGACAGGCGTCACCCGTGTATATAAGGGGACGACCCGGCGGCGGTTCAAGGACAGAGGACAACAATTCGAGCCTAGGCGAAGCTTATTTGCTCCCTAGCCATCGAGACCACATCAATTCCATCACAACTAGACGTAGGCTTTTACCTTCATCGAAGGGGCCAAACTAGTATAAACCCTCGTGTCTTTGTGTCCGCTTTAACCCCTTCAAGTTAACCCGTAGCGATGGCTCCACAAGTAAGTCCTTTCGCTAGGACATCTGCCGTGACAAATCCACGACAGGAACGGCTGGGCGAAGTCAGCACGGCCCTTCGCGCCAAGGAGGAGGAGTGCGGCAAGCTTGCCACAGAGCGCGACTTGCTGGCCGCACAGTTGGCGGAGCAGAAGGAGCTGCTCAAGGCAGCTCAGGATGAAGCGGAGAAGAAAGAGACCGCTCTCCTAGCCGAGTTCGAGATCGAGCGCTCGTCCTGGACTGACAAGGAGGAGATGCTGACTTCCAGCTTCCACGAGATCAAAGACATTGTCGATGGTGAGTTTCTTGCTTTCTTTCTTCGAGCTGCCGACTGTAGGTCAGGCCGACTGTTGATTTTCTCTTTTGCTTCTTTCTGTTTTGGGCAGACTTCTTCCCTGGCCACTCGCAGGCGGTCACCCGAGCCATTGAGGCTGATCGCGAGGCGCGGAGGGCGAATGGCGAGGAGATCGCCGCCAACGCCCCCCTGACCGTCGATGAGCTGCTCCTGAGCATCGAGACCCGTCTGCGGCCGGCCCATCAGCTGCTACGCCGGCTTCAACACGCCGGGGCCCAAGTGATCTCTGCCCTGTGGCCAGGCATGCCGGCTCTGCGCACTGCCAGTCGGACTGCCGACTGGCTGGAGGTCGCGGCCGGCCGTCTTGAGGCTTGGAAGGGTTCCTCGGCCCGGGCTGGAGCGCGCCGGGCCTTGGAATTCGTCAAGGCTTGGTATCCAGGGCTGGACCTGGACCGGCTGGCTGCGTTCTGGTCAGAGGCCCAGGCAGAACTAGCGGCTGTGGAAGGCGCCCTCATCGAGTGTGCGGCGGCAATCGCTGACTACACCGACACCAATGTCTTTGTTCCTGAGCGGGCCGCGAACGGCGAGGAGGTGCCTCCGGAGTGGTTCGGGATGAACCCCGACTATGACGAGGACTCGGCGGAGGTGATCGGCTCTAGCACCGAGGAGGAAGACGAGGTGGGGGACAGAGACGAGACGGAGGTGCCAAAAGACAGAGCGGATGACCAGCCTCAGCTCGATCGCGCCTCTAGCAACGAGCCGCGTCCGACCGGGTCGGCTACCACTGGAGACGATCAAGCCGAGACTGCCCAGCCGGCCGGTCCGGCGCCTGACACCGCTGTCTCCGCCGACCCTCTGAACCCGTTTGCCGCCCCTTAGGCTTCCGTCCTGTCTTCTACTTTATCTGCTTTCATAGTCTTTGAAGAACTTGTTAATTTGCACAATTCCACCCGCGGGGTGTATCTTGAACTTGGCCAGAGGCCTTTGTTATGTAAATATCTATCTGCCTTCTATCTTTCCTTGCTCATTGCTCTGTTTGCCCTTTTCCTTTGCCGCCTTTCCATAGTCGCCGCTTTGCCAGACGAACAGCCGCTCCGCGGACTGCCGCAGGTCAAATGCTTGGCTACTTTAGGGAAGGCAAGTACTTGGACTTTTTTAGAGTTTCTTAACAAGTCGGATAGAAGGCGGCAAGCCGACTATTCGAGGGTCGGCTCTGTAAAGAGAGGCTGGAAGCCGGCTTGGGCTATGCTTATGCTTTGAGTCCTTAGCCATTTTTCGTGTGTGCGCTCGTTCTTTCTTACTCTCTGCCTACCAACAATCGCTCTGCGAGCTGCGGCTTCCGACAGGAGACGGATTAAGCGCGGCACACTACTTGTCCGACTGCAGGAGGCATTTCATAGCACAAGACGGCGAGTCCCCGGGCCGACTAGCCGAACCCGGTGCCAAGAGGCATAACACAGAGTAGCATACTCGGAGGCATAATTCTTATCATACAAATAACAAAAAGGGGCAGTCCCCGAGCTCGTCTCGGGGGGCCCAAAGTCTCAGTACTTTAATACAAAGGATAGCATGGTACATACTGTATCAACTGTATAACCTTCGGAGAAGATTTGCGTTCCATGGTCGTTCTGACTCCTTGCCGGAGTCGTCCCTCTTGCGCGCTCGAGGCTTCTGAGCGTCGATTAGGTAGTAGGAGCCGTTGCCCAGCACTTTGCTGACGATGAAGGGGCCTTCCCAAGGCGCCGACAACTTGTGCTGGCCGGCTGTTCGCTGAATCAGCCGGAGCACAAGATCGCCCTCTTGGAACGATCTCGGCCTGACCTTCCGGTTGTAGTATCGGCGCAGTCTCTGCTGGTAGATGCCGGACCGGCTGAGTGCCAACAGCCGGCCCTCTTCCAGCAGGTGGATGCCGTCTTGACGTGCTTCTTCAGCTTCCTCTTTGGTGTACATGGTGACTCGTGGAGAGTCGAACTCTATGTCCGTCAAGATGACGGCTTCGGCACCGTAGACGAGGAAGAAAGGCGTGAAGCCGGTTGACTTGTTTGGAGTCGTGCGCAGACTCCAGAGGACGGCTGGCAGCTCCTCAAGCCAACAGCCGGCCGAACACTCGAGTGGTTCGACCAGTCGAGGCTTGATGTCGGACAGGATGAGGCCGTTTGCTCGCTCCACCTGGCTGTTTGACTGCGGATGGGCAACGGACGCTAAGTCCAGTCGGATGCCCTGCATCGCGCAGAAACGGGCCAAGGCGCCTTTGGCAAAATTTGTGCCATTGTCAGTGATGATGCTGTGCGGTATGCCGTACCGCACAGTGATGTCGGCAATGAAAGTCACTGCAGTTGGACCGTTCAACTTCTTGATGGGCTTTGCTTCTATCCACTTGGTGAACTTGTCCATCGCGACAAGTAGATGAGTCAGGCCGCCTCGGGCCGTCTTGAATGGTCCCACCATGTCCAGGCCCCAAACTACAAAGGGCCAGGCGATGGGGATTGTCTTAAGTGCGGAAGCCGGCTGAAGCGGCTTGGAGCGAAACTTCTGGCACCCCTTGCATTTTTGGACTAATTCCTTGGCCTCTTCCAGGGCAGTCAGCCAGAAGAAACCGTGCCAAAAGGCTTTGGCGACGAGTGCTCTTGAAGTCGCATGGTGCCCGCACTCGCCTTGGTGGCTGTCTCTAAGAATTGCTTGGCCTTGCTCTGGCTCCACGCAGCGCTGGTAGACACCAGTGACACTGCGCCTGACCAGCTCTCTGTTGATTATGGTGTATGCTGTCGCTCGGTGTTGCACTTGCCGAGCCAAGATTTCATCAGTTGGCAGCTCTCTGTTCACTAGAAACTTGAGGATGGGCTGCGCCCATGAGGGTGCTGCTATTTCTTCAACCGCCACCACAGCGACTTGGACAAGGGCGGCTGGGCTGGGAGGCGGCGGGCTGGAGTCTGCGGCCGCTTGCTGGATTGACGAAGTCCCCGGGCCGGCTGGCGCAGTCCCCGGGCCGGGTTCTGAAGTCCCCGGGCCGGCTTCAGCTATGATTTTCTTGGGGCCGTCTGCTGGGGCTCTTGAGTCGGATCCGACTTCTTCGGGAGGAGACGGCACAAAGATGGAGTCTGATTCTGGTGAAGGCTTGATAGACGGCTTAAGGAGGCGCTGAAGAGCGACGCCAGATGGTATTGCTTGGCGGGTGGAGCCGACTCGCGCCAAGGCGTCTGCTTGGTCGTTGTCGTT
This sequence comes from Triticum dicoccoides, assembly GCF_002162155.2. Lineage (NCBI taxonomy): Eukaryota > Viridiplantae > Streptophyta > Magnoliopsida > Poales > Poaceae > Triticum > Triticum dicoccoides. The sequence goes on along the minus strand of NC_041385.1, from coordinate 590,054,102 downwards.
TCTTGGCACGTGAAGTAGCTCGCCATGTTTGCATCTTTGGCGTCCCAGTCGCCAGATGACTGCTGGACCACCAAATCGGAGTCGCCATAGCACAGGATCCGGCGAATGTCGTGTTCTTTGGCAAGCCGGAGCCCATGAATGAGCGCCTCGTATTCGGTGACGTTGTTGGAAGCGGCGAAGTGGATCTGCAGCACATACTTGAGCTTGTCTCCTTTAGGGGAGGTGAGGACGACGCCGGCTCCCAGACCGGTGCGCATCTTGGAGCCGTCGAAATGCATTCGCCAATGGGTGGAGTCGGGCGCTGGCGGGAGGTACTGGGTCTCGGCCCAGTCGACGAGGAAGTCGGCCAGTGCTTGCGACTTGATGGCGGTGCGGGGCTGGTAGTAGATGGTGTAGGGAGCCAAATCTATGGCCCATTTGGCTACTCGGCTAGAAGCATCTCGGCTCCCGATGATCTCGGCCAGCGGGCTGTGCAAACCAGCGTAATTGGATGCTCCCTGAAAGTAAGGCTTCAGCTTCTTGGCGGCAAAATGCACACCGTAGCACATCTTCTGGTAGTGGGGGTAGTTCTGCTTGGAGGTCGACAGTACCTCGCTCAGGTAAAACACCGGTCTCTGGACAGGGAGCGCCTTGCCTTCCTCTTTGCGTTCGACTACAATGACTGTGCTGACTACTCGGCTGGTGGCGGCGATGCACAGGAGCATCGGCTCTTTGGGAGTCGGAGCCGCCAACACAGGGGGAGTAGTCAACATCTTCTTCAGCTGGAGAAATGCTTCATCCGCCTTGTGGTTCCACTCAAAAAAGGTGGTCTTCTTCATTAATTGATACAAAGGGAGAACTTTCTCGCCCAGCCGACTGATGAATCGGCTGATGGACGCCAAGCAGCCGGTGAACTTCTGCACATCTAACAGCCGGCTAGGTACCTCCATCCTCTTGATGGCCTTGATCTTCACGGTGTTGCACTCTATGCCGCGTTCAGAGACCAAGAAGCCAAGGAGTTGGCCGGCTGGTACTCCGAAAACACACTTCTCAGGGTTGAGCTTGATCTAGAATCAACGTAGGTTTTCAAAGGTTTCCTTGAGTTCTTCCAGCAGTGTCCCACGCTTCTCCGTCTTCATGACTACATCATCCACGTAGACGTGGGCGTTTCTGCCGAGTTGCTTGAGGAGGCACTTCTGCATGCAACGCTGAAAGGTGGCACCGGCATTCCTCAAGCCGAACGTCATGGTCAGGTAGCAGAAGGCTCCGAACGGCGTGATGAAGGCGGTCTTCAGTCTGTCTGTCGGGTTCAGCTTGATCTGATGATATCCTGAATATGCATCTAAGAAACTCAACAGCTCGCATCCGGCTGTGGAGTTCTATCACCTGATCGATTCTTGGCAAAGCAAAGGGGTCCTTCGGGCAATCTTTGTTGAGGCTTGTGTAGTCAATGCACATCCGCCACTGTTTGTTTTTCTTCAGTACCAAGACCGGGTTTGCCAACCACTCTGGAAAAAACACCTCCATAATGAAGCCGGCTGCCAGGAGCCGGGCTATCTCTTCTCCAACAACTCTTCTCTTCTCTTCTGACAGGCGGCACAATGTCTGCCTGACGGGCTTCACATCAGGTCGGACATGTAGCTTGTGCTCGGTGAATTCCGTCGGTACACCTAGCATGTCTTTAGGAGACCATGCAAAGATGTCTCGATTCTCACGGAGGAAATCGACGAGCTCGCCTTCCTATTTACTGTCAAGGTTTGTACCCATGACAGCGTACCTCTCCGGGTGCTCTGGGTCCAAGGGTATCTTCTTAGTCTCTTTGGCCGGCTTGAACGAACCCTCAGCTTCCGACTCCTTGGGGTCAGGCGACATCTCTAGCTGCTTTCCGGCCATTGCCACGACCCGATCAAGGAGCCGCTTCTCAGCTGCGATCACCAGGGACTCGGCCAGCCGACTGCTCTCAGCCGCGCAAGTAGATGACTTCTTGTAGTCGCCAGCGACGGTCAGAATCCCCTTGGAACTCGGCATCTTCATCTTGAGGTAGGCGTAGTGGGGAACCGCCATGAACTTGGCCAGAGCAGGTCGACCAAGTAACGCATGGTATGGGCTTTCAAGGTCCACCACCTCAAACCAGACTGGCTCTCGGCGGAAATGATCTTTGTCTCCGAAGAGAACGTCTATCAGGATCTTGCCAATTGGTGAGCAGGAAAGGCCAGGAACGATGCCGTGGAACACAGTCCGGCTGCTCTGTAGTTGTCTTTGCTTGATTCCTAGCTTCTCCATAGTATCTTTGTACAGGATGTTGATGCTACTGCCTCCGTCTATCAGCACTCTCGAAAAGAGGGCTGCCTGCCTATCAGTAGCCAAGGTAGCAACTAGGACCATGGCATAGGAGCCCGGATTCGGCATCACCTCTGGGTGATCCGCTCTGCTCCAACTGATAGGCTTCTCGGACCAATGCATGAACTCCGGAGTTTCTGACGCTACATCGTTCACCTCTTGCTGCTGCAGCCGTCTGCTACGCCGATCATCAGCCACACTGGTGAACACCATATAGGCTCCATGCTCTTCTGGGTACTCGTCTTGTACTACGCCGACTGGCCGCGCAGCCGGCTGCTGGGGCGGCGGTGGAGGCGGCGGCCTAGCAGGCGGGGGAGGAAGGAGGCTGTCTCCCTTGGCGATTCTGGTAAGCTAGTGGCACTTTCGGGTGGTATGGTTTGACGGCTTCGCGCCACTATGGAACTTGTAGGGACCATCCAGAGTCTGCTCGTAAGAGAAGGCCGGCAACCAGTTGGATTTGCCGCCTTTCTGTCACTTGGCCGGAGGCTGCCCCTCCGGCTGTTGATCTTCGACTGTTGCAACCTGCCGAATGTTGGAAGTCAGCTGTTGGGCCTTGCGTTTGTTGTCGTTCTGTTGTTGTCGCCGACTGGTGTCTCTAGCTGGAGTTCTGGGAGCTTGAGGGGCCACTTTGCCAGCCGCATTAACTTGAATCTCCGTCTTCATGGAGGAGTCGGCTGTGGCGTATTTGTCTGCTATGACCAGCAGTTCGTCGAGGGTTTCTGGCTCGTCGCAGAGGAGCTTGTGCTTGAGGAGGGTACCGATGAATTACTCGATGGCCTGCACCTCGTGCACGCCCTCGCAGGAGTTCCGGAGCTCGCCCCAGCGCGTGAGGTCGTCGCGTGTTAATTCGTCGGGGCCTTGCACGCACAAGGAAAGCTGGCGCGGCTTGGGAGGTCGCTTGTACGTGCTTGTGAAGTTGCGGACGAAGGCCTCGGTGAAGTCAACCCATTTGTTGATGCTGCGGGGCTTGAGACTGTTCAACCATGTCATGGCCGTACCCTGGAACATGAGTGGAACATACTTCACGGCAACTCGCTTGTTGCCGTTCGCTATGTTGACGGCCGTGGAGTACTCAACTAGCCAGTCCTCCGGCTTCACGGCGCCGGTATACTTGGGTGTGTCTTGGGGGAGCGTGAACCCTTTGGGAAAAGGCTCGTCTTGGATGCGGGTCCAAAGCAAGGCGGACCCAGCTCATCTTCTTCTTCTAGCACCAAGGATCGGTGGAATCGGTCGATCCGGTGGCGAGCGTCGTTTTCTCCGACTCCCTCCCGGCGGCCAAGGCGGCCACCGAGAGTCAGATGCTCAACAGGCGCCGAGGAAACTCGCCGTTCTCTTCTCGGTGGGGGAAGCAGGTAGTCGTCCTGCCGCTCCACTGCTCTCGGACGGTCGTCTTGGTCGCGCTCGATGGTGATGCGAGTCCGACTGCGACTAACAGCCGGCTCTTTGTCTTTCCTTCCGCGGACTCCGCCAGTCGGCGTCCAAGATGTCGCGCGTTGTTCTCGGCGGGGAGGCAAGTCGTCATTTGGTTGCTGCAGCGCATCCGTGCGGCCGCCGGCCGCGTTTTGTGCAACAACCGCGTCAAGGAGCTACTGCACTCGCTCCGTCATCATGCGGCGCTCTTCGCCCTCGAAGTTCTTCAGCTCGTCAGTCGCCGCTTGGGCGGCACGGATGTTCTTTGCAGGGGTGGCGTATATGGGGCGATTGGCCCCGAACAAGTTGGCGATGGTCGCGCCGCGCTGTCGGACCGCGCCTAGGCGGCTAGGCCCAGTTGGAGCCGGCGAGCCGCCCACGGCGCGATCCATCTCGTGCTGGTAGGCTTCTGACAAGCGCCTCATGCTCACCAGCTTCTTGGCGCCTTCGATGATCTGAAGGCGGCATGTCTCCAGCGTCTCGGCATCTGCGTCTTCTGGAATCGGCGCAGTCTGGTCTCGCAGAGCCGCGTCGAGCGGGTCCTGAGCTCTATCACTGGAGCGCTCATTGTGACTGATGATGAGCACTTCCGTGAGGGCGCTTCCGCCGCTCTCCTCGTGAGGGAGCGGCTCGTCGTAGACCACCACATTGGTGGGGAAAGTGTCAAGCGACACGGCGTCAGAGTCGATCAGCATCGGGTCGGTGGAGCCTATGGACTCCAAGTCTACGGCAGGCTCGCCGGCGACGTGGAGTTGGTCGAGGAGGCCCGCGAGGAGGCTCTCAGGGCCACCCGCGCCTGCGTCGGATGCAGGCTCGTCGGAGAGGCGAACCTCGCTGACAAGTTCGGCGAGGCAGCTCGCTACATAGGCGGCCTCAGCGCCGCGCAGCGCGTCGATGCAGACACCGTCTAGTGAGCCTGGCGTGCTGTGCTCGCCAGGGAGGAAGAGGGTTCCCGTCCAGAATAGATCTCCGGACGACGATGCAGCAGGCCCCACGGTGGGCGCAAAATGTCGGGGGTTGGGAGCAACATATGCCAAAGGATGGCTTATCATGGTGGGGGCGAGTAGAATGTCGCCGGTGCCTGGAAACAGAATGAGGCGAAGACATGCACCCCGGCGGATCTTACCCAGCGTCAGGGCTCTCCGAGGAGATAACACCCCTACTGCTGCTCTGCGGGGTCTCCGCATGGTCACTATGGCAAAGTGAATACAAGGTTGCTCCTAGAGCTATTTCTTGAGGCAGGAGAGGGCAAGGCTCGCTCTCTCCTTCCTATGGGGTCTGTCTAATGCTAATGGATGCGAACCCTTTGCATGGGTGCCCTGGGGGGTTTATATAGGCCTACCCCCCAGGGGTACAATGGTAAAACCGGCTGGGCGCGGGTCCCAACCGTCTGTCTCTCAGGCGCCGTCTTCTCCGCCGACTCCTGGGGCCCGCCGGCTGGGGGTCCCACCGACTGGCCTGGTACGAGGGCGTCAGCCCTTGTCCGCCGCGGGCGGGTCGGGCCGGCTGCAGATTACTGTAGCCGTGATTCTAATGACGCGGGCTTGGTCACGGGATCATGGCAACAGTGCCGCCGCCTGTCGGGCGATCACTGTTGCCATTCCCCTGTCGCATCTGGTTAATGGCTTGTGGGGCCCGGGGGAGGGACCGGCCGACTCCTGGGGGCCGACTCCCAGCCGGTCCGTCTCTGGGTGCTCTCGCCGTCTTCAGTACCCTCGCCGACTGGCGGGCCCGCCGTCTCCGGGCCGTACAGACAGACCGTCGTGGGCATAGGGCCCCGCCCCCAGGAGCTGATGTCAGGGCCGGCATGGCAACAGTGCCGCGCCGGGCGGAGATCTCCGCGAGTACGGCGCACTGTGGCCATACCTGCCCTTAAATAGTAGGGTAGTTGGAGTCGCAAGCCGACTTCCATAGTCGGCCCTCTTGGAGTCGCCTCTGGGACTCGGCTCGTCTTGGAGTCGTCTTCGGGACTCGGCTTGTCTTGGAGTCGCCTCTAGGACTCGGCTCGTCTTGGAGTCGCCTTCGGGACTCGGCTCGCCTTGGAGTCGCCTTCTGGGACTCGGCTTATCTTGGAGTCGCCTTCGGGACTTGGCTCGTCTTGGAGTCGCTTTCTGGGGCAAGGCTTATCTGGGAGTCGCCTCTGGGACTCGGCTTATCTTGGAGTCGCCGCAGGTGCTTGAGGGGCGTAGTCTGTCCCGATGTCTTGAAAGATTCTGGGGCTCGGGTTAGCCTACCCGTGGCCCATTACTCCGACAATCAAGCTAAAAAGATATAAGTGAAGCACATAGAGTATTCTAGCAAATTCTAATCAAGTGGGCTTCTCCCAAAAGGTTAGTACAGCAAGGATGATTGTGGTAAACTAAAAATCAAAGACTAATATAATACACGACGCTCCAAGCAAAACACATATCATGTGGCGAATAGAAATATAGCTCCAAGTAAAGTTACCAATGAACGAAGACGAAATAGGGGATGCCTTCCTGGGGCATCCCCAAGCTTAGGATTTTGGCTATAATTGAATATCTTGGGGTGCCTTTGGCATCCCCAAGCTTAGACTCTTGCCACTCCTTATTCCATAGTCCATCAAATCTTTACCCAAAACTTGAAAACTTCACAACACAAAACTCAACAGGAAATCTCATAAGCTCCGTTAGTGAAAGAAAACAAAACCACCACATAAGGTACTGTAATGAACTCATTCTTTATTTATTTTGGTGTTAAACCTACTGTATTCCAAGTTCTCTATGGTTCATACCAATTAATACTAGCCATAGATGCATCAAAATAAGCAAACAACACGCGAAAAACAGAATCTGTCAAAAACAGAACAATCTGTAGCAATCTGTAATTAACACAAACTTCTGGAACTTTAATAATCCTACCAAAATAGGAAGTCATGGACAATTCGTCTGTTGATCATCAGCAAAAAGAATCAACGCAAAATCGCGTTTCTGTAATTTAACAAAACTAATTTCGTGCGTGCAAAGTTTCTGTTTTTCAGCAAAATCAAATCAACTATCATCATAGGTTATCCTATAGGTTCTACCTAGCACAAACACTAATTAAAACATAAAACACATCTAAACACAAGGTAGTTGCAAAATTTATTACTAAACAGAAACAGAAAGAAAAAAACACAAATAAAATTGGGTTGCCTCCCAACTAGCGGTACCGTTTAACGCCCCTAGATAGGCATAAAGACGAAGATAGATCTAAGTAGTGCCATCTTTGGCACTCAACTTTTTTATGGGGTTATGCTCAAGTCCGGGAGGCTCCTTGCGTTTCCCTTCATGCTCGGACATCTTTTGATCTAAGGCATCTAACCTGTTATTACAAAGTGTGATTGAATTACTCATGCGGTTGATAATCCCACCAATATTCTTAAGTGGTTCAACAAATTTTTGCAATTCACATAACTTCTCTAAAATTTGGGTTCCTTCATGGGAGAAGGGTGATCCTTTTTGTGGGGGAAGTACTCCTACTATCCCTTCTATAATTTCATAAGCGAAACTAGGGTCAACTTCAATAAATCCCCCTTTTGCGGCAAAATCAAGGAGTTGTTTATGGGGTAAGGTTATCTCAACATAAAAATGGCGAATTAAAATCTTGAAATCTCCTTCTATAGCACAACTACTATAAGATTCTAACATCCTAAACCAAGCATCTCTTAAATTTTCTCTTGTCTTTGTTTGAAGTGAAGAACTTCAAAGTTGGGAGACGAAGGGGCAAAGACCGAGCTAGCCACTACGACAAAGTAAACGATCTAACACACGAGCAAACAGAAAAAGGCAAGGGAAAAGAGAGGAGATTGGAAAAGAGAGGGCGAATAAAACGGCAAGGGTGAAGTGGGGGAGAGGAAAACGAGAGGCAAATGACAAATAATGTAAATGCAAGGGAGATGAGTTTGTGATGGCTACTTGGTATGTCTTGACTTGAGCGAAGACCTCCCCGGCAACGGCGCCAGAAATCCTTCTTGCTACGTCTTGAGCTTGCGTTGGTTTTCCTTGAAGAGGAAAGGGTGATGCAGCAATAGTAGCGTAAGTATTTCCCTCAGTTTTTGAGAACCAAGGTATCAATCCAGTAGGAGGCTCCTAAAAAGTCCCACGCACCTACACAAACAAACAAATAACTCGCAACCAACGCAATAAAGGGGTTGTCAATCCCTTCACGGCCAGTTGCGAAAGTGAGATCTGATAAAGATAGTATGATAAGATAAATATATTTTTGGTATTTTATAATATAGATGCAAAAAGTAAAGATGCAAATAAAAGTAGATGGAAAGCTTATATGATAAAATATAAACCCGGGGGCCATAGGTTTCACTAATGGCTTCTCTTAAGATAGCATAAGTATTACGGTGGGTGAACAAATTTACTGTCGAGCAATTGATAGAAAAGCGAATAATTATGAGATTATCTAGGCATGATCATGTATATAGGCATCACGTCCGTGACAAGTAGACCGACTCCGGCCTGCATCTACTACTATTACTCCACACATCGACCGCTATCCAGCATGCATCTAGAGTATTAAGTTCATAAGAGCAGAGTAACGCATTAAGAAAGATGACATGATGTAGAGGGATAAACTCAAGCAATATGATATAAACCCCATCTTTTTATCCTCGATGGAAACAATACAATACGTGCCTTGCAACCGTTTCTTTCACTGGGTGAGGACGCCGCAAGATTGAACCCAAAGCTAAGCACTTCTCCCATGGCAAGAAAGATCAATCTAGTAGGCCAAACCAAACTGATAATTCGAAGAGACTTGCAAAGATAACTCAATCATACAAAAAATAATTCAGAGGAGATTCAAATAATTCTCATAGATAAGCTTGAGCATAAACCCACAATTCATTGGATCTCGACAAACACACCGCAAAAAGAGTTTACATCAAATAGATCTCCAGAAGAGAGGGGGAGAGCATTGTATGGAGATCCAAAAAGAGAGAAGAAGCCATCTAGCTAATAACTATGGACCCGAAGGTCTGTGGTAAAATACTCACAACTCATCGGAGGGGCTATGGTGTTGGTGTAGAAGCCCTCCGTGGTCGATTCCCCCTCCGGCGGAGCACCGACGAAGGCTCCAAGATGGGATCTCGCGGATACAGAAGGTTACGATGGTGGAAATTGTTTTTCGTTGGCTCCCTGGATGTTTTCGGGGTATGTAGGTATATATAGGAGGAAGAAGTACGTCGGTGGGTGCTCAAGGGGCCCAAGAGACAGGGGGCACGCCCAGGAGGGGTGGGCGCACCCTCCTATCTCCTGGCCGCCTCGTTTGCTTCTTGACTTGCACTCCAAGTTCTCTGGATCACGTTCGTTCCAAAAATCACGCTCCCGAAGTTTTCATTCTGTTTGGACTCCGTTTGATATTCCTTTTCTTCGAAATACTGAAATAGGCAAAAAAACAGCAATACGGGCTGGGCCTCCAGTTAGTAGGTTAGTCCTAAAAATGATATAAATGTGTAAAATAAAGCCCATAAACATCCAAACGGGGTAATATAATAGCATGGAACAATAAAAAATTATAGATACGTTGGAGACGTATCAAGCATCCCCAAGCTTAATTCCTGCTCGTCCTCGAGTAGGTAAATGATAAAAACAGAATTTTTGATGTGGAATGCTACCTAGCATATTTCTCAATGTAACTTTCTTTATTGTGGCATGAATGTTCAGATCCAAATGATTCAAGATAAAAGCTTATAAAACAAAAAAAAATAATGCTTCAAAGCATACTAACAAATAATCATGTCCTATCAAAATAGCATAGCCAAAGAAAGCTTATCCCTACAAAATCATATAGTTAGGCCATGCTTCATTTTCATTACACAAAATACTCCCATCATTCAAAACCCCGGTTTCAGCCAAGCAATTGGTTCATACTTTTTAACGTGCTTCAGCTTTTTCAACTCTTACGCAATACATGAGCGCAAGCCATGGACATAACACTATGGTGGTATGTGGTGGTGGTTGTGAGGACAAAAAAGGGAGAAGATAGTTTCACATCAACTAGGCGTATCAACAGGCTATGGAGATGCCCATCAATAGATATTAATGTGAGTGAGTAGGGATTGCCTTGCAATGGATGCACTAGAGCTATAACTATATGAAAGCTCAACAAAAGAAACTAAGTGGGTGTGCATCCAACTTGCTTGCTCACGAAGACCTAGGGCATTTTGAGGAAGCCCATTGTCGGTGTCAAAACCGGCGGATCTCGGGTAAGGGGTCCTGAACTGTGCGTCTAGGCGGATGGTAACAGGAGACAAGGGACACGATGTTTTTACCCAGGTTCGGGCCCTCTCGATGGAGGTAAAACCCTACTCCTGCTTGATTGATATTGATGATATGGGTAGTACAAGAGTAGATCTACCACGAGATCAAGGAGGCTAAACCCTAGAAGCTAGCCTATGGTATGATTGTTGTTCGTCCTATGGACTAAAACCCCTCGGTTTATATAGACACCGGAGAGGGCTAGGTTTACACAGAGTCGGTTACAATGGTAGGAGATCTACATATCCGTATTGCCAAGCTTGCCTTACACGCCAAGGAAAGTCCCATCCGGACACGGGACGAAATCTTCAATCTTGTATCTACATAGTCTTGGAGTCCGGCCAATGATGATAGTTTGGCTATCCGGACACCCCCTAGTCGAGGACTCCCTCAGTAGCCCCTGAACCAGGCTTCAATGACGACGAGTCCGGTGCGCATATTGTCTTCGGCATTGCAAGGCGGGTTCTTTCTCCGAATAACTTCATAGAAGATTGTGAACACCAGGATAGTGTCCGGCTCTGCAAAATAAATTCCACATACCACCGTAGAGAGAATAATATTTACACAAGTTCAATCTGCTGATGTATTTCGTGGCGTAACGTCACCCACGGCCAAGACTTTATTTGAATCATTTTTGTCATACCACCTCAGCGCGTTTAGCGAAGCGGTTTCCTTGGCACGTCTTGTCGAAGCAGAGATCATGTCCCCCTTATTCCGGGATTCTCATCAATATGGACGTGGGTAACCCAACCGCGCCATTGATTGTGGCGCTTGGGAGATAAGCGAGTTTTACCAGGTCGGTGGGGACGCATAGTTTCATCCGCCCACATATAAGGGGATAAGGATCCACCTTTTTACCTACGCCTTCTTCCTCCTTTGCTTATCCATCTCCGTGCACTTGAGCTCCTGCGCCCAAGTCCGCACATCTCACCTCAACCTTCTCCAGCCATGTCCGGAGCAGGAGGCAAGTGGATGGCCTCCTCCGTTACGGAGGGGCACATCAAGAAGCTGCGCAGCGCCGGATATTTGTCCAGCGACATTGCGCACCGGCTCCCCGACGAGGAGTAGCTCATCCCCACCCCTGGGCCCCATGAGAGGGTGGTATTCCTTCCCCATTTCCTCCGTGGACTGGGCTTCCCACTCCACCCCTTTGTCCGGGGGCTCATGTTCTACTACGGCCTGGATTTCCACGATCTGGCCCCGAATTTCATCCTCAACATTTCGGCGTTTATCGTCGTGTGCGAGGCCTTCCTCTGCATCCAGCCCCACTCCGGCTTGTGGCTAAAGACCTTCAATGTCAAGCCGAAGGTTGTGAAGGGCAGCCAAGCGGAGTGCGGAGGCTCCATGGTGGGCAAGATTCCCAACGTCACTTGGCTTGAGGGCGCCTTCGTGGAAACCATCAAAGGGTGGCTATCGGGGTCGTTCTATATCACCGAGCCGCGTGACCCTGAATGGGCAGCGGCCCCCAAATTCAGATCTGGCAGCCCCATGCGGCTCACTTCCTGGAAAGAGAAGGGCCTGCAGTGGGGCGATTCAGAAGAGCTGACCGGACTTCAATCCTGTCTCCAAACCCTGGTGAACAAGAAGCTCAAGCTTGTCAACGTAATCTAGGTCATGCTCATCCGCCGGATTCTCCCCTGCCAGCAGCGGGACTTCAATTTGTGGGAGTTCAATCCGGCACAACACCGGACCTTGAGTGGGCTCTTCGACACTACGTACGAAGATGCCTGGAAGGGGCTGTTTAAGGGCGACGAGGCCCCCGCATCCGCTACCGAAGATCGCGGATTCAGCTTGCAGCGTCCGGCTGGCGAGGTAAGCCAGGTTATCCTTCATGGGACACTTGCTTTTCATAGTTTGACTCTATGCGGGATATAAACTCCCATTTCCTTTAACAGGCCTGGCAGAAGACGTCCGGACAGGTTAACTGTCCGGCTCCTCTTCCAGAAGACCAAGCGGATGCCCGTCTGACAGGGCTGCTAGTCCCGGCGCCTTACGTGGTGCCAGAGAAGAAGGCCAAGAAGAAGGCCACGGGAACCCGGAGGAGTTCCCGGCGTCAGGTGTTATCGGATTCATCATCCGATGACTCCGAGGCAGACTCCTCCCACGAGGACGAGGAGGAGAAGAAAGAGGCCTCTCCCCCAGCGGGGGGAGAGAAGAAGAGGAAGGCCTTTGTCGGTGTCAAAACCGGCGGATCTCGGGTAGGGGGTCCCGAACTGTGCGTCTAGGCGGATGGTAACAGGAGACAAGGGACACGATGTTTTTACCCAGGTTCGGGCCCTCTCGATGGAGGTAAAACCCTACTCCTGCTTGATTGATATTGATGATATGGGTAGTACAAGAGTGGATCTACCACGAGATCAAGTAGGCTAAACCCTAGAAGCTAGCCTATGGTATGATTGTTGTAATGGTTGTTCGTCCTACGGACTAAAACCCTCCGGTTTATATAGACACCGGAGAGGGCTAGGGTTACACAGAGTCGGTTAGAATGGTAGGAGATCTACATATCCGTATTGCCAAGCTTGCCTTCCACGCCAAGGAAAGTCCCATCCGGACACGGGACGGAGTATTCAATCTTGTATTTTCATAGTCTTGGAGTCCGGCTAACGATGATAGTCCGGCTGTCCGGACACCCCCTAGTCCAGGACTCCCTCAGTCGCCCCTTAACCAGGATTCAATGACGATGAGTCCGGCGCGCATATTGTTCGGCATTGCAAGGCGGGTTCCTCCTCTGAATAATTCATAGAAGATTGTGAACACCAGGATAGTGTCCGGCTCTGCAAAATAAATTCCACGTTCCACCGTAGAGAGAATAATATGTACACAAGTTCAATCTGCTGACGTATTTTATGGCATGACATCACACCACTACCAAGCCTTTACTTGAATCGTTTTTTATTATACCACCTCAGCGCGTTTAGCGAAGCGGTTTCCTTGGCACGTCTTGTCGAGGCAGAGATCGTGTTCCCCTTATTCCGGGATTCCCATCAATACGGACGTGGGTAACCCAACCGCGCCATTGATGGTGGCGCTTGGGAGATAAGCGAGTTTTACCAGGCCGGTGGGGATGCATAGTCTTCGTCCGCCCATATATAAGGGGATAAGGATCCACCTTTTTCCCTACGCCTTCTTCCTCCTTTGCTTATCCATCTCCGCGCACTCGAGCTCCAGCGCCCAAGCCCGCACATCTCGTCTCAACCTGCTCCAGCCATGTCCGGAGCGGGAGGCAAGTGGATGACCTCCTCCGTTATGGAGGAGCACATCAAGAAGCTGCGCAACGCCGGATACCTATCCAGCGACATCGCGCACCAGCTGCCCGACAAGGGGCAGCTCATCCCCACCCCAGGCCCATGAGAGGGTCGTATTCCTTCCCCACTTCCTACGCGGACTGGGCTTCCCACTTGATCCCTTCGTCCGGGGGCTCATGTACTACTACGGCCTGGACTTCCACGATCTGGCGCCAAACTTCATCCTCAACATCTCGGCGTTTATCGTCGTGTGTGAGGCCTTCCTCTGCATCCAGCCCCACTTCGGCTTGTGGCTAAAAACCTTCAATGTCAAGCCGAAGGTAGTGAAGGGCGTCCAAGCGGAGTGTGGAGGCGCCATGGTGGGCAAGATGCCCAACGTCCTCTGGCTCGAGGGCGCCTTCGTGGTAACCATCAAAGGGTGGCAATCGGGGTGGTTCTATATCACCGAGCCGTGTGACCCTAAATGGGCTGCGGCCCCCGAGTTCAGATCTGGTTCTCCCATGCAGCTCACCTCCTGGAAAGAGAAGGGCTTGCTATGGGGCAGTTCAGAGGAGCTGACCGGACTCCAGTCCTGTCTCCAGACCTTGGTAAACAAGAAGCTCAAGCTTGTCAACGTGATCCAGGTCATGCTCGTCCGCCGGATTTTCCCCTGCCAACAACGGGCCTTCAACCTGTGGGAGTTCGATCCGGCACAGCACCGGACCTTGAGCGGGCTCTTCGACACGACATACGAAGCTGCTTGGAGGGTGCTGTTCAAGGGGGGAGAAGCCCCCGCATCCGCGACTGAAGATCGCGGGTTCAGCACGAAACGCCCGGCCGGTGCGGTAAGTTATCCTTTATGGGACACGTATTTCTTCCATAGTTTGACTCTATGTGGGATCTAAAATTCCCAATGCCTTTAACAGGACTGGCAGAGGACGTCTAGACAGGTTAACTATCCGGCTCCCCTCCCCGAAGAACCAGCGGATGCCCGTTTAACGGGGCTGCTAGTCCCGGCACTCTATGTGGTGCCGGAGAAGAAGGCCAAGAAGAAGGCCACGGGAACCCGAAGGAGTTCCCGGCGCCAGGTGATATCAGACTCATCGTCCGATGACTCTGAGGCGGACTCCTCCCCCGAAAGCGAGGAGGAGAAAGAAGACTCTCCCCAGGAGGGGGGAGAGAGGAAGAGGAAGGCTTCCCCAATGGGGGAGGCCGAGGGGTCCAAGAGGGGAAGGACCCTTCCTCCGGACATCTCCGCCAACGCCAACGACGGCGACGAGGAGTGGCCCTCAAGGGCCAGGCCCCTGGCAAGATCGTAAGTATCCGGATTCCTGAGTGATTTGTAATTTCTTTTTCGTGCCACATAGTGTCCTTCTAATGCCGCATACTATCTGTAGCCCGGCCGAGGAGGATCTTCCCGCTTCATCCAGCGGGTCCTTGGCCCCGTCGGATGTAGATTCCATTCCGACCGCCTCCACCCCTCGCGATGCTAAGGACGCCCAGGTGGGATCCCAGCAGGGGACCCGCTAGGAGGGGGAGGCTCCGGAGGTGCCACAAGGCAACCTCCCGGACTTCGTGCCGGACTCCATGCCGGAACCCGCAGTGGTTCCGGAGTCCGGCAGGCGGCCCCTTCGTAAGAAGGGCAAGACCGTGACACTGGCAGCCTCCGTCCAACCGGAGGCGCCGGACAACTTGTTGGAGGCACTCAACAGCACTTCCATCGAGGAAGAACACCGCACTATTATGAGTGCGGTGATTCAGAAGGTTCAACTCGCCAAGAGCGGGCTGGCTGAAGCTTGCAGCAGCCTTCTAACAGGCTTTGAGGTAAGAAGCTTTAAAATATGTAATGTGATACCGCATAGACAGTAGCTCCTGATGCTCGGTCCGGTGTTCGGAAATAAAAACCGGACTGAGGATCTAAAAAAGATATACGCAGGAGTGCTAAAAATTATGTCAATATGGGTTTGCAGGCTGCGCTGCTGACCTCTGCCGTACTGACTACAGAGGTCGGTGCTTTAAAGCAGGACCTCGAGCGGTCCGAGCAAGAGCTCGGCCTTGCCAAGAAGCAGCTTGAGGACAAAGAAGGTGAGTAACACCACTTTGAAATTTGTACCTTACAGAAAAGGATTTTGGTTGCAATAGAAATAACAAGGATAACGTGGGTACTGCAGGGGCCACGAACAAGGTGGCGACCCTGAAGGAGGCCGTGTCCGCGGCCGAACGCAATGCGGCCACGGAACAAGCAGAGCGAGAGAGGTAGGAGGCGCGGGTGGCGGAGGTGGGATCCTGGGAAGGGACCCACCAGGAGGAGGAGGCCCCGAAGGTGCCGCAGGGAAACCTCCCGGACTTTTCACCAGACTCCGCACCGGAACCTGCAGTGGTTCCGGAGTCCGGTGGGCGGCCCCTTCGTAAGAAGGGCAAGACTGTGACACCGGCGGCCTCCGTCCAACCGGAGGCGCCGGATAACTTGCTAGAGGCGCTCAATGGCGCTTCCATAGAAGAACACCGCACTGTCATGAGTGCGGTGATTCAGAAGGTTCAGCTCGCCAAGAGCGGGTTGACCGAGGCCTGCAGCAGCCTTTTAACAGGCTTTGAGGTAAGAATTTTAAGATATGTGAAACAGTACCGCATAGACAGTAGCCCCTGATGCTCGGTTAGGTGTTCGGAAAGAAAAGCCGGACTGAGGATCTAAAAAGATATACGCAGGAGTCCTAGCAAAAATATGTCAATATGGGAATGCAGGCTGCGCTGCTGACCTCTGCCGCACTGACTGCGGAGGTCAATGCTTTGAAGCAGAGCCTCGAGCGGTCCGAGAACGCGCTCGGCCGTGCCAAGAAGCAGCTCGAGGACAAGGAAGGTGAGTAACACCTTATTAAAGTTTTACCTTACAGAAAAGGATTTGGTTGCAAGAGGAATGACATGGATAACGTGGGTACTTCAGGGGCTACGAACGAGGTGGCGACCCTGAAGGAGGCGGTATCCGTGGCCGAACGCAATGCGGCCGCGGAACGCGCCGAGCGAGATAAGCAGAAGGCGCGGGTGGTGGAGGTACAACAAGAGCTCCAGGCTCTCGTGGAAAAACACGAGAATTTGGAGCATGACTCGAAGACTCGAGAGTCCGAGCTTGCGTCGGCTCTTGAGAGTGCCAAATCCGCTAAGGCCGATGCCCACAAGGCCCTCCAGGAAATCGAGGAATTGAAGAAAATAGCGGCGGGTAAGGTATTCTTCATGCAAAGCAAGCATGTTAAAGTGAATTACCTGTTAGTTACCCGAATTCGGAGCTCTCCAGGAGCATTCACAGATCTGCCCCACAGCGTGTCCGATGCTGCCGCTTTCTACAGAGCCGAGGAGGGGAGCTCGATGGAGAAGGTGTTCTGGTCTCAGTATGCTGAGGCCGGACATCCGGTGCCCCTTAGAGACCAGCTGAAGCAGCTGGTCGAGCTCCACAAGGTGGCCGAACAGGCCATGAAGGGCCTTATAGTTCGGCTATGGCCCAAAGAGGCCATGCTTGGGAGCTACTTCGGCCTGGTGCGGCAGCTGGTGGATGCGTGTCCCTGGGTTGAAGTCATCAAGCACTCCGCCTGCATTGAAGGTGCCCGTCGGGCCCTTGCCCGTGCTAAAGTGCACTGGGGCAGGATGGATGCTGAGAAGCTTGTGACGGACGCGCCGCCGCCAGGCAAGGAGTATCGCACACCCGAGATGTATTACAAGGGTGTCCTGAAGGGTGCCCGCATTATTGCGGGTGAGTGCTCCAAAGATGTAATATTTGAGTAGACTCGCATTTTGTTATCCTGTGCGCCGAAAACTTTGTTCGTATGTGCTAAGCAATGCTTGTTAATTTAAAATATTACCTTCTGTGCGGCCGTTTATTAAATCTGAGAGATGGCAAGTCGTCGGCTTCAGCCCCCATGCCACGAGTGCTGGGGTGTACGGGATAAACTTGAGCGCTCTTGTTCCCATTTTTGGGTCCATTTAGGGAGGCGCTCAACACAACGAACAAGGCAACCAGACTTATAGTGCTTGAACACTCTCACTTAGCCATATAATTCTATAATTTTAAATTTCAGCGAAGCCCCTAGTGTTCGGAAGACCAAATTCGGGGCGCTATCCACGCCTCGGCCGGACAAGGCCGGTTCCTCGCTCTAAGCGGCATAAGTCTTTAGGGACTCGAAAAAACCTCTCGAACAGCGACCGGCTCTCGCCTTATCATGACGATCAGTTTTAGCTTTCTCCACTCAGGTGCTCGCCCAGCTCAACTGGGGCACAATTGCAGTGGTTCTCCCAGCGCTACCTTAGCCGATATAACGGAACGTAAGGTACCAAAACATGGGAGCCGGGCAAACCCAACTATTGACCCAAGACATGATTCGGAGCCGATGCATATAATGCTATAAGTTTGGGGTGCCACACTTGTGAAAGTGTTCGGACTTATAACACCATGATGTGGGGAACTTAAGCCCCTGGTGTATTTAGCCGTACCAAAGTGTACGGATGCAACATGTCATAAAGGAACATATGTATAAGAAAGGAATGCAATTATAGGCAGAAAGCGATGCATTGTTTATTCAAAAAATACTGCCTTGAATGCAGAACGATACAAATAGTGCGATAAGCAAGGGGTGGAACTATTTAGCATGTCCCCCTCCAGGGGTAGGCTGCGGAATGGTGTATAAAACAGGTATAATGCTCATAATGGAGACCACCTGGATACTCGTCGTAGCTTTTCTCCTTCCCTGGCTGTTGCATCGTGAGTTCGACAGGTTTGCTGCCGGACAGGGTCTCTGGTAATTGGAGTCCTCAGGATATGAAAAAAAGATAGAAAAATGGATGACACACTTGGGAGCCCCTGGTGTGGTTGAGCCGCACTCTGGGCCTGCCGTGGTCGTGCCCCTCCCCCTTTGCCCATGGTATTTCCAGAGCGTAGTGATGTATGCGGGGTATTGGTTTTGCAATTTTGCAAGGGCTAGGGTTGGGGCCGCATTGCTATGCATGCTCGGAACGTGCCAGGTGGTCTTGTTGTAGGTTACCCCGGGCGCGCTTGGCGGTGTCTGGTCTCTTAACGGCCGGACTCGAGAATTGCCTTAAGAGGCTGCTCTGCACTTCTGCCGCGAGGGCCGCTGTATGTTCCTCCGTTCAGAGAGAGCGTTCAGTGTTTCTGTTGACCGTGATGACTCCTTGAGGGCCTGGCATCTTGAGCTTGAGGTATGCGTAGTGCGGCACCGCGTTGAATTTTGCAAACGCGGTTCGTCCGAGTAGTGCATGATAGCCGCTACGGAATGGAACTATGTCGAAGATTAACTCCTCGCTTCGGAAGTTATCCGGGGATCCGAAGACCACTTCCAGTGTCACTGAGCCTGTACAATTGGCCTCTACACCCGGTATGACGCCCTTGAAGGTCATCTTTGTGGGTTTAATTGTCGAGGGGTCTATGACCATCTTGCGCATTGTATCCTGGTAATGCAGGTTCAGGCTGCTGCCGCCGTCCATCAGGACTCTAGTGAGGTGAAATCCATCGACGATTGGGTCTAGAACCAATGCGGCGAACCCACCATGGCGGATGCTAGTGGGGTGGTCCCTTCGATCAAAGGTGATCGGGCAGGAGGACCATGGATTGAACTTTGGGGTGACTGGCTCCATCGCATATACGTCCCTGAGTGCACGCTTCCGCTCTCTTTTGGGTATGTGGGTTGCGTATATCATGTTCACCGTCCGCACTTGTGGGGGAAAACCCTTCTGTCCTCTATTGTTCGGCGGTCGGGTCTCTTCCTCGTCATCGCTATGCAGCCCCTTGTCATTGTTTTCGGCAATTAACTTGCCTTCCTGCTTGAATACCCAACAATCCATGTTGGTGTGATTAGCTGGCTTTTTGGGGGTGCCGTGTATCTGGCACGAGCGGTCGAGTATTCGGTCCAAATTGGACGGACCCAGAGTAGTTCTTTTGAATGGCTTTTTCCGCTGACCGGGTTTGGAGCCTCCGAATCCTGCGTTGACTGCCGTATCCTCAGTATTATCGCCGTTGACGCGGCGTTTGTTCTTGTTGCGACGCAACCTGCCATTGCTGTCCTTAGTATCCGGACTGCCAGAATTTTTGCTGAGGTTGTTACTGCGGGCTAGCCAGCTGTCCTCTCCCGCACAGAAGCGGGTCATGAGTGATGTGAGGGCTGCCATGGATTTCGGCTTTTCCTGTCCTAGGTGCCGGGCAAGCCACTCGTCGCGGATGTTATGCTTGAAGGCTGCTAGGGCCTCTGCATCCAGACAGTCGATGATTTGATTTTTCTTTGTTAAGAACCATGTCCAGAATTGTCTGGCCGATTCATCTGGCTGCTGAATTGTGTGGCTTAGGTCATCGGCGTCTGGTGGTCGCACATATGTGACCTGGAAGTTATCAAGGAATGCGGCTTCTAGGTCCTCCCAACACCCAATTGATTCTGCTGGCAGGCTGTTAAGCCAATGCCGAGCTGGTCCTTTAAGCTTGAGTGGGAGGTATTTGATGGCGTGAAGATCATCACCGCGGGCCATGTAGATATGAAGGAGATAGTCTTCGATCCAAACCGCGGGGTCTGTTGTGGCATCGTAGGATTCAATGTTCACGGGTTTGAACCCTTCGGGGATTTGATGATCCATTACTTCATCTGTGAAGCACAGTGGGTGTGCGGCGCCTCTGTATTGGGCTATATCACGACGTGGCTCAAGCGAGCTTTGTCTACTGTGTTCGGCCCTGCCGGAGCTGTTGTATCCGGCGCGACGGTCATCGTCGTGCATCATGGGGCGCCCACGTGATCCGTAGATCGATCTTGATTGTCTTGCCTTATCCTCCAATATGTCTCACACGTCCGGCGCATTCCCCCGTGGCTTTGTACTTTTCGAGTGATGCCGGGGTACGGCTTTAGTGGAGGGCCTGGAGGCCTCTCTGTCACGGCCACGAGGTGGCCGGTCGGCCGTATTGTGCGCTGGTGATGTGGGTTTATACGCTTCCTCCTCTAATCGGGGCAGCAACTTGCATTTAGCGTAGCTTTTGGAGGGGCTTCGAGTTCGTACTCTTCGGCCGCAAGGACTTCGGTCCATCTGTCGGCTAGCAAATCTTGATCAGCTCTAAGTTGTTGCTGTTTTTTCTTGAGGCTGCTTGCGGTGGCCATAAGCCTGCGTTTAAAACGCTCTTGTTCGACGTGATCCTCAGGCACGACGAATTCGTCGTCGTCGAGGCTTGCCTCGTCTCCAGAGGGAGGCATGTAATTATCGTCCTCTACCTCTTTGTCTGCCGCTCTCTCTTGAGGGCTGGCTTCTTCATCCTCGTGTGCTGAATCTTGCTGGAGGGGGTTGTCTTCGGCACTGTCAGGGGTGTTATTATCTCCGGTGCCGGAATCTCCATTCTTGCTGTGGCGGGATTTAGAGCGGCGCCGCTGATGTCGGCGCTTAGGCTGTTTCTTGGAGGGGTCCTCCTCCGCTGTTCCATCGCCATTCCCATTCTTTGGGGTGTCCACCATGTATATGTCGTATGACGAGGTGGCCTTCAAGTGCCCCGTAGGCGCTGGTTCTTGCTCGTCTTCGGCATCGTCGTCCATACCGTCGATGTCTTCGGAGTCAAAGTCTAGCATGTTGGTTAGATCGTCGACAGTGGCTACAAAGTGGGCGGTGGGTGGGATTTGAATTTCTTCGTCGTCCGCATCCCAACCGTTCTGACTGTAGTCCGGCCAGGGCTCTCCTGATAACAGGAGATACTTTAGCGAATTCAGGATGTCGCCAAAAGGCAAGTGCTGAAAGATGTCCGCAGCGGTGAACTCCATGATCGGCGCCCAACCGGATTCGATTGGTAGAGGCGCGGGAGGTTCAGAATCTGGCGAGGAGTCCGGCACCTCGGAGTCACGAGCTTCACAAGGGACAAGGTCGGTATTCGGCTCCATCACCGTAGCAGCCCCCGAGGGTCGATCGAGGGTCGGTATTCGGCATCCTCGATCTGCGCGGTCGGCTCTGAGTTAAGGGTCGGAGCGGACTCGTGTGCGGCTCCAGGGCTCTGTCCGGCAGCAGAGCTAGGTCATGCCCATCGTGACAGTGCGGCGCGCTCGGCCGTGGCTTGAATCCGTCGAAGATCAAGTCTCCGCGGATGTCGGCCGGGAAGTTCAAGCTTCCAAATCTGACCTGATGGCCAGGGGCGTAGCTTTCAATCTGCTCCAGATGGCCAAGCGAATTGGCCCGCGATGCAAAGCCGCCGAATACAAAGATCTGTCCGGGGAGAAAAGTCTCACCCTGGACCGCGTCGTTGTTGATGATCGAAGGAGCCATCGGGCCTATAGGTGACGACACAGAGGAACTCTCAATGAAAGCACCAATGTCGGTGTCAAAACCGGCGGATCTCGGGTAGGGGGTCTATAACGCCCCGGATTCGATCCGCCAGGTGTCCGCCAGTTATTCGCCGTCGTTGCCATGTCATTTGCTTGCGTGTTGCACTTTGCCATGTCATCATATGCATTTCTTATCAGGTCAACATGTGCATCTCATTTTGCATACGTGCTCATCTCATGCATCCGAGCATTTTCCCCGTTGTCCGTTTTGCAATCCGGCACTCCTATGTCATCCGACGGTCCCTTCTTGTCTCTCGTTGTGAGCGGGTGTTAAACTTTCTCGGAATGGCCCGAGGTTTGCCAAACGGCCTAGGTATAGCACTGGTAGACCGCCTGTCAAGTTTTGGGCCATTTGGACGTCGTTTGATACTCCAACGGTTAACCGGGTAACCGTAAAAGCCTCCTTCTCTTTGCAGCCCAACACCCCTTCCAAAGTGGCCTAAAACCCATCCAAACCCCCTCTATGCTCTCGGTCATTCGATCACGACCGCGTGGCCGAAAACCGCTCCTCATTTGGACTCTCCTAGCCCCCCTACCTATATAAACACCCCTCCCCCGAAATTCGCGGATCAATTCCTGTCCAAACCCTAGCAAATCTCCTCCCCGTCGCCACCGGACACATCCGCCGCAGCCGGACATGTCCGCCTCCGCCGCCCACCGAATCCCGCGCCGACACCTGTCCCCACCGGCCCTCTCTCTCTCCTCCTGCCGCTGCGGCCCGCCGGGCCCGGGTCGGGCCCGCCCAGCCCCGCGTGCCGCCCCGCGCGCCTCCGCCCGAGCCCCCCCGGCCGGATCCCGCGCCGCCGCCGTGCCTCGCGCGCGCCGCCGCACCGGTCGCCGGCGTGCCCCGCCGGGCTCCGCCCCGCCCCTTGATGGTCGCCGCCTCCTCGCCTCCGGCCGCGGAGCGCCGCCGCCGCCTCCGGCAAATCCGACGTGCCCGCCTCTGCTCGCCCCGAGCTCCGCGCCCGCCGCCGCCTGCCATGGCGCCGCCGCCCGCCGACCCCTCCGGCGGCCGGATCCGGTCCCCCATGGCCGGATCGGCCCGTTCTGCAGCTCGCCGGACCTGCCCCAGCCTCCTCCTGGTGCCCAGCCGACCGGCGCCGCCGCCGCTCATCCTCGTCGGGCGGAGGACGACGTCCTCGCCCCCCGGCGCGCCTGCTCGCCCGCGTGGGCCACGTGGGCCCCACAACCCGCAAGCAGCAGCCCAGCTTCCGGCCCAGCAAGCCCTCCTGGCCCGATCCATCACCCCTAGGCCTTGGCCCGCTAGGTGAGCAGCCCGTCTAAATCCCGCCCCGGGTACCGTTTACTTACTATGCGCTCATTCTGTTTTTTTTTCTTCCGGAAAACGGCTAAGTCCTGTAAATTTGCACTTTCTGATGCATACTTTGACCTGTTGTAACTTTCTGCATACTGCTCCATTTTGTGCGTGTAATATGTCAAATTGTTCGCCTCAACGAGTACTTCATTTCATTCGATTTCATCATTTTCATTTGAGCTCATCTTGATGCCCGAAATGCTGTTGGAAGAGTGCTATGTGATGTCATTTGTCATTTTTGCCATGTTTGATGTGTGCATCCTATGAGGTTGATGTCTACATGTGTTTTGATCTATGCCATGTCATCTTTCCAGAGGTGCAAACCATGTATTTTTGTGAGTCTTGTACTGAGTGCATCAAGCCTGTTAAGTAGGGTACTTGCTGTTGCTGTTTTGCTAGGCTGTTTCTGTTATATTTTGTTGCTATGTTAACCTGCTGCTACAAGTCATTCTATGCATAATCTAGAGATGTTCACTAAATGTGTTTTGTTATACATGTCTTGCTCTATCCATTCATGCCCCTGGTTGCAATTATAGCCTGCTGTATCATGTTGTTATCTTGCTCCAAACTTGCTAAATAATGTTGCTGTCAACCTGTTAACATGAAGTTCAGTTTTGGCCATGTGCTTTTCTAGTGATCCATGCACCCTATGAACTTGTTCTTGCCATTCTTAGGTTCATAAACATGTCTTCTTACTATTGGGTGCCTTGCCATTCCATGTATTGCTCCGTAGTGAGTGGTTCAAGCTCACCAACATGCCTACTTATTGTTGTTCCTGCCATGTCTGAATCTGTAATATAACTTGCCATGTTTACATGGGTGCCATCTTATCTTCTGATCCTTTTTGGCTCATGGTCAATAAGGGACTCTTGTTCTATGCCATTAGTAGATTCATGCCATGCCTTTGTTTGCCATGATAAGTTCCTGTAACATGTCGTTTGATAGCTCTAAACATTGCAACCTGATGTTATTCCTGCCAAGTCTGAAACTGTTATAATTTGCAATCTTTCCATGTGTGTTTGAGCATGTTCTAGTGGTTTCTGGAGATAGCTCAGTGTTCATGTCTTGTCATGCTTTACCTTTATTTCATGCCCATGCCTTTTGTTATTATGTTGGGGTGCTGTAGCATATTGTTTTGATGCTTGCAAGATGCCTAGTTGCTGTTTTGGACAGATTCTGGTTATGACTTGTATAGAGTGTATGTGTTGAACCGTTGCTCCGTTTTGAGTGTGCTCTACATGAAACTTGCTTGATTTTGCATGTAGTTTCATATTATCGTGTTGCATCCTTGTTTTGAGAGTGTTTGCTTGATGTTTGTATGCATTTTACATCAATGCCATGTTTAACTTGTTTTGCTCATATCTTCTAGGCCGTAGCTCCGAATTAAATGAACTTTATGTGTAACTTGACTAGAATTTCGTGTAGTTCATCGTGTTGCATCTTAACTTGATGTTTAACAACTTGAATATAAGGTTTATTCAGATCTGGACCAATTTCGAAATATGCATATGAGGACTTACCGGAATTGTTATATGTTGTTTCCGGCCTCATTTAAACTTGCCTTGATGTGTTGTTCTTGTTTGCATCATCTCTTGCCATGAGTAGCTTCATGTAGCCTTGTCATGCATCATGCTTGTTGTGCATCATGTCTTGCCTATGTGTGGTGTGTTTACCATGTTGTGTGCTTCTTCTCGATAGTTCCCGTTTCGTTGCGATCGTGACGATGCGTTCGTCTATGTGTGGTTCGTCTTCGTGGCTTCATCTTCTTCATGGACTCGTTCTTCTTCCTAGCGGGATTTCGGGCAAGATGACTGCTACCCTGGATCTCACTACTATCATTGCTATGCTAGTTGTTTCGTTCTATCGCTATGGTGCGTTACCTATCTTTTGCTCATCAAGCCTCCCAACTTGCCATGAACCTCTAACCTTTGACACCCTTCCTAGCAAACCGTTGTTTGGCTATGTTACCGCTTTGCTCAGCCCTTCTTATAGCGTTGTTAGTTGCAGGTGAAGTTGAAGATTGCTCCATGATGGACAGGATTATGTTGGGATATCACAATATCTCTTATATTATTAATGCATCTATATACTTGGTAAAGGGTGGAAGGCTCGGCCTTATGCCTGGTGTTTTGTTCCACTCTTGCCGCCCTAGTTTCTGTCATACCGGTGTTATGTTCCCGGATGTTGCGTTCCTTATGCGGTCGGATGATTTATGGGACCCCCTTGACAGTTCGCTTTGAATAAAACTCCTCCAGCAAGGCCCAACCTTGGTTTTACCATTTGCCTCACCACCACCTACTTTTCCCTTGGGAGTCGCTCTCTCGAGGGTCATCTTTATTCAGCCCCCCCGGGCCAATGCTTGTCTAAGTGTTGGTCCAAACTGGAGCCACTTGCAGCGCCACCTCGGGGAAACTTGAGGTCTGGTTTTAGTTGTACGTAGTGTTCATCCGGTGTTGCCCTGAGAACGAGATATGTGCAGCTCCTATCGGGATGTCGGCGCATCGGGCGGTCTTGCTGGTCTTGTTTTACCATTGTCGAAATGTCTTGTAAACCGGGATTCCGAGACTGATCGGGTCTTCCTGGGAGAAGGAATATCCTTCGTTGATCGCGAGAGCTTATCATGGGCTAAGTTGGGACACCCCTGCAGGGTATAAACTTTCGAGAGCCGTGCCCGCGGTTATGTGGCAGATGGGAATTTGTTAATGTCCGGTTGTAGATAACTTGACACCAGATCCGAATTAAAACGCATCAACCGCGTGTGTAGCCGTGATGGTCTCTTCTCGGTGGAGTCCAGGAAGTGAACAGGATTTATGTGTTATGATTGACGTAAGTAGGTGTTCAGGATCACCTCTTGATCATTGCTAGCTTAACGACCGTTCCTTTGCCTCTCTTCTCGCTCTTATTTGCGTATGTTTAGTCACCATATATGCTTAGTCGCTGCTGCAACCTCACCACTTTACCCCTTCCTTTCCCATTAAGCTTTGCTAGTCTTGATACCCGTGGTAATGGGATTGCTGAGTCCTCGTGGCTCATAGATTACTACAACAACAGTTGCAGGTACAGGTTATGCGATGATCTTGACGCGAGAGCGATGCTTGCTTGTTTTGGAGTTCTTCTTCTCCTTCTTCTTCGATCAGGGGATAGGTTCCAGGTCGGCAGCCTGGGCTAGCAGGGTGGATGTCGTTTGAGTTTCTGTTTGTGTTTCATCCATAGTCGGATGGTGCTCTTATGTATTGTGATGTTGTATTCGTGTGGCATTGTATGCCTTATGTATGTATCCCCATCTATTATGTAATGTTGATGTAATGATATCCACCTTGCAAAAGCGTTTCAATATGCGGGTCTATCCTTGGTGGGACCTTCGAGTTCCTTTTGGATAGGGTCGCATATTGGGCGTGACAGGGTCCCGAACTGTGCGTCTAGGCAGATGGTAACAGGAGACAAGGGACACGATGTTTTTACCCAGGTTCGGGCCCTCTCGATGGAGGTAAAACCCTACTCCTTCTTGATTGATATTGATGATATGGGTAGTACAAGAGTAGATCTACCATGAGATCAAGGAGGCTAAACCCTAGAAGCTAGCCTATGGTATGATTGTTGTTCGTCCTATGGACTAAAACCCCTCGGTTATATAGACACCAGAGAGGGCTAGGGTTACACAGAGTCGGTTACAATGGTAGGAGATCTACATATCCGTATTGCCAAGCTTGCCTTACACGCCAAGGAA
Organism: Triticum dicoccoides; assembly: GCF_002162155.2. Classification (NCBI taxonomy): domain Eukaryota; kingdom Viridiplantae; phylum Streptophyta; class Magnoliopsida; order Poales; family Poaceae; genus Triticum; species Triticum dicoccoides. Next base: position 590,027,496 of record NC_041385.1, on the reverse strand, counting down.
AGTCCCATCCGGACACGGGACGAAGTCTTCAATCTTATATCTTCATAGTCTTGGAGTCCGGCCAATGATGATAGTTTGGCTATCCGGACACCCCCTAGTCCAGGACTCCCTCACCCATTATTGGAATATACAAGCCAAGTTCTATAATGAAAAATTCCCACTCAGTATATGAAAGTGACAACATAGGAGACTCTCTATTATGAAGATCATGGTGCTACTTTGAAGCACAAGTGTGGAAAAAAGATAGTAGCATTGTCCCTTCTCTCTTTTTCTCTCATTTTATTTATTATTATTTCTCTTTTTTTCTTTTTTTCTTTCTTCTTTTTTTGGCCTTTCTTTTTTTGTTTTTCTTTTTGGCCTTTCCTCTTTTTTTCTTTTTCTTTTTTTTTCTTTTTAAAGTCCGAAGTCTCATCCCGACTTGTGGGGGAATCATAGTCTTCATCATCCTTTTCTCACTGGGAAAATTCTCTAATAATGAAGAACATCACACTTTTATTGATTTACAACTCAAGAATTACAACTCAAAACTAGAACAAGATATGACTCTATATGAATGCCTCCGGTGGTCTACCGGGATATGCAATGAATCAAGAGCGACATGTATGAAAAATATGAAGGTGGCTTTGCCACAAATACGATGTCAACTACATGATCATGCAAAGAGCAATATGACAATGATGAAATGTGTCATAATAAACGGAACGGTGGGAAGTTGCACGGCAATATATCTCAGAATGGCTATGGAAATTCCATAATAGGTAGGTATGGTGGCTGTTTTGACGAAGGTAAATAATGGGTGCATGATACCGGCGAAAGTTGCGCGGTATAATAGAGGCTAGCAAAGTGGAAGGATGAGTGTGCGTATATCCATGGACTCACATTAGTCATAAAGAACTCATATACTTATTGCAAAAGTCTACTTGCCCTCGAAGCAAGGTACTACTATGCATGCTCCTAGGGGAAGGGTTGGTAGGAGTTAACCATCGCATGATCCCGACCTCCACTCATAAGGAAGACAATTAAAAGAGCACCTCATGCAACAAATTTGTCACACAACTTTTACCATACGTGCATGCTACGGGACTTGCCAACTTAAACACAAGTATTTCTCAATTTCATAATTACCCACTAGCATGACTCTAACATTACTACCTCTTTATCTCAAAACAATTATCAAGCATCAAATTGATCATAGCATCCAATTCACTTCCTATGATAGTTTTTATTATACCCAACTTGGATGCTCACCATTCTAGGACCAATTTTATAACCATAGAAAATACCATTATGTTCTAAAAGACTCTCAAAATAATATAAGTGAAGCATGAGATACTAGCAATTTCTTCAAAATTAAGCCACCACCGTGCTCTTAAAGATATAAGTGAAGCACTAGAGCAAAAACTATCAAGCTCAAAAGATATAAGTGAAGCACATAGAGTATTCTAGCAAATTCTAATAAAGTGGGCTTCTCCCAAAAGGTGTGTACAGCAAGGATGACTGTGGTAAACTAAAAAGCAAAGACTAATATAATACACGACGCTCCAAGCAAAACACATATCATGTGGCGAATAAAAATATAGCTCCAAGTAAAGTTACCAATGAACGAAGAAGAAAGAGGGGATGCCTTCCCGGGGCATCCCCAAGCTTAGGCTTTTGGCTATTATTGAATATCTTGGGGTGCCTTGGGCATCCCCAAGCTTAGGCTCTTGCCACTCCTTATTCCATTGTCCATCAAATCTTTACCCAAAACTAGAAAACTTCACAACACAAAACTCAACAGGAAATCTCATAAGCTCCGTTAGTGAAAGAAAACAAAACCACCACATAAGGTACTGTAATGAACTCATTCTTTATTTATTTTGGTGTTAAACCTACTATATTCCAAGTTCTCTATGGTTCATACCAATTAATACTAGCCATAGATGCATCAAAATAAGCAAATAACACGCAAAAACAGAATCTGTCAAAAATAGAACAATCTGTAGCAATCTGTAACTAACACAAACTTATGGGACTTTAAAAATCCTACCAAATAAGGAAGTTCTGGACAATTTGTCTATTGATCATCAGAAAAAAGAATCAACGCAAAATCACGTTTCTATGATTTAACAAAACTAATTTCGTGCGTGCAAAGTTTCTGTTTTTCAGCAGAATCAAATCAACTATCATCATAGGTTATCCTATAGGTTCTACTTGGCACAAACACTAATTAAAACATAAAAACACATCTAAACAGAAGGTAGATGCAAAATTTATTACTAAACAGAAACAGAAACAAAAAAACACAAATAAAATTGGGTTGCCTCCCAACTAGCGCTATCGTTTAACGCCCCTAGCTAGGCATAAAAGCGAAGATAGATCTAAGTAGTGCCATCTTTGGCACTGAACTTTTTTATGGGGTTATGCTCAAGTCCGGGAGGATCCTTGCGTTTCCCTTCATGCTCGGAGATCTTTTGATCTAAGGCATCTAACCTCTTATTACAAAGTGTGATCAAATTACTCATGCGGTTGATAATCCCACCAATATTCTTAAGTGGTTCAACAAATTTTTGCAATTCACACAACTTCTCCAAAATTTGGGTTCCTTCATGGGAGAAGGGTGATCCTTTCTGTAGGGGAAGTACTCCTACTATCCCTTCTATAATTTCATAAGCGGAACTAGGATCAACTTCAATAAATCCCCCTTTTGCGGCAAAATCAAGGAGTTTTTTTATGGGGTAGGGTTAACCCAACATAAAAATTGCGAATTAAAATCTTGAAATCTCCTTCTATAGCACGACTACGATAAGATTCTAACATCCTAAACCAAGCATCTCTTAAATTTTCTCCTTGTCTTTGTTTGAAGTGAAGAACTTCAAAGTCGGGAGACGAAGGGGTAAATACCGAGCTAGCCATTACGACAAAGTAAACGATTTAACACACGAGCAAACATAAAAAGGCAAGCAAAAAGAGAGGAGATTGGAAAAGAGAGGGCGAATAAAATGGCAAGGGTGAAGTGGGGGAGAGGAAAACGAGAGGCAAATGGAAATAATGTAAATGCGAGGGAGATGACTTTGTGATGGCTACTTGGTATGTCTTGACTTGAGCGAAGACCACCCCGGCAACGGCGCCAGAAATCCTTCTTGCTACGTCTTGAGCTTGCGTTGGTTTTCCTTGAAGAGGAAAGGGTGATGCAGCAATAGTAGCGTAAGTATTTCCCTCTGTTTTTGAGAACCAAGGCAAAAAGTAAAGATGCAAATAAAATTAGATGGAAAGCTTATATGATAAAATATAGACCCGGGGGCCATAGGTTTCACTAGTGGCTTCTCTCAAGATAGCATAAGTATTACGGTGGGTGAACAAATTACTGTCGAGCAATTGATAGAAAAGCGAATAATTATGAGATTATCTAGGCATGATCATGTATATAGGCATCACGTCCGTGACAAGTAGACCGACTCCTGCCTGCATCTACTACTATTACTCCACACATCGACTGCTATCCAGCATGCATCTAGAGTATTAAGTTCATAAGAACAAAGTAACGCATTAAGACAGATGACATGATGTAGAGGGATAAACTCAAGCAATATGATATAAACCACATCTTTTTATCCTCGATGGCAACAATACAATATGTGCCTTGCAACCCTTTCTGTCACTAGCTAAGGACACCGCAAGATTGAACCCAAAGCTAAGCACTTCTCCCATGGCAAGAAAGATCAATCTAGTAGGCCAAACCAAACTGATAATTCGAAGAAACTTGCAAAGATAACTCAATCATACATAAAAGAATTCAGGGGAGATTCAAAAAATTCTCATAGATAAGCTTGATCATAAACCCACAATTCATCGGATCTCGACAAACACACCGCAAAAAGAGTTTACATCGAATAGATCACCACAAGAGAGGGGGAGAACATTGTATTGAGATCCAAAAAGAGAGAAGAAGCCATCTAGCTAATAACTATGGACCTGAAGGTCTGTGGTAAACTACTCACAACTCATCGGAGGGGCTATGGTGTAGATGTAGAAGCCCTCCATGGTCGATTCCCCCTCCGGCGGAGCGCCGGTGAAGGCTCCAAAATGGGATCTCGCGGATACAGAAGGTTACTGCGGTGGAAAATGTTTTTCGTTGGCTCCCTAGATGTTTTCGGGGTACGTATGTATATATAGGAGGAAGAAGTACGTCGATGGCCGCTCGAGGGGCCCAGGAGACAGGGGGCGCGCATAGGAGGGGTGGGCGTGCCCTCCTATCTCCTGGCTGCCTTGTTTGCTTCTTGACTTGCACTCCAAGTTCTCCGGATCACGTTCGTTCCAAAAATCACGCTCCCGAAGGTTTCATTCTGTTTGGACTCCGTTTGATATTCCTTTTCTTTGAAATACTAAAATAGGCAAAAAAACAGCAAAACGGGCTGGGCCTCCGGTTAGTAGGTTAGTCCCAAAAATGATATAAATGTGTAAAATAAAGCCCATAAACATCCAAAAGGGGTAATATAATAGCATGGAATAATAAAAATTATAGATACGTTGGAGATGTATCAGGAGGCTTGTCCAAGGAAGGACAACACCCAAGCACCGGTCCACCCACATATCAAATTATCAAAGTAACGAACGCGAATGATATGAGCATGATGAAAATTAGCTTGACAGTAATTCCCATGTGTCCTCGGGAGCGGTTTGCATTATATAAGAGTTCGTCCATGCTTGTGCTTTGCTACAAAAAGGATTGGGCCACCTTGCTGCACCTTAGTTACTTTTGTTATTTGTTACCCGTTACGAATTATCTTATCACAGAACTATCTGTTACCGATAATTTGAGTGCTTGCAGAGAAAACCTTGCTGAAAATCACTTGTCATTTCCTTTTGCTCCTCGTTGGGTTCGACACTCTTACTTATCGAAAGGACTATGATAGATCCCCTATACTTGTGGGTCATCAAGACTCTTTTCTGGCACCATTGCTGGGGTGTGAAGCGCCTTTGGTAAGTGGAATTTGGTAAGGAAACATTTATATAGTGTGCTAAAATTTACTGTCACTTGTTACTATGGAGAATAATCCTTTGAGGGGTTTGTTCAGGGTATCTTCAACCCGAACGGAAGAGCAAAGAGTTGCCCCTCAACCTACTGAACCTACTGAAAATATTTATTATGAAATTCCTTCGGTTATGATAGAGAACTGCTAGCTAATCCTTATGCAGGAGATGGAACATTACATCCTGATATGCACCTAATCTACGTGGATGAAGTTTTTGGATTATTTATGCTTGCAGGTTTTTCCGAGGATGAAGTCAAGAAGAAGGCCTTCCCTTTATCTTTGAAGGGAAAGGCATTGACATGGTATAGGCTCTGTGATGATATTGGATCTTGGAACTACAACCGATTGAAATTGGAATTTCATCAAAAGTTTTAGCATCTGGTTCCTTGTGATCGGAATTATATATATAATTTCTATCCTCGTGAAGGAGAAAGTATCGCTCAAGCTTGGGGGAGGCTTAAGTCAATGTTATATTCATGCCCCAATCATGAGCTCTCAAGAGAAATTATTATTCAGAACTTTTATGCTCAGCTTTCTCGTAAAGATCAATCCATGCTCGATACTTCTTGTACTAGTTCTTTTATGAAGAAGACTATTGAATTCAAAAGGGATTTATTGGAAAGAATTAAACACAACTTTGAAGACTGGGAACTCAAAGAAGGTAAGGAGTCAGGTATAAATCTTAAGTTTGATTGTATTAAATCTTTTATGGATACCGATACCTTTCATGATTTTAGCACTATATATGGACTTGACTCTGAGATAGTAGCTTCTTTCTGTGAATCATTTGCTACTCATGTTGATCTCCTTAAGGAGAAGTGGTTTAAATATCATCCTCCCATTGAAGTTAAAGTAGTAGAACCTATTAAAGTTGAAGAAGAAACTATTACTTATAATGTTGATCCTGTTGTTCCTTCTGCTTATATTGAGAAACCACCTTTTCCTGTTAGAATGAAGGATCATACTAAAGCTTCAACTGTGGTTCGTAAGAGTTATACTAGAACACCTACACCCCGTGAACAAATTAAAGTTGAACCTAGTGTTGCTATGGTTAAAGATCTCTTGGTCGATAATATTGATGGGCATGTTATTTATTTCTGTGATGAAGCTGCTAGGATTGCTAAACCCAATATTAAAGATAAACATAGACCTGTTGTTGGCATGCATGTTGTTTCTGTTAAAATAGGAGATCATTGTTATCATGGCTTATGTGATGTGGGTGCTAGTGTGAATGCAATTCCTTTTGCCTTATATCAAGATATGAATGATATTGCACCTGCTGAGATAGAAGATATTGATATTACTATTAAGCTTGCCAATAGAGATACTATAGCACCATATTGGATTGTTAGAGATGTTGAAGTATTGTTGGGAAAACTAAATATCCTACTGATTTTCTTCTTCTTGGTTTCCCACAAGATGATTTTTGTCCCATTATATTTGGTAGACCTCTCTTGAAAACTGTTAATGCTAAGATAGACTGTGAGAAAGATATTTTACTGTCCGTTTAGGGGATATGTCTCATGATTTTATTTTTTCTAAATTTCATAGACAACTCTTTGATAAAGAATTGCCTAGTATGGGTGAAATTATTGGTCTTGCTTCTATTGTCGTGCCTCCTACTGTTCCTTTAGAACAATATTTGCTAGACCATGAAAATGATATGTTTATGAATGAAAGAAAGGAATTAGATGAAATATTCTTTAATCAAGGGCATGTTTGAAACACAATTTGGATGTTCAAATTCTTGGGGATCCTCCTCCACCCAAGGGTGATCCCGTATTTGAGCTTAAACAATTACCTGGTACTTTGAAATATGCTTATCTTGATGAAAAGAAGATATACCCTGTTATTATTAGTGCTAACCTTTCAGAGCATGAAGAAAAGAAATTATTGAAAACTCTGAAAAATCACCATGCCGCTATTGGATACACTCTTGATGATCTTAAGGGCATTAGTCCCACTCTATGTCAGCACAAAATTAATTTGGAGCCTGATGCTAAACCAGTTGTTGATCATCAATGACGGTTAAATCCTAAGATGAAAGAAGTGGTAAGAAATGAAATACTAAAGCTTCTAGAGGCGGGTATAATTTATCCTATTGCAGATAGTAGGTGGGTAAGTCCTGTTCATTGTGTCCCTAAGAAGGGAGGTATTACTATTGTTCCTAATGATAAGAATGAATTGATTCCACAAAGAATTGTTACATGTTTTAGAACGGTAATTGAGTTTTGCTAATTAAACAAAGCTACTAGAAAAGATCATTACCCTCTACCTTTTATTGATCAAATGCTAGAAAGACTATCCAAGCATATACATTTATGCTTTCTATATGGTTATTCTGGTTTCTCTCAAATACCTGTGTCAAAAGAGGACCAAGCAAAGACCACTTTTACTTGCCCTTTCGGTACCTTTGCTTATATACGTATGCCTTTTGGTTTATGCAATGCACCTCCTACCTTTCAAAGATGTATGACTGCTATATTCTCTGACTTTTGTGAAAAGATTGTTGAGGTTTTCATGGATGATTTCTCCGTTTACATAATTTCTTTTGATGATTGCTTAAGCAACCTTGATCGAGTTTTGCAGAGATGTGAAGAAACTAATCTTGTCTTGAATTGGGAGAAGTTTTACTTTATGGTTAATGAAGGTATTGTATTGGGCATAAAATTTCTGAAAGAGGTATTGAAGTTGATAAAGCTAATGTAGACGCTATTGAAAAGATGTCGTGTCCTAAAGATCTCAAAGGTATAAGAAGTTTCCTTGTTCATGCTGGTTTCTATAGGAGGTTTATTAAAGACTTCTCTAAAAATATGTCCTTTAGTTTTTGATGACGATTGTGTAGAAGCATTTGAAATACTTAAGAAAGCCTTAATTTCTACACCTATTGTTCGGCCACCTTATTGGAATTTATCCTTTGAAATTATGTTTGATGCTAGTGATTATGTTGTTGGTGCTATTCTAGGACAAAGAGTTGATATGAAATTGAATGTCATTCATTATGCTAGTAAAACTCTAGGCAGTGCCCAGAGAAATTATGCTACTACTGAAAAGTAATATTTAGTAGTTGTTTTTGCTTGTGATAAGTTCAGATCTTATATCGTTGATTCCAAAGTAACTATTCACACTGATCATGCTGCTATTAAATATCTTCTGGAAAAGAAAGATGCTAAACCTAGACTTATTAGACGGGTTCTCTTGCTGCACGAATTTGATTTGCATATTGTTGATAGAAAGGGGGCTGAGAACCCCGTTGCAGACAGCTTGTCCAGATTAGAAAATATTCTTGATGACCCACTGCCTATTGATGATAGCTTTCCTGATGAGCAATTAGCTATCATAAATGCTTCTCGTAATATTCCATGGTATGCTGATTTTGCTAATTACATTGTTGCTAAATTTATACCACCTAGTTTCACATACCAGCAAAAGAAAAAAATTCTATGATTTAAGACATTACTTTTGGGATGACCCACATCTTTATAAAGAAGGAGTAGATGGTATTTTTAGACGTTCTGTCGGATTTTGGGTTCCGCAAACCCATGATAGGTTCGAACTCTCGGGTGCATGCAGAAATCTCAACCTACCCAGCCTGCCTACTTGCGATCTTCACAACCTAGCGCATCGATCTCAAAGGGACAGAGAGACACAACAATTTATCCTGGTTCGGGCCACCTTGCGGTGTAATACCCTACTCCATCTTTGTGGTGGATTGCCTCGAGGAGCTGAGGCTGAACTAGTATAGTGGATGAACAACCTTAGGTGGTGAGGTGTTCTTGAGCTCGAGAGAGCTGATGAGGTGGTTGGATGAGGATGGATCCGATCTCTCCCATCATGTCCCCTTCTATGGTGGTGGCTAGTCCTATTTATAGTGTCCTTGGTCCTCTTCCCAAATATTGGCGGGAAGGGATCCCACAACGCAAGATTTGAAGGGGGACAAGAAGTACACCCTATCTTGACTACAGTGGTCTTCGCCTGCAAAAGCCTCTGGTCATGACGCCGCGGTGGGCTCGGTGATGACCTCCGTCCTGCCGTCCTGGCGGTCTTGGTCTTGTTGCACCAGAATGAAAATCTTTGGCTGATTCCTCGGGACTCCACACCCGCTTCTTGCCTCCTTTGCACCAAAGAGGAAACTGGTACTCTGCGCCCGCTGGCGCCCGCCTGGTGCCTGCCTGGCCTTGGTCGTCATGGCTCCCATCAGCTGAGCCTCGTGTGGTGCACCTTGCATAGAAGTCTCTGCTCCTCGGGAGCCAACCCGAGGAGGCCGATCCCCTTAGAGGTCTTGGCATCGCCCACCTCGCGAGGCTTGGCCCCTCGTGAGGCTCTTGAGTTGTTGATGCTGAAGCTGGGCCGTACCAGGCCGTCGATGGAGCCACGCAGTGGGCCGCAGGCAGTCAAGTCTGGGTACCCCCATATCCGGAACGCCGACAGTAGCCCTCAGGCCCAAGGCGCGCTTGGAGTTGGCTTCTAGGCAAAGCCAAAGGGCAAGTGCGGAGCGCTGCGGGCCCTAACCGCCTACGGCCTTGAACGACGCGTGGTGATTGATGGGACGTGGGCGTCTCCACTTCCCCACGCTGCCTCGGCAACCATTTGACTTGACGGGTTGATGCTGCATGCAGAAGATCATTATTACGCGAGGTCATGGAGGCCGGCGGTTGGCCTCCCTCCGCTATAAATGAGGGGAGGGGTAGAGCCCCTCTCAATCATCTCTTCCTCCGTCTTCTCAACGCTTGCCCCTTCTCCTTCTCCATCTTGCTGTAGCATCCATGGCGCCGATCAGAAGGTTTTCCGCGGCAGAGAAGTGGAAGGCCCCTCAAGAGGGGCCTGATCCACTTCCGCCGAAGAAACGGTTCCACCGTCCCTGCAACGCCGGCGCGAGAGAGTAGGTGACCAGGCCTTGGCAGTGAGGCCTCCACCCGGTTCCCCCATCCTCTATACGCCCGCGCACAGGACAGTGACGTGCACCGTCGAACAGTCCCAGGTGGCGGTGGACAATCCGTCACCGTCTTGCTTGCTGTACCATGGACCCACGTCGAGGGTATAGTTCGTGCGAGTTCGTGGTGTGGGCAGCGATGCCACCCGCCTCGTGGATCCAGCTCCCGAGGTTCTTCGCTGACGAGGTGCCGCCGAGGGCGCCACTTGAGTTGTGGCCGCAGCACGACGGATGCTGCAGCCTGGACACCGGGGTTGAGGTCGAGGTGGTGCCCCCTGGCGATGTCTTCATGACCCGCGGATGGGGAGAGGTCGCTCGAGCCTACCGCGCGGAGGGGGCCCTGACGGTCCACTTCAAGTACGACGATGCCTCCACCCTGTTTTTCAAGTTCTTCAACGAGGAAGGCCAGCGGCTAGAGTGGTGCCCCAGAGGAAGCAGCTCGCGGGATGCGGGTGTGGGCGCTGGAGCCGTCTCCACCCCCGCTAATGTCTCCTCCAGCAGCAGTGACGACTCCTGGGAATCCAGCGACTCTCCTGAGCCCAGCGAATCTCCGGAGTCCAACGACGACAGCTACGTGCCGCCAAAGTCCCACCGCGGCCGGAGTGCGGCAGCAGCTGCCGCCCGGCATCATCGGTGATGCGTGCTAGCCTGGTTGAAGCCTTCCTTCTTTTATTTCCCTGCACAGAATTTAGGAATAGCCCCGCAGGGGCATGTAAGGATCAAAATGCTTTAATTCCCGCGTTGTTCTTTTTGTTTTCATGATGAAATCATGTATCCCAATCTAGCATGGTTCCCCTTTTCTCCGCTTAGGTAGTGTAGCGCTCTACGCCAGCGGGACGTAGTCCCCAGGCAGGCTTCAACCGTCGCTAGTATGCCAGGCCGCGATGTCGTGGTCAAGGCTAGGAGGTGAGCGTCTCGAGGTCCAGTGAGAGCTCATGAGCCGCGATGCTCATGAGGCCCCCCTTAGCGTGCAAGTAGCAGCCCAAGAAATGGAAAGGGTGGTGAAACTGCCGGAGTGGGACTGCGAGAGTCAAGTGGGCGAGTTGCAAGACTCATGCCGTCGTGTGGGCGACTTATCTTTTAGCAAACCCGTAGCAATTCCTATGGATGGTGCCCATTCGTGCCTTCGCGGTAGCATCACTAGGTGGGGCCCATGATGCTCATTCCCTTTCCTCGCTCGCCTAGGTGCTCTACGTCCTTGGGTCCCGGCCCTCAAGCAGGCTCAGCCGCCGCTAGTATGCCAGGTCGCGATGCCGTGGTCAAGGCCAGGGGGTGAGAGCTGGAGAGCCAGTAGGAGCTCCTGAGGCGCGATGCTCAGGAGCCCCCCTTTAATGTGCAAGCGACTAACGAGGCAAGGTGGTGACCGTTGGGGCCCACTCGTAGCTATTCCTCAGGTGAACCTGCGTGTTAGCTGGCAGAAGAGATTGCAACTCCCTATGGTGCTGACGGCCTATCCTTGAACCTTTCGAGGGAAGACGAAGGCACCGAGGACCTGGTGAGGTGGAGTGTGAGAGGCGGGCCGCGAGCTAGAGCTCGGTTCTCGGGTTTATCAGCATTGCTGGGACGGACCCAAGCACAAGCGTCGTGCTAGCGTGAGTAGCTTCCATTGCAGGACGAGCATAGGACAAGTGGGCAATGTAAGGGGACCGCAAGGCGGATAGGTCTCGAAGCAAGCAGGTCATGGTAATAAAATAACTCATGAAAGATGGTTAGGCAATTCCGATGAACGCAAGAAGGATACATGTCGGTTTTAGGAGAATGATGTGATGGACAAGACCCAACCCTAAGCATAGCACAAGATCGCATAGTTCGTTTGCTAGAGCTTTTCTAAGGTCAAGTATCATTTCCTTAGACCATGAGATTGTGCAACTCACGGATACCATAGGAATGCTTTGGGTGTATCAAATGTCACAACGTAACTGGGTGGCTATAAAGGTGCACTACAGGTATCTTCGAAAGTGTCTGTTGGGTTGGCACGAATTGAGACTCAGATTTGTCACTCCGTATGGCGGAGAGGTATCTCTGGGCCCACTCGGTAATGCATCATCATAATGAGCTCGATGTGACTAATGTGTTAGCCACGGGATCATCCGTTACGGAACGAGTAAAGAGACTTGCCGGTAACGAGATCGAACAAGGTATAGGGATACCGACAATCGAATCTCGGGCAAGCATACCGATGGACAAATGGAATTGTATACGGGATTGATTGAATCCCCAACATCGTGGTTCATACGATGAGATCATCATGGAACATGTGGAAGCCAATATGGGTATCCATATCCCGCTATTGGTTATTGGCTGGAGAGGTATCTCGTTCATGTCTGCATGGTTCCCGAACCTGTAGGGTCCACACACTTAAGGTTCGGTGACACTAGAGTTGTAATGGGAATAGTATGTGGTTACCGAAGGTTGTTTGGAGTCCCGGATGAGATCCCGGACATGACGAGGAACTCCAGAATGGTCCGGAGGTGAAGATCGATATATTTGACGGAGCGTGTTGGAGTCCGGAATTGTTCCGGGGGTACCGGGTGATGACAAGTGTGACCGAAAGGAGTTTTGGAGGCCCCGACAAGCGTTTGGGGGCCTTATGGGCAAAGGGAAGGGGGCACACCAGCCCACTAAGGGGTGGTGCGCCCCTCCCACCCCATCTCACGTAACCTGGAGAGGTGGGGGCACCTCCCCTAGAGAAGCCACCCCTCCCAGCTTGGGGGGCAAGTCTCCTAGGGGTGGGGGTGCCCAAACCATCCTAGGGTTTACACTGTGGCTGCCGCCCCTCCCCTAGGGAAACCCTAGGGCGCCTCCTCCTTTCCCCTTCCCTATATATATAGTGAGGGAGAGAGAGGGCAGCCACACGCCTTCCCTTGGCGCAGCCCCTCCCTCCTCCAACACCTCCTCCTCCGTAGTGCTTGGCGAAGCCCTGCAGGAGAACAACAAGCTCCACCACCACGCCGTCGTGCTGCTGGAGCTCTCCCTCAACTTCTCCTCTACCCTTGCTGGATCAAGAAGGAGGAGACATCCCCGGGATGTACGTGTGTTGAACGCGGAGGCACCGTCCTTTCGGTGCTAGATCGGATCTTCCGCGATTTCAATCGCCGCGAGTACGACTCCATCAACCACATTCTTGTAACGCTTCCTCTTAGGGATATTCAAGGGTATGAAGATGCACTCCCTCTCTCTCGTTGCTAGCATCTCCTAGATTGATCTCGGTGACATGTAGGAAAATTTTGAATTATTAATACATTCTCCAGTAGTGGCATCATGAGCTAGGTCTATGCGTAGATTCTGTGCATGAGTAGAACACAACTAGTTGTGGGCGATTTTTTGTTCAATTTGCTTATCGTTACTAGTCCTATCTTAATTCGGCGGCATTGTGGGATGAAGCGTCCCAGACCGACCTTACACGTACGCTTACGTGAGACAGGTTCCACCAACTAACATGCACTTGTTGCATAAGGTGGCTAGCAGGTGTCTGTCTCTCCCACTTTAGTTGGATCAGATTCAATGAAAAGGGTCCTTATGAAGGGTAAATAGCAATTGGCATATCACCATTGTGGCTTCTGCGTAGGTAAGAAATGTTCTTGCTAGAAACCCATAGCAGCCACGTAAAACATGCAACAACAATTAGAGGACGTCTGACTTTTTTTTGCAGGGTATGCTATGTGATGTGATATGGCCAAAAGGATGTGATGAATGATATATGTGATGTATGAGATTGATCATGTTCTTGTAATAGGAATCACGACTTGCATGTCGATGAGGATGACAACCGGCAGGAGCCATAGGAGTTGTCTTAATTTATTGTATGACCTGCGTGTCAATGAAAATGCCATGTAATTACTTTACTTTATTGCTAACTGTTATCCATAGTAGTAGAAGTAATAGTTGGCGAGACAACTTCATGAAGACACAATGATGGAGATTATGATGATGGAGATCATGGTGTCATGCCGGTGATGAAGGTGATCATGCCGCGCCTCGAAGATGGAGATCAAAGGCGCATGATGATATTGTCCATATCATGTCACTTTATGATTTGCATGTGATTTTTGTCATGTTTACATCTTATTTGATTAGAACGATGGTAGCATAAATAAGATGATCCCTCACTAAAATTTCAAGAAAGTGTTCCCCCTAACTATGCACCGTTGCGAAGGTTTGTTGTTTTGAAGGACCACGTGATGATCGGGTGTTATAGATTCTAACATTCACATACAACGGGTGTAAGCCAGATTTACACATGCAAAACACTTAGGTTGACTTGACGAGCCTAGCATGTACAGACATGGCCTTGGAACACAAGAGACCGAAAGCTCGAACATGAGTCGTATGGTAGATGCGATCAACATGGAGATGTTCACCGTTGATGACTTGTCCGTCTCACGTGATGATCGGACACGGCCTAGTCAATTCGGATCATGTATCACTTAGATGACTAGAGGGTTGTCTATCTAAGTGGGAGTACATTAAATAGTTTGATTAGATGAATTAATTATCATGAACATAGTCAAAAGGTCTTTGCAAATTATGTCGTAGCTTGCACTTTAGTTCTACTGTTTTAGATATGTTCCTAGAGAAAATTTAGTTGAAAGCTGATAGTAGCAATTATGCATACTGGGTCTGTAAACTGAGGATTGTCCTCATTGCTGCGCAGAAGGCTTATGTCCTTAATGCACCACTCGGTGTGCTGAACCTCGAGCGTCGTCTGTGGATGTTGCGAACATCTAACATACACGTTTTGATGACTACACGATAGTTCATTGTGTAAGGCTAAACGGTTTAGAATTGAGGCGCCAAAGACATTTATTTTGAAACGTCGCGAAACATATGAGATGTTCCAAGTGATGAAATTGGGATTTCAGGCTCGTGCACAATCAAGAGATATGAGACCTCCGACGAGTTTCCTAGCCTACAAAATAAGGGAGAAAAGCTCAATCATTGAGCCTGTGCTCAGATTGTCTGTGTACTACAATCACTTGAATCAAGTGGGAGTTAATCTTCCAGATGAGATAGTGATGGTTATCCAAAGTCACTACCACCAAGCTACTAGAGCTTAGTGATGAATTATAACATATCAGGGATAGATATGACGATCCTTGAGCTATTCGCGATGTTTGACCCCACGAAAGTAGAAATCAAGTAGGAGCATCAATTGTTGATGGTTAGTAAAACCACTAATTTCAAGAAGGGCAAGAGCAAGAAGGGATACTTCATGAAACGGCAAATCAGTTGCTGCTCTAGTGAAGAAACCCAAGGTTGAACCCAAACCCGAGACTAAGTGCTTCTTTAATGAGGGGAACGGTCACTGAAGCAGAACTACCCTAGATACTTGATAGAAGAGAAGGCTGGCAAGGTCGACAGAAGTATATTGGATCTACATTATATTAATGTGTACTTTACTAGTACTCCTAGTAGCACCAGGGTATTAGATACCAGTTCGGTTGCCAAGTCTTAGTAACTCGAAATAAAAGGGCTACGTAATAAATGGAGACTAGCTAAAGGCAAGGTGACGATATGTGTTGGAAGTGTTTCCAAGGTTAATGTGATCAAACATCGCACGCTCCCTCTACCATCGGGATTGGTGTTAAACCTAAATAATTGTTATTTGGTGTTTGCGTTGAGCATATCCATGATTGGATTATGTCTATCGCAATACGGTTATTCATTTAAGGATAATAATGGTTACTCTGTTTATTTGAATAATACCTTCAATGGTCTTGCACCTAAAATGAATGGTTTATTGAATCTCGATCGTAGTGATACACATGTTCATGCCAAAAGATATAAGATAGTAATGATATAGTACCACCTACTTGTGGCACTGTCATTTGAGTCATATTGGTATAAAACGCATGAAGAAGCTCCACGTTGATGGATCTTTGGACTCACAATTTTTTTGAAAAATTTGAGACATGCGAACCATGTCTGTTGGTATGTACGCATGAAGAAACTCCATGTAGATGGATCATTTGGACTCACTTGATTTTGAATCACTTGAGACATGCAAATCATACCACATGGGTAAGATGACTGAAAGGCCCCGTTTTCAGTGAGATGGAACAAGAAAGCAACTTGTTGGAAGTAATACATTTTGATGTGTGCAGTCCAATGAGTGCTGAGGCACGCAGTGGATATCGTTATGTTCTTACTTCACAGATGATTTGAGTAGATGCTAAGTATATTTACTTGATGAAACACAAGTCTGAATTAGTGAAAGGTTCAACTAATTTCAAAGTGAAGTTGAAGATCGTCGTGACAAGAGGATAAAATGTCTATGATATGATCATAGAGATGAATATCTGAGTTACGAGTTTGGTACAAAATTAAGACATAGTGGAAATTGTTTCACAACTAATACTGCCTGGAACACCATAGTGTGATGGTGTGTCCGAACATCATAGCTGCACCCTATTGGATATGGTGCATACCATGATGTCTCTTATCGAATTACCACTATTGTTTATGGGTTAGGCATTAGAGACAACCACATTCACTTTAAATAGGGCACCACGTAATTTCGTTGAACTATGGTTTAGAGAAACCTAAGTTGTTTTTTCTTAAAAGTTTGGGGCTGCGACGCTTATGTGAAAAGTTTCAGCCTGATAAGCTCGAACCCAAAGCGGATAAATGCATCTTCATAGGACACCCAAACAGTTGGGTGTACCTCCTATCTCAGATCCGGAAGCAAAAGTGATTGTTTTGAGGCGTTTCTATTGAAAGAATTGAGTGGGAGGATGGTGGAGACTTGATGAGGTTATTGACCCATCACTTCAACCAGTGTGTAGCAGGGCGCAGGAAGTTGTTCCTGTGGCGCCTACACCAATCGAAGTGGAAGTTGATGATAGTGATCATGAAACTTCGGATCAAGTCACTACCAAACCTCGTAGTCGACAAGGACGCGTACTGCTTCAAAGTGGTACGGTAATCTGTGTTGGAGGTCAAGTTGCTAGACAAAAATGAATCTACGAGCTATGGAGAAGCGATGCTGGGCCCGGATTCCGACAAATGGCTCAAGGCCATAAAATCAGAGAGAGGATCCATGTATGAAAACAAAGTGTAGAATTTGGAAGAACTACTTGATGGTCGTAAGGCTGTTAGGTACAGATGGATTTTAAAAGGAAGACGGACAATGATGGTAAGTGTCACCATTAAGAAAGCTCGACTTGTCGCTAAGATGTTTTCCAACAAGTTCAAGGAGTTGACTATGATGAGACTTTCTCACTCATAGCGATGCTAAGAGTCTATTGGAATTATATTAGCAGTGACTGCATTATTTATGAAATCTTGCAGATAGGATGTCAAAACATTGTTTCCTCGACGAGATGCTTGAGGAAAGGTTGTATGTGATACAACCAGAAGGTTTTGTCAATCCTAAAAGATGCTAACAAGTATGCAAAGCTTCAGCAATCCTTCTAAGGACTAGAGTAAGCATCTTGGATTTGGAATATACGCTTTGATGAGATGATCAAAGATTTTGGGTTTATACAAAGTTTATGAGAAACTTGTATTTCCAAAGAAGTGAGTGGGAGCACTATAGAATTTCTGATGAGTATATGTTTTTAACATATTGTTGATCAGAAATGATGTAGAATTTCTGGAAAGCATATAGGGTTGTTTGAAATGTGTTTTTCAATGTAAAACCTGGATTAAGCTACTTGAACATTGAGCATCAAGATCTATAAGGATAGATAAAAAAATGCTTAATAGTACTTTCAAATGAATACATACAATGACAAGATTTTGAAGGAGTTCAAAATAGATCGGCGAAGAAGGAGTTCTTGGCTGTGTTATAAGGTGTGAGTATTGAGGAAGACTCGAGACCTGACCACAGCAGAAGAGAGAGAAAGGACAAAGGTTGTCCCCAATGCTTAAGACGTAGGCTCTACAATATGCTATGCTGTGTACCGCACCTGAAGTGTGCCTTGCCATGAGTCAGTCAAGGGGTACAAGAGTGATCCAGGAATGGATCACTGGACAGCGGTCAAAGTTATCCTTAGTAACTAGTGGACTAAGGAATTTGTCTCGATTATGGAGGTGGTAAAAGAGTTTGTCGTAAAGGGTTGCGTCGATGCAAACTTTGACACTAATCCAGATGACTCTGAGTAGTAAACCGGGTTCGTATAGTATAGCAGTTATTTGGAATAGTTCCAAATGGCGCGTGGTAGCTGCATCTACAAGATGACATAAATTTTTGTAAAGCACACACGGGTCTGAAAGGTTCAGATCTGTTAACTAATAACCTCTCTCGTAAGCATAACATGATCAAACCCTAGAACTCATTGAGTGTTAATCACATGGTGATGTGAACTAGACTATTGACTCTAGTAAACTCCTGGGTGTTAATCACATGGCGAGGTGAACTAGACTATTGACTCTAGTGCAAGTGGGAGACTATTGGAAATATGCCCTAGAGGCAACAATAAAATGATTATTATTATACTTCCTTGTTCATGATAATTGTCTATTGTTCATGCTGTAATTGTATTAACCGGAAACCGTAATACATGTGTGAATACATAGACCACAACATGTCCCTAGTAGTCCTCTCGTTGACTAGCTCATTGATCAATAGATGGTTATGGTTTCCTAACCATGGACATTGGATGTCGTTGATTACGGGATCACATCATTAGGAGAATGATGTGATGGACAAGACCCAATCCTAAGCATAGCACAAGATCGCGTAGTTCGTTTGCTAGAGCTTTTCTAATGTCAAGTATCATTTCCTTAGACCATGAGATTGTGTAACTCATGGATACCGTAGGAATGCTTTGGGTGTATCAATGTCACAATGTAACTGGGTGGCTATAAAGGTGCACTACAGGTATCTCCGAAAGTGTCTGTTGGGTTGGCACGAATCGAGACTGGGATTTGTCACTCCGTATGACGGAGAAGTATCTCTGGGCCCACTCGGTAATGCATCATCATAATGAGCTCAATGTGACTAATGAGTTATCCACGGGATCATGCGTTACGGAACGAGTAAAGAGACTTGCCGGTAACGAGATTGAACAAGGTATAGGGATACCGACGATCGAATCTCGGGCAAGTAACATACCAATGGACAAAGGGAATTATATACGGGATTGATTGAATCCCCGACATCGTGGTTCATCCGATGAGATCATCGTGGAACATGTGGGAGACAATATGGGTATTATGATCCCGCTATTGGTTATTGGCTGGAGAGGTATCTCGGTCATGTCTGCATGGTTCCCGAATCCGTAGGGTCTACACACTTATGGTTTGGTGACGCTAGAGTTGTAATGGAAATAGTATGTGGTTACCGAAGGCTGTTTGGAGTGCCGGATGAGATCCCGGACATGACGAGGAACTCCGGAATGGTCCGGAGGTGAAGATCGATATATTTGACGGAGGGTGTTGGAGTCCGGAATTGTTCCGGGGGTACCGGGTGATGACCAGTGTGACTGAAAGGAGTTTCGGAGGCCCCGGCAAGCGTTTGGGGGCCTTATGGGCCAAGGGGAGGGGGCACACCATCCCACTAAGGGGCTGTGCAGGCCCCTCTCACCCCATCTCACGTAACCTGGAGAGGTGGGGGCACCTCCCCTAGGGCAGCCGCCCCTCCAGCTTGGGGGCAAGTCTCCCAGGGTTGGGGCCGCCCAAACCATCCTAGGGTTTACCCTATGTCCGCCGCCCCTCCCCTAGGGAAACCCTAGGGAACCTCCTCCTTTCCCCTTCCCCCTATATATAGTGAGGGAGAGAGAGGGCAGTCGCACGCCTTCCCTTGGCACAGCCCCTCCCTCCTCCAAGACCTCCTCCTCCTCCGTAGTGCTTGGCGAAGCCCTGCAGGAGAACCACAAGCTCCACCACCACGCCGTCGTGCTGCTGGAGCTCTCCCTCAACTTCTCTTATCCCCTTGCTGGATCAAGGAGGAGGAGACGTCCCTGGGCTGTACGTGTGTTGAACGCGGAGGCGCCATCCGTTCGGCGCTATATCGGATCTTCCGCGATTTGAATCGACGCGAGTACGACTCCATCAACGTGTTCTTGTAATGCTTCCACTTCGCGATCTTCAAGGGTATGAAGATGCACTCCCTCTCTCTCGTTGCTAGCATCTCCTAGATTGATCTTGGTGACATGTAGGAAAATTTTGAATTATTGCTACGTTCCCCAACAACATCGGCCGACACGGGACGGCCAGAAAAGCTGCCGAGACGCGGCCCTATTGAGCCCTGGTATGTCGATGCTGATGCGGAACTTCTTACCCTCTCCAGGGCAAGGAGCCGCGCCCGATGGTCGGCGGGGGTTGCCCTGCAGAACACTCGCGTCCTGAATCACCTCGACTGCCTTGCTGATGAACTCCTGAGCGCCTAGATCCCCACGCCCTGTGCCATCTCCTGGGAAGCGTGCACTAAAGCATGCCTCCACATGGTGCCCGAGCGCCTCCCTTGTGGCATTGGCTAGGTCTGAGGCTTTCCAGAGGAGAGCCCCCAAGCCCAGCCTGAGAGGGGCGTCGGGCGTGCCTTCCTATGCGATAGGTGAAGGCGCCCCGTCCAGGGACGCGAGGCTCAACATGGCATTGTCGGGCGACGCCTTCTCATGAGATCCCTGGCCCAGATGCAGCTTCTTTGTCTTAGGGGCAACCTCAGGAGGGAGGACATCACCCTCATCTTGAGGGTTCTCGACTGCTGCAGCTTGGTAGGCGCGCTCGAGAGAGCACAACGCGTCCGTTTCCTCGTAGGCGACCGTGATGATGCCGCCGCTCCCTGGCATCTTGAGGATGTTGTAGCCATGGTGCGTCGCTGCCATGAATTTGGCCAGCGCTGGGTACCCGAGGATGGCATTGTACGATAGGCAAATGTCGGTGACGTCGAAGTCGATGAGCTCAGTTTGGTAGTTGTCCCGCTTGCCAAAGGTGTCAGGGAGGCGGACCTGCCCTATCGGATGCGTGGAGCCGTCGGTCACTCCTGAGAAGGGCTTGGTAGGCTGGAGCTACTGGTATGACACTTGGAGCCTGTTAAACGTCTGGACAGATAGGACATTGAGGCCTGCTCCGCCATCAATGAGGGTCTTGGTGACAACCATGTTGCTGATGACGGGTGAGCAGAGCATTGTGAGTGCACCGGCAATGACCGCGCACTTGAGCTGGTCGGAGGAGTTGAAGGTGATGTCGTATTCGGACCACCTAAGCGGGTGTATCGCCTCGAGCTTGGGGAGCCCTGCGCTCACCTGCGCGCAAACTGCTTGAAGACGCAGTGAGAGGCTGGGGCCTGGGAGCCGCCCAGGATGCAGGCGATGGCTTGAGGCTCCTAGAAGCCCCCAACCCCCACGTCCTGGTGATGATCTTCGTTCCTTCTTGGCGGTGGAGGTAGCAGAGGAAAACCAGTGTTGCCTCGAGGCCGATCATCGTGAGGCTGGTCCATCCATGCGCCCTCGCGAGGCTGACCCTTCCAGTGGTCCTCTCGAGGCTGGTCACGCCACTCCTGGCGATGGTCACGGCCTTCCCAACGTCCTCCACCTCGACAACCTCCATGACCGTAGCCTCGTTCGTTGTGCTCGGGGCATCGACCGAGGTGCCCGTCGCTGAGGGCTCTAAGCTCATGGCAGTCGTTGTTGTTGTGGCTGTGCATGTTGTGGAAGACGCAAAATGGTCGGTTGCTCTTGGATGACTCAGGGTGATCGCACCCGCGCTTCATCTCTGGCTCGGCCGCAAGCACAACCGGCCACTTGCACTTCACGTCCTTGACCTTGGCCTTCTTGTCTTCTGTGTCAGCATCGGGGAGCTTGAGGAGGAAGAGGCGTCCCTGCTCAACCCTCGCGCACTTTTTTTGCCATGTTGAACATCTCCAGGGCCATGCGGAGGTCCTCATATATGACGAGCTCCTCCTTCATCTTGACGTCGCGGACACCATCGGTGAACGCTCAGATGATGACCTCGTAATACTTTGGGAATCTTGATGCGAACGTTGTTGAAGCGTTGGATGTATTTCTGCAGGGTCTCTCCTAGTAGCTGCTTGATGCGTCATAGGTCACCCACAGCCGGCGGGCGGTTGCGAGTGCCCTGAAAGTTGGTGATGAAGCGGTCGCGCATCTCATCCCAGGAGGAGACAAATCCCATGGGAAGATTTAGGAGCCACGAGCGCGCGTCTTCCTTGAGGGCCATGCGGAACCAGTTCGCCATGATATTATCGTCGCCGCTGGCCGCCTCGATGCTCAGTTTGAAGAGCTGCAGGAACTCAGCGGGGTCGGTGGTGCCATCGTAGCATGGGGGCAGGTCGAGCTTGAACTTGCCCGGCCAGATGACGTTGCACAACTCCGGGGTGACTGCGGCATCCTGTCGTGGTCACCGGAGCCCATCGAGGAGGTGGAGCCTGGTCCTGGCGCTCGCGCGCTGCCAATATCACAGGCGGCACACGGTCTTGACGCGGGGGTGCGGGAAGCGCACATGCATCTTCTTGGGGCCGCTACACCACTTGGCAGCTTTCTTATTCGCGCGCAAGCGCATGGCATGGCGGGTCACGTCGTGGTGCCACCCGCCTTGGTTCGATGATGGCGTCCTGGAATGGAGGTGGCAGAGGCGCCACCTCACCCGCGGCAGGAGGCTGCTGAGGCAGTGAGTGGTCCAGTGCAACGGAGAGACATAGCAGTTTATCCTGGTTCGGGCCACCTTGCGATGTAATACCCTACTCGAGCTTTGTGGTGGATTGCCTCAGGGGCTGAGGATGAACTAGTATAGTGGATGAATAGCCTCAGGAGGTGAGGTGTTCTTGAGCTCGAGAGAGCTGATGAGGTGGTCAGATGAGGATGGATCCGATCTCTCCCGTCGTGTCCCCTTCTATGGTGGTGGCTAGTCCTATTTATAGTGGCATTGGTCGTCTTCCGAAATATTGGCGGGAAGGGATCCCACAATGGCCAGATTTGAAGGGGGACAAGAAGTACACCCTATCCTGACTAAAGTGGTCTTCACCTGCAAAATCCTCTGGTCATGACGCCGCGGTGAGCTCGACGATGACCTCCGTCGTGCCGTCCTGGCGGTCTTGGTCTTGTTGCACCAGAATGGAAACCTTTGGTTGATTCCTCGGGACTCCGCGCTTGCGGCTTGCCTCCTTTGCACCAAAGATGAAACTAGTACTCTGCGCCCGATGGTGCCCGCCTGGCCTTGGTCGTCATGGCTCATGTCAGCTGAGCCTTGTGAGGTGCACCTTGCATAGAAGTCTCCGCTCCTCGGGAGCCTACCTGACGAGGCCGATCCCCTTGGAGGTCTTGGTGCCGCCCGCCTCACGAGGCTTGGCCGCTCACGAGGGTCTTGAGTTGTTGATGCTGAAGCTGGGCCGTACCAGGCCGTTGATGGAGCCATGCAGTGGGCCGCAGGTAGGCAAGTCTGGGTACCCCCGTATCCAGAACGCCGATACGTTGTGTACCTGAGCATGAACAGGAACAGATCCTACGCAAGTGCCGCTCCGAGGCTTACGGAGGACACCATGCTGGAATAGAACTGCACACAAGGTATTACAATCTAGTTTTTATTGGCCTACTCTCTTCAAAGATGCTCGTAAGTTTGTCTTGTCTTCTGATGAATGCTAGAGAATTGGTAATATTAGTAGACGTCAGGAAATGCCTATGAATTATTCACTTGTTATTGAACCATTTGATGTTTGGAACTTTGGTTATATGGGACCTTTTCCTTCATCTAATGGGTATACACATATTTTAGTTGTTGTTGATTAAGTTACTAAGTGGGTAGAAGCTATTCCAACTAGTAGTACTGGTCATAACACCTCTATTAAAATGCTTAACGAAGTTATTTTTCTTAGGTTTGGAGTCCCTAGATATTTGATGACTGATGGTGGTTCACATTGTATTCATGGCGTTTTCCGTAAAATGCTTGCTAAATATGATGTCAACCATAGAATCGCATCTCCATATAATCCTCAGTCTAGTGGCCAAGTAGAATTGAGCAATAGAGAGATTAAATTGATCTGGCAAAAGACTGTTAATAGATCTAGAAAGAATTGGTCTAAGAAACTTGATGATGCACTATGGGCTTATAGAACCGCTTATACAAACCCTATGGGTATGTGTCGGATTACGGATTCCGCAAACCCTTGAAAGGTTCGTACTTTGGGGTGCATGCGGAGATCTCAACCTACCCAGCCTGCCTACTCGCAATCCTCCTAAGACTAGCGTGTCGGGCTTGAAGAGACAAGGGGACACAACAGTTTATCCTAGTTCGGGCCACCTTGCGGTGTAATACCCTACTCCAGCGTTTTGGTGGATTGCCTCGAAGGGCTAAGGATGAACTAGTACAGTGGATGAACTGGCCTTAGGAGGTGAGGTGTTCTTGGGCTTGAGAGAGGTGGTTCGGTGGTTCGGTTGGACTCTCTCCAAGATCAGATGCCTCTCTATGGTGGTGGCTAAGTCCTATTTATAGTGGCCTTGGTCCTCTTCCCAAATGTTGGCGGGAAGGGATCCCACAACGGCCAGATTTGAAGGAGGACAAGTAGTACATCCTATCCTGACTAATGTGGTCTTTGCCCGCAAAAAGCCTTTGGTCGTGACGCTGCAGTGGGATCGGTGATGACCTCCATCCTGCTGTCCTGGCGGTCTTGGTCTTGTTGCACCAGAATGGAAACTTTTGGCTGATTACTCGGGACTCTATGCCTGCTGGTTGCCTCCTTTCCACTGAAGAGGAAACTGGCGCTCTGCGTCCGCTGGCGCCCGCCTGACGCCCATCTGGCCTTGGTCGTCATGGCTCATGTCAGCTGAGCCTCGTGAGGTGCACCTTGCATAGAACACTCCGCCCCTCGTGAGCCAGCCCAGGGAGGCCGATCCCCTCGGGGGTCTTCGTGTCGTCCGCCTCGCGAGGCTTGGACCCTCGCGAGGGTCTTGAGACGTTGATGCTGAAGCTGGGCAGTACCAGGTCGTCGATGGAGCCATGCAGTGGGCCGCAGGCAGGCAAGTCTGGATACCCCCATATCCAGAACGCCAATAGTAGCCCCCAGGCCCAAGGCGCGCTCGGACTTGGCTTCTAGGCGAAGCTTAAGGGCAAGTGTGGAGCGCTGCAGGCCCTAACCGCCTGCGGCCTTGACGACGCGTGGCGATTGATGGGACATGGGCGTCTCCACTTCCCCATTTTGTCTCGGCAACTGTTCGACTTGACGGGATGATGCTGCATGTAGAAGATCATCATGATGCGAGGTCGTGGAGGCCGACGGTTGGCCTCCCTTGGCTATAAGTGGCGAGGGGTAGAGCCCACTCGCTCATCTCTCCTTCATATTCTTGTTGTCCATTTCTTCTCCTTCCCCGTCTTGCTCCCATGGCGCCAGTCAGGAGGTTCTCGACGGCCAAAAAGGGTAAGGCCCCTAAGGAGGGGCCTTACCCTCTCCCACCGAAGAAGCGGCTCCGCTTTCCTCACGACGCCAGCATGGGACAATAGGTGACCAGGCCTTGGCTATCGACGCCTCCGCCCGGTTTCCCCCTTCCCGTGTATGCCCGCGCCCGGGATGAGGACGTGCGCCATCGAGTGATCCCCACCGACGAAGGACGGGCCGCCATTGCCTTGCCGATCGTGCCACGGTCCCATGCTGAGGACAACTCACGTGAGTTTGTGGTGTGGGCAGCGATGCTGCCCAGATCATGGATCTTTCTGCCGAGGTTGTTCGCCGACGAGCTGCCCCCGAGGGGGCTGCTTGAGCCGTGGCTACAGCAAGTCGGGTGCTATAGCTGGCTCCGGAGCTGAAAGTCGAGGTGGTGTCCCCTGGAGATGTCTTCATGACCCGCGGATGGGGCGAGGTCGCTCGTGCCTTTCGTACATTGGGGGCCCTCGCGATCCACTTCGAATACGACGACGCCTCCACTTTGTTCTTCAAGGTCTTCGACGAGGAGGGCCGACGGCTGGAGTGCTGTCCCGGGGGAAGCAGCCCATGGAACCCGACCAAGGACGTCGGGCCTGCTTCCGTCCCCGCCAGCACCTCCTCCGGCAGGAGTGGCGACTCTTGGGAATCTAGCGATTCTCCTGAGACCAGCGAATCTTCGGAGTACAGTGACGACAGCTATGTGCCGCCAAGCTCCCGCCGTGGTCGGAGCGCGACGGCAACTGTCGCTCGGTGTCGTCGTGTGACGCTTGATGGATCAATAATAGCCTTCCTCCTTTTGCTTCCCTGCGCAGATTTACAATCAACCCCTGTGGGGTATGTAAGGACTGAAGTGTGTTTAATGCCAGCGTTGCTTTCTTGATTCTATGATGAAGTCGCGTATCCCAATTCGGCACGATTCCCCCCTTTTCTTTCCCTTAGACAACATGACGCTCTACGCTGGCGGGACCCAGTCCCCAGGCAGGCTTCAGCCATCGCTAGTATGCTAGGTCGCGATGTCGTGGTCAAGGTTAGGAGGTGAGCGGCCCGACATCCGGCGAGAGCTCATGAGGCGCGATGATCACGAGGTCCCCCTTGGCGTGCAAGCAGCCGCCCAAGAAATGGAAAAGGGGAGGGAAGCCACCGGAGTGGGACTGTGAGATTGGGGCGGGCGGGGTGCGAGACTTGTATCACAGTGCACGTGACTTATCTTTCAGTAGTCTTGTTGCGATCCACTGGGGGCTGCCCGTTCTTGCGTACGTGGTGGTGTCATTAGGCGTGGCTCGTGATGACTACCCTCTCACCTTGCTCGCCTAGGTGCTCTACATCCTCAGGTCCCGTCCCTCGAGTGAGCTCAGCCGCCGCTGGTATGCCAGGTTGCGATGCCGTGTTCAAGGCCAGGGGGTGAGGGCTGGAGAGCCAGTAGGAGCTCCCGAGGCGCGATGCTCGGGACCCCTGTCGGTGACAAAACCGGCGGATCTCGGGTAGGGGGTCCCGAACTGTGCGTCTAAGGCTAATGGTAACAGGAGGCAGGGGACACAATGTTTTACCCAGGTTCGGGCCCTCTCAATGGAGGTAATACCCTACTTCCTGCTTGATTGATCTTGATGATATGAGTATTACAAGAGTTGATCTACCACGAGATCGTAGAGGCTAAACCCTAGAAGCTAGCCTATGATTCTGATTGTTTCCGTCCTACGGACTAAAGCCTCTGGTTTATATAGACACCGGAGGGGGCTAGGGTTACACAGAGTCGGTTACAGAGAAGGAGATCTACATATCCGAATTGCCAAGCTTGCCTTCCACGCAAAGGAGAGTCCCATCCGGACACGAGACGAAGTCTTCAATCTTGTATCTTCATAGTCCAATAGTTTGGCCAAAGTATATAGTCTGGCTGCCCGAGGACCCCTTAATCCAAGACTCCCTCAGTAGCCCCTGAACCAGGCTTCAATGACAATGACTCCGGCGCGCAAATTGTCTTCGGCATTGCAAGGCGGGTTCCTCTCCAAATTCTCTAGAGTATCTGTTGTAGCGAGCAGTGTCCAGCTCCTCATCAATGTCGCACTCCTCGGCTTCTGTGCTTCAATAATGGCTATCTCCATGTGTCGGGCGAATGTGAGAAGTCAGGGCATTTTTTCATTTGCCACCCTGACCCTACAAGTAAATCGTCTATTTAAAGAGTTGAGGATCGTCAAATCCAAATCACACCATCTCCTCCCAACGAGTATCCATCAGAGCACGCCCGGAAGAAACCATCCCATCATGGCCGGCCGTCGCAGCTCCTCCTCTCACTCCCGTAGCACTAGACCGGGCGATTGGGAGAAATGTTCTATCCCCCACAGCCGTTTAGTAGAGTTGCCGACCAAGCGGTTTCTCCCGCCTTCTTACATGGTCCCCGTCCGAGCTGGACTAGCCACTTATAATGGCGGGGAGCAAGCGGAGAGTTCTCCAAACCCATCCAAGAGGGAGCGAGTATGCTTTGTCCCCTATTTGCTGAGGGGAGTCAGATTTCCAATCCATCCTTTCCTCCGTGGCTCCTGGAGTTCTACGGCCTCCAGCTGCATAATTTCACCCCAGCCTCCATACTGCATATCGCAGGCTATGTCGCCTTCTGCGAGCTATTTCTGGGTTGCGAAGCTCATTTTGAGCTGTGGAAGAGGCTATTCTGCCTCGTAGCCCGTACTCAGGAGGGGTCGGTATATCGGAGCTGAAATATGGCACATCGCCGGGACCGGATACATGTCCGGTACCCCGAAGAAGACATCCGAACACTGGCCTTCGGAGTGGTTCTACATGGAGGACGTCCCTCTTCCGGACCCTATTTGAAAGGGCCTCCCCGAGTTTGTAAATGCTCCGTTGAAGAAATACCACAGCTGACGCCCCCAGAGCCCCCAGGAGGAAGATAATAGAGAGATCCTTTTCCTGATGAACATGATAAAGACGCCGGCCAAATCAGGACTGATAATAATCGAGGTTATGTTCATATGTATAATTCGGGGAGTGCAACCACTTCAATATCGGGGGAAACCCATGTGGCACTTCAATGGAGAAGACGATGGCACCCGCTGCAGCCGTAAAAGTCCGGACTCCGTCGCTACTCCGGCGAAGATACTGTCCCGTTTGTAAAAAGGAGAAGAAGAGGAGTTCATCCGTATCAAATCGCGGGATGGATTCTCCATGTACAACCCCCCCAAGCTGGGTGAGCTGTTATCTTTTATTCTAGTCTTTCCCTTATTTTTTAGAACAAATGTTTACCTTGTCGATTCATAGCAGGAACTGCGAAAATCTACGAGGGACGTTCATAGCCCGCCTCCACAGCCAGAGGACCCTAACCGGGCCTTCGGCCCCGGACTCAAAGAAGATCCGGACACATTTGTGGAGCTCGTCGACAGTACATTTCACCAGTTAAGTTGCGATGGTGCGTTGGTGGCCATCATAGCTGATTATACTGGCCTACTCCCCGTATCACATGTAAGTATGACCGGAGTCCCAACCTCCAAAAAGGAATCCCTCTTTGCGCCTTACCCACCGTACATGTATTGTGTTTTACAGGGCAGGCCATCGGGACGCCATGCCGAACCCACGGTGACTCGTCAACAAGGGGCACCGAAGCCGGGTAGGCTCAAAAGGAAGGCGGTCAGGACCGAAACGCCGTTGCAAAGGTATGTTTTAAAAACCTGCCGTGAAATTATCATCATTAAAATATAGCAATGACCGTTGCCTCGTGGTAGAAAAAGCGCTCGCCGGACTGTATCCGGAGAGCCTACTGGCCGCGCCTCCACCAGCCGGACTCCAAGGCCGGACTCAAGGGCGGAGGTCGACGTGGGGACAATGCCGGATGATCCTCCTACAGAGGATGCGGATAGATTCTCTGCTACGAACTCCGAAGTGGAGAGCGCCATGCCCCGACGAGCCGCACTACACGACCCTAATTTCTCTGAAGAGGCGCTCAATGCCTTCAACTCAGGGGAAGCGTACCTCCATGCTGCTCAAGATGGCCTCACCAGAGCAATGGACCAGTACGTAAAGGGTATACGGTGGAAATTTGATAAGTATGTATATCAGCAGCCCCTGAGACTTGAAAAAGTTGGCACAACTGATTTAAGGATCCTCATGTGCGTAGGCTCTCATAGAGAAGAATACCCAGATGTCTAAAGAGTGGGAGGAGTGCAAAGCCCAACTGCGGGCTGCAATCGCTAGAGGGAGGAGTCCACGAAGGCCCCATCTGGTAATACTTGTTTTGATCGAAATGATGTAATGGCGTGTACCAGTTAGTATTCTGCATGAATGCAAATCGATCAATAGATTCTGCAGACAATCTTGGAGGCGATCCGGAGATCGTACCAAAGGATGAGCAATCGCCGGAATGGAGGAGTCCACGAAGGCCCCATATGGTAATACTTGTTTTGATCGAAATGATGTAATGGCGTGTACCAGTTAGTATTCGACATGAATGCAAATCTAACAATAGATTCTGCAGACAATCCCGGAGGCGATCCAGAGATCGTACCAGAGGATGAGCAACATGCTCAACGACAGCTGAAGGATGGCGAGCGTGTGCTTACAAAGGTTATACAGGAGAAAAATAATCTCCAAGACGCGAACGTCCCACTGGACGTCGAATTAAAGGATGTTCGGGCCCAGCTTGCTGACTCCGTGAAGGAGAATAAGAGGCTTCGACGCGGCATATTTAGTAAGTGCTCTAACAAACCACGATAAAGTTCGGCGAAGAAGCGTGCTAACAGAATTATGTCTGTAGGTATGGTGACAGGTCATCCTGAAGAAGAGATGCCCAGATCTGCCGGCGATCTTCTGCATGAGCTCTCACAACTGCATGAACAAGTTCGACATTTGATGCAGGGCATTGCCCAGGCCTTATGGCCATCCGCCTCCTTGCCAGGGGGCATGGGGGAGCTTTTTGAGATGCTCAAGGGAGCACGGCAACGCTTCCGATTGTGGAAGATGTCGGCCTGCTGACAACGCACAAGGGAAGCCTGGGCCATGGTGAAGACGCGGTACACCAAGGCTGACCCGAACCACATGGCCGAGGTCGGACCTGTAGGTTCATATGGGAAAGAGATCCCTATAAATCTGGTGTATGACCAGGTATCATTAGCCGCTAAATATTCCCAACAGGACTGTAGGCTAAACAGCCTGTTGGATGGTATAGAAGAATAATTTAGTCAGTCTAAGTGACTTTGTACTTCAAAGGACACATTTTGTCCCTAGCCGGATTGTAAATCATTTGTCTTGGCAGACTTTTTCGCTTCAACCTCTAGACCCGACAGTCCGGAGTGTATCCGAATACCCGCTCGGTTATGTGAGAACCGGGGCACGCGTGGAAACCCGGCGTAGGGGTCATAATTGCTTGAACAGACAAGTACCCAACTAGTTATGTTATATTACATGGGTAGTAAGAAACATCTTCCAGGGAGAACAGTTCCGTTAAGGCTTCCTTTCCTTGGGTGTGCATGCGTTAATGTACATGTCCGAATTGCGGAAAACTACGCAGGATATAAACATCTAGGGGCATGTTTTGTAATAGGTAAAAGACATCTTTTGTTCACCGACCGAATATTCCCTTAAGAACGCTAGCTTTCGGCTTCACCCAGTTTGAGGTACACATTCGGCTGACCCGGCAGTAACAATCGCAGAGGTGCTCCCCTTATGCCCTAGCCGAATTAATGGGAACATAGGGCATAAACACAAGAGCCAAGCAACCCAGCTTGGTCAAAACTTAAGTCATATCGATGCATATAGTGGTGAAAAAAGGCACATATGGAGAAGTGACGCATATGTGATGGGCGTAAAGCCCAGAAGATAATTATATTAAGCTTCTGTATAAGAAGCCCCCAGGTATATTGAGCGCGCATAGCACGGTAGGAGTGTGCGGTCAAAGCATACTTGAAGCTTTTAAGGGTATATATATAAAAAGTAGAGAGAGAGGGAGGATATATAAAAAAGAAAGACGTAGGTAAGGGGACAAACACATAGTTCGGCACTAGGCGTAGAATCTTCAGAGTCTGGCCGCGTTCCATGGGTTCGGCTTGAGTCAATTATCTGATGCATCACGCAGGCGGTACGCTCCTCCGGTGAGAACTTTTTCAATGATGAAGGGACCCTCCCACCGTGGCTTGAGCTTGTCCTTTTTCTTCTCTGGTAGGCATAGAACGAGCTCGTCAATGTTATAAGTTTTGGCCCGTACTTCTCTGCTTTGATACCTTTGAGCCTGCTGTTGATAGAATGCGGAACGGGCTTTTGCGATGTCACGCTCCTCCTCCAGGGCATCTAAGTTGTCCTACTGATCCAGCTTGGCTTCCCTCACTTCGTACATGCGCACTCTAGGTGAGTCATGGATGATGTCGCAGGGTAGCACTGCCTCTACGCCGTACAACATAAAAAATGGTGTGTATCCGGTTGTGCGATTTGGCATGGTGCGCATCCCCCATAGTACGGAGTCGAGCTCCTCGACCGAGTGCGTATCTGATTCCTTCAAGGATCGCACTAGTCTTGGTTTAATGCCACTCATAATAATACCATTCGCTCGTTCGACTTGACCTTTTGTTTGGGGGTGATAGACGAAGGCATAATCAAGTTTTATGCCCATTTTTCTACACCAAGTTTTCACCTCGTCGGCTGTGAAGTTTGAGCCGTTATCGATGATGATGCTGCGGGGACACCGTAACAGTGTATGACCCCAGATATAAAGTCTATCACTGGTCCGGATTCGGCCGTTTTAACTGGTTTGTCTTTGGAAGTGCAACTATCCCTAGGTGGTTTTGGTAATTCATAACAACATATAGCTCATTGAGCTAATGCTATTCCAAGACAAATATTTCAGGAAAGCTCAATGAATGGCATGGCATGGATGATGAAAGTGGATCCCTCAAAATATCAAGGACAAAGGATTGGCTCAAGCTCAAAAGCTCAAGACTCTTCATTTTACATTTTAGTATTCCAAGATCACAATGAGTCTATAGGAAAAGCCAATACTATCAAGGAGGGATGAGGTGTTGCTTAATGAGCCTCTTGCTTCAAGTGCTTAGTGATATGCTCCAAAAACCCTCAACTACTTTCTCACATCCACATATGACCTAAACCCAAAGTCAAAATCGGTCCCACCGATTCTTTCTATCCGGCGCCACCGAGTTCAAATATCATAGCCACCGCCACAAACCCTAGGCAAATCGGTCTCACCGATAGGGATCTCGGTCTCACCAAGATGGGATTGTAATCTCTCTGTTTCCCTTCGTAACGTTTCGGTCTAACCGAAGTGAGTGATCGGTCCCACCGAGATTGCAATGTAAACTCCCTGTTTCCCTATCGTAACATTTCGGTCTCACCGAAATGAGCGAATCGGTCCCACCGAGTTTACCTGACCAACTCTCTGGAAAGCTTATTACCAAAATCGGTCTCACCGGGTTTGTGTAATCGGTCTCACCGAGATTACGTTACGCCCTAACCCTAACCATATCGGTCCTACCGAGTTGCATGTCGGTCCCACCGAAAATCCTAACGGTCACTAGGTTTACTAAATCGGTCTGATCAAGTCTGTTGAATCGGTCCCACCGAGTTTGGTAAATTATGTGTAACGGTTAGATTTTGTGTGGAGGCTATATATACCTCTCCACCGCCTCTTCATTCGTGGAGAGAGCCATCAAACTAAACCTACACTTCCAACTTACCATTTCTGAGAGAGAACCACCTAATCATGTGTTGAGGCCAAGATATTCCATTCCTACCATATGAATCTTGATCTCTAGCCTTCCCCAAGTTGCTTTCCACTCAAATCTTCTTTCCACCAGATCCAAATGCCATGAGAGAGAGTTGAGTGTTGGGGAGACTATCATTTGAAGCACAAGAGCAAGGAGTTCATCATCAACGCACCATTTGTTACTTCTTGGAGAGTGGTGTCTCCTAGATTAGCTAGGTGTCACTTGGGAGCCTCCGACAAGATTGTGGAGTTGAACCAAGGAGTTTGTAAGGGCAAGGAGATCGCCTACTTCGTGAAGATCTACTACTAGTGAGGCAAGTCCTTCGTGGGCGACGGCCATGGTGGGATAGACAAGGTTGCTTCTTCGTGGACCCTTCATGGGTGGAGCCCTCCGTGGACTCGTGCAACCGTTACCCTTGTGGGTTGAAGTCTCCATCAACGTGCATGCATGATAGCACCACCTATCGGAACCACGACAAAAACATCCGTGTCTCCAATTGCGTTTGAATCCTCCAAACCCTTCCCTTTACATTGTTGCAAGTTGCATGCTTTAATTTCCGCTTCTCATATACTCTTTGCATGCTTGCTTGAATTGTGTGAAGATTGCTTGACTTGTCCAAAGATAGCTAAAATCTGCCAAAGACTAAAATTGGGAAAAGGTTAAGTTTTTAATTGGTCAAGTAGTCTAATCACCCCCCTCTAGACATACTTCAAGGTCCTACAAGTGGTATCAGAGCTTTGGTCTCCATTTGCTTTGATTGCCATAGCTTTTGGTGGTCATAGCCTTGGTTTCACAACCTAGGAGAGTATGGCGTCTAGTGAGGGAAATTATCACCGTAGAGGTCCTTACTTTGATGGTACTAATTTTGCTAGTTGGAAGCATAAGATGAAAATGCATATTCTCGGACATAACCCCGCCGTTTGGGCTATTGTGTGTATTGGCTTGCAAGGTGAATTCTTTGATGGGAGAGAGCCGAACCGTGAAGCTAGTGCGGAAGAATTGAAGATGCTGCAATACAACGCTCAAGCTTGTGATATCCTCTTGTAACATCCCAAAATTCTAAATTTTGGAATGTTATAATAAATAGATAGATTTGATTGATTGTTTGATTGATTGTGTGAAATTGAGTGAAATTCAAAACTTTTTGAAAGTTAAATGAGAGGGAATAAAAGGACTTTCCCAAACTTTCATTTTGCATTCGTGATCTCCGTGAATTCAAATTCCTTTCACCACAAAACCCTGGAGAGAAGATGACATGACTTCTTCCATTTATTCAAATGACAAGGGTTGTTGAAAATATTTGAATTTCATTTGGAAAATATTTCCAACCAGGAACTTTATGCAACTCAATGATTTTCATGAGCGAAGATAAAATGACTTCTTCAAAACATATGAAATATGAGTTTGGAGTTTCAAAGAATTCAATTCAAAGTTCTTTCGAATTTATTTTTCAATTTGGAGTTATTTGAGTTTTATTCAAATTATTTTTCTCCAAAAATAAAATATACAGAAATTAGGGTAACATGATTCCCTACATCAGAAAATTGGAGAGAAATAAATTTGAATTAATTTTGGTATTTTTAAAATGATTTTTACTGGATTTTACTAGGGCAGAAGCACTCTTTGCTTTATTTGAATTTGTGTGTATTTTATTTGACTCTAGAAAAATGTTCAGCTTGTAGGAAATCTTTTTCGATATATTATATGCATATATAATATTTCTATTTTTTCTTTTGTTTTTATTTTGTTCGTCTGTTTAAAAAAAACTTCCGCCGACTCGGCCGGCCCGGCTAGCCAGCTAGGCCACGGCCCAGCCAGCCCACGTCGCCCGCGCCGCTCGTCCCCGAGCTCGGGACGAAGTCCCGAGCCGCCACGGCATCGCCGCCGCCGCCGTGTCCGCCCCGGCCTCCTCCTGCCCCCTCCTCCAAGCCACACCCTTATAAGGCGAGGCCGCCGCCCCGCCCCCTCTTTTTCCTCTCCTCGCGCCGCCGCACCTCGCCAGATCTGCCGCCGCCAACGAAAGCCGCAGCCGCCGCCCTCGTCGCCGTCGTCCGCTGCCGACACCACCACCGCAACCGCCGCTCCATGCCGCCCCTCCCCGTGCTCTTCGCCGCCTCCCGCGACGCCCGAAGCCATCGTCGCCCGTACTCGTCGGACGGCGCCGCCGTCCCAACGCCCGCGCCGGAGTTCGTCGCCGGCCGGATCCGTCCGCCGCTGGTTTATTTCGCCCGAGCCGCTAAAGCCGATAAAACCGCCCGGTTTTATTTTATTTAGTCGGTTTATCCTATAGATCGGTTTTCTTATATAAACCGTTTCATTTCTGTTATTTAGCGAACGCTTTCCGTTTAGTTAGTTTTAGTGTGTAATTTTCGTTCGTTACCGATCGGAAACGAACATTCACTTTTTAGTTTTTTTCTTTTTCTGTTTGTGTTTATGTCAGGGACCTATCCATGAATATAATTATTTACAGATTAGCCCCTAATTTTCAAACGCTCACAACTTTTTGTCTGTTTTTCCAAATCCAAAGAAACCAACGCCCTTTTTTCGTTACGATCTCCTCTATCCAGTAAAACTTAAATATGTTTTTGAAAGTTTAAAATTTGAATTTCAAACAGTTTTGTATTTAAACTTCATTTGATCATAACTTGAGTTTTATAACTCCGATTTGGTTGATTCTTTTTGCAAATCGAAGCTCTTGACCTAAACTTTCTGATAAGGCCAAATTCACATAAATTTGGTACTGTTAGGAATTGTTTTATGTTGCAAGAGTTATTCGCTTGGTTTTGATGTTTTTCCTGAATTGTTCTTCGTTCTTTCCGATCTTTTGAGTGATTGCTTATATGTGGTTGCTATTGCTTGCTTACGATAGATTGACCGGAGTGTGATGAGTAGAAATATCAAGAGTTTTGAGTGCGAATTATCTTCATCCACATTGCAGGCAAGTTCACACTTTGATCATATCCCTTATTACCCAGTTTGATTGCATTTGTTCAATCCTCCAAACAATTGCATGATTAGGATCTAAATTAAATTGTGGGTTTTGGGAAGTAGATGAGGTAGTACCTATTACCTGTTTTATTATCAAACCCTTGGGAGTTACTTCTACGTTTGCTTATTATGCCATGCTATGCTCGTTGACGTGGATTGGGTTTGAGTGAATTTCCATGATAGATGTGAGATTGTTAATTAATGGTTTATTTAAGGTGGCAACATTAATACACATCTGGGTGGATTGAGGCACCTGGTTACTCCAGGATTTGCCTGTCTAGGCACCTGGGTTTCCAGGACATGCCTGTTTTTCTTCGAACCGCCACCCAGGCTCAAAGGGATCATAAGATTATTCATGCTAGAAACTTACGTGTGCAGCCACATGCTACTATGGGCTCTAGCATAGTTGACTAAGTCGTGCGAACTCTTACAGGGTAGACTAGCTGATGTAGGGGATGTAGGTTGGTACGGTCTACCCTTTACGTAAGGTGCAAGTGCTTCTAAAAGACTATTCTCGGTCATCCGTTTCTCAAACACCATGTAGTGCGAGAAACCAAACGGAGGAGATCGATTCATGTGGGGAAAAGTGCGCAAACCTCTGCAGAGTGTATAAACTAATCATGATTAGCCGTGTCCGCGGATATGGACATCTTGAGTATCTAGTACTTGGATTTTCCTGTGAATCTCATCATGTTACCTAAATTAATATTGTTGGGTTTTTAATGATTTCTTTTAATTGGGATTGAGAATTCTGTCAACCATTCTCAATGTTTAACAACCACCATGATAGTTAAATAAATTTATTCCTTTACAGTAGGGAAAAATTGGCTTTTCGCAAAAACATTATAACCATAGAGCCTCCACCAGCCAAATATGCATGTAGTGATAGCCTTTATTCATCATTGCTCTATGGTGTGAATTTGCCACTACATTCAATGTACTGACCCTTTGTGGCTGCAACGTCTCATGTTGCAGGATCTTACGACGAGTAAGTGATATGTTAGGGTTACGATTTCTACACTCAACTTTGCCGTTGGTGTTGATGGGAATCCACAACCTTGTTACTTCCGCTATTTGGATTGAGGTAATAGTGTTTACGTTATTTTATACATGTGATTTACCTCTGTTATAAATCCTCGAGTACTGTGTGTGTCAGCATACCGATCCAGGGATGACACTTAAGCACAGAGACTTGATCTATTCAGGTCGGGTCGCTACAAGATGGTATCAGAGCCAGGTTGACTATAGGACGTGACCCTAGAAACTGGCAAGCCCATAGGAAAGATTTTTCTCTACAACTTTCTTTTCAAAAGAATCTTTTACCTCTCTTCTCTTCTGAGCTTATTCAAAAAAATTCCTTTTAGTGAGACCATACCCCTCTTCCCTTTTGACCACTCAAAGATTCGACTGATGAGACCACTCCAAGAAGGACCAGATATCGGACAACTAAGACCACTTCGGAATGAAGAGGATTTTACCGAGCATTATAATGATGGAAACTACGACGGATAAAGACTTTGAAGACTAGGATAATATGAAGAATTTCCAGATTTGGTATGACCAAGGAAGGCTACACTTATGGAAATTGTCAGACCATTGAAGCTGTCAATACCCGAGATCAATGTGTGTTGGAGAAAGACCGAAACATGGAGCACTAGAACTCAAAGGTTTTGTCAAGAAAGCCCCAAGGTAGGAGATATCAATTATGCAATGATAGCTCATGGTAGTAACATGGGCATAAACACGGTTATCCATGATGTTATTACCCGCTTATACTATTATCACCGGGCTGATTTAAGCATGCAGATGCATGGTAGGATTGGATAGTAGAAGGCTGATGGAGCATCTGTCAGCAAAGGATGTAGTTTTAACCTTAGCCGGTGTATCACCAGGATCTGGAGTATTACATCAAGGATTTTAAGATGGACTTTAGGAAGTCACATTTGACAAGGAGGCAACTCGTGAAGAACTCAGGAACCTGAAGCTGAAGTAGCCAAGCTGGAGGAGTAAGACCTCGAGATAACGGAGATTGTCAGGAACTGAAGGACATTAGGACCATGGTTCATGTCAAGGAGGTTGAAACCCAGAAGTTTGGAATGCAACTCCAGAAATATTAAAGGATGTCACGAGAGACTTCTCGTCAATAGAGATGATATGGCGAAAGAACTTGAGAAGGACAAGTATGATCGGAAAAAGCTATCGGAGACATGACCAAGACTTGAAGAGTTGATGACGTTGAGATCTATAGACCATTAGAAGACCGAACCCCGTTGTACCTACGTTAGATGCGACGTTTGTGAGCTGTCATTTGTTTGTTGTTGTTTTCGACGGCCACAATAAAACCTATCTTTTCAAAACTGTTGTTTGTACTGTGTGCATCCCTCTCGATCTCTCTTATCCCACCCCAAACCCATGGACCCAATAGAGGATGAATGGAGATGAGCTCGTATTTTCTGGACCGATGTGTCAATTGGATACGGACTGATGGAATTCAGAACATGGAGGATAACCCTAAAGCCAGAAAGGATATAACCCAGCATGCTCTTCAATGCTTTGTAAGAGTTGCTGCTACTTGGTGGAGGATGTACCAAACCATCAATGGATGGAAAAGAGTATCCACTTGGGAAGAATTTAAGTTGACTCTGCAAAGATCTCGTCTTGTGTCCCAGAAGTTGAGGCCTTATGTAAAGGATATGAAGAAACCTTGTGCATACAAGCTTTGTGGAGAAATAGAACACAACCATAAGGAGCACAAGGATTAATGCCCTAATTGTGAAGGAAGTCACCCAGCTGAAGAATGCCCAACTAGGCAGATTACTTGTTTCTTGTGTGAAGGAACTACCCACTACCCTGCTCAGTGTCACATTTACCCTATGGTAGAGAGAACCATCCAGCAGAAGAAAGAGGCAATGAAAGGATCCCTCATGGAAATTTTAGAAGAATCGGTGATCAAGGAAGATGCCAAGGACACGCACAAAGGAAACAAAATTAAAGCCTGCACCAAGTCATGCTATTCATGTGGAGAAGAAGGACACATCTCCCAAGATTGTGTGAATGGAGATCTAGTAGAATTCCCGACAGAGGAAGTAGAGTATGATCCACAGGAAATAGAAGCCCTGATTGGAACGAAAAAGTCCAGGAAGAGAAATAGATTGGATACCAGGAAGGACCTGAGTCATATCACCTGTTTTAGGTGCAAGGATTCAGGGCACTACTTCAGCAGTTGCCCAAAAAGGAAGCCGAGGACCCAAGGAGGCTATGTGATCATGAGGAAACCTCGAGACTTGTCGGAAGTGTTATTTTTTCGTTGCAATGAACCAGGGCACTTTGCCAGGGATTGTCCCAAGAAGAAGGAGACTTGTGCTAAATATTTGAGTTAGCAACAATGTAAATGTAGTAGTAGTAGTGAGAACATCTCCTCTGTATTGAGATGTTGAGTTGAGGCATGTATGAAAGGCAAGAGATTGTAATCATTTGAGAATCAATAAAGTTATCATCGTTGGTATTGATTTGGATTCTATGAGTTGTTACTCTATGAAGAAAGATTTTGACCATTTTCGAGGATATGAGAAATATGGTCTATGGATGAGATTGGAGCATTTTAAGGGTGGTAGTACCCTGTGAGGAGATTTGACCCCTGGAAAGGATAATGATGTTCCACGGAGTGGACCTTGGACAAAATAAGTATGAGTTTTGTTTCGATATGTTGGATACCCCCCAAGAGCATGAAGGAAAGAAGTATTATTGGATATAGAGGAGGTATGATGTTGGAAATATGGAGCAATTGTAACTCCATGATGAGTTTGAGCAACCACGTCTTAGTGTGATACAACAGAAGGAAGCTGGAGACAGTACCATTGGATGGATTTAAGAATGCTAGGAAGCTGAATGTTGGAGTAATGATCAGATGCCCAGATAATGAGTTCAAGGTTTACAAGTGATGAGATGGGCCATAACCCACAGGCCCCAGGACCTGCCAAGAAGCAAGCGCACTCTTGCTGAAGGAAAACCCTTGGAAGAGGATATGCCTTTACCCACCGACGATTTTATAGGAGCAACGCAAAACCTGAGAGTTGTGAAGGAACGATAGATGTTTGTTTGGCTTGCAGAATCAATGGATTTATCCAAACTTGGTTCGTCGACAAGAGAAATTCTGCAATGCCTGTGAGGATGACCGAGTGTTAGAATGCGAGATTCGCTAAACTGTATACAAGGTAATGATTTGGGTGCGGGATGGATTGATCACCATACCGACTTACTCTTATTATTCGCCTTGCTATGTGGGATGGTAAATCTGAGTGACTTACCTATAGTAGAGAGGCGACGATACTAAACCTTGTTTGAATCTTAGAATGGTATAGGTATTTTCCCTTGTACAAGGTAGTTGTTGTCACACGTAGGTCATACGGTGAGGTTCAACCCAGACTCGTTTCCTACAGGAGAAACCATAAATTGTTGACCACCATGAGATATGGATAGTTGTTTATTATTGGCGCCAGACCCGTCAGCTAAGAAGATCTAGTATCGGAATAACCTTACCAAGATGGAATGGACATAAGAATTGAGGAAAAGGTTATGCCACCACCGGAAGAGCCTAAAGAAGGAATTTTCCTGAAGATCTGAGAAGACCGACCCTGTCAACAAAAGGATGGAGTATATGAGTTTTGATGGAACCGTAACAATGCTTCTAAGGGTGGTAGCACCCCAGACCCCGGAGACGATTGATGGATTTTTAAGGAGACCCCAATCCTAACCTATTTCTTTCTAGCCTCTCCGAATCTCGAGGACAAGATTCATTTTAAGGGTGGTAGGTTTGTAACATCCCAAAATTCTAAATTTTGGAATGTTATAATAAATAGATAGATTTGATTGATTGTTTGATTGATTGTGTGAAATTGAGTGAAATTCAAAACTTTTTGAAAGTTAAATGAGAGGGAATAAAAGGACTTTCCCAAACTTTCATTTTGCATTCGTGATCTCCGTGAATTCAAATTCTTTTCACCACAAAACCCTGGAGAGAAGATGACATGACTTCTTCCATTTATTTAAATGACAAGGGGTGTTTAAAATATTTGAATTTCATTTTGGAAATATTTCCAACCAGGAACTTTATGCAACTCAATGATTTTCACGAGCGAAGATAAAATGACTTCTTCAAAACATATGAAATATGAGTTGGGAGTTTCAAAGAATTAAATTCAAAGTTCTTTCGAATTTATTTTTCAATTTGGAGTTATTTGAGTTTTATTCAAATTATTTTTCTCCAAGAATAAAATATACAGAAATTAGGGTAACATGATTCCCTACATCAGAAATGTCAAGACCCCGACTCAATGCCACATCGATCTAGCATGTAACACCTCATATCACTTTGCGGCCTCACGCACGGTATTCCCACGGGTGTCGCCTTACCTTAGCCGGGGACCGTTTGCGCCTTTTGGCACACGTATATGACAGTGTCGCTAGCATCCATATGATAAGGAGCCCGGGCTGACATGGCTAGTCGTAAATCCAAAGTGGCACAGACTTACAGGGACAGGCATCCATGACCCAGCATCGAACGTGTCGGTCATCAGCGAGTGAATCCAGGCTGTAGCACTAGGCTAGCAGGACTCCGGTGAACCGGGCTGTAGCAGGCTAACAGGACTCCGGTATTCATCGCGTGACATTTCCCCGAAGGGACAGACACAGGAACGAAGAAGGACACATGCCGGCCAGCCTAAGTGTTCCGGAGCGGTAGCGAGCTACCATGGCTCGGCGGAAACACTAGGAGACATTTCCCGGTAAGAGAGGCTACTAAAGATAAACAACTAGATGGTCAGATCCCACACATACCAAGCATTTCAATAACATACACACAATATGCTCGATATGTGCAAATACAACATGGCATCACAACATGACTCTATGACTCAAGTAATTTATCAATAGGCTCCGAGGAGCGAGATATTACAAACATGGGTCTCATGACCCAACATTCAGAGCATACAAAACAAAGCACAAGCGGAAGCTATCATGTCTGAGTACAGACATCTATAAATGAAAAAGGCTGAGAAGCCTGACTATCTACCAAATCCTGCCGAGGCACAAGATCGTAGCTGAGGTAACAAGCTAAACGTCGAAGACCACGCGGAAATACTAGTGAGACTGAAGTCTCTCTGCAAAAACATAAAATAGGCAAACGTGAGTACAAATGTACCCA
>NC_041385.1:589982867-589984342 GCF_002162155.2 Triticum dicoccoides | reverse complement strand
GTAACAGATGAATCGTTGTTGTCCTAATGCAGTAAAAGAGAGCAGGAGCGAGAGAGTGGGATTGTATCGGAATGAACAAGGGGGTTTTGCTTGCCTGGCACTTCTGAAGATAACATTGAGTCTTCATTAGTGTCAACGATCACATCATCGGTATCACGTCTATCGAGAGGGGACAAATACCGGCAACACAGAAGGGAACACAATCAATGCAATGCACAATATGATGCATGATCATGACATGGCAAAATGAATGTGTTTTGGGCTAATGCAACTAGCAACAGATTAAATGAAGTTGGTTTGAATACAAGATTCAAATTCAAACTCCATATGTGATTATTCAAATGCCATTTAATTTATTTGTGCTAAACAGCAGCTATAAGTTGTTCTAACATGCATGAAAATGGTACAGATGGATTCCTTGAATTTTTCTAATAATTTTTCATATATAAATTATTTAATTTGGAGTTACGGTTGAATTTCTATGATTTTTAGAAGTTTTTACAATTTTCTGGAATTTCCTGAATAATATAAATCCAGAAATGAATTATGGCGTCAGCACCACGTCACGGTGACGTCAGCAGGGTCAACTGGGCTGGCTCGGGTCAAACCTGACGTGTGGGGGCCACACGTCAGTGACACAGGACCTAATCCCGGTCAAACCCAGCGCTGACTGGGGTTTGACCAGGGGTGGGGCCCACAGTCAGTGGCCTAGGGGGTTGGTTAGTGCGTCATTAGTGGCTAATGACAGCGCCACGTCACTTGCCACCGGAGTTCGGCCGGCGGCGACCCGAAATGCGGCGGATGTTCACCGGGGTTGCGCTACGGGCGGCGGCTGGACGCGCGAAGGCCACCAGAAGGTAGCCCGTACACGGCCGCACCTAGCTGGCTGCACGAGGGGCCGCGGGGTGGCCGGAGACGACGACGGCGAGCACTTTCGCGGTGGCCGGAGTTCGGGCGCGAACGGTGGCCAAGCTACGGCGCACTAGAGGAGTAAACGAGGAGGGCTACGTGCTCCTGGGGGTTCACCGAGCACGGTGACGTGCTCAGGCGCGGGCTGCGGTGGCCCTGGCCACGGCGGCACCATGGCCGGCGGCGATGGGGTTTCAGTCT
This sequence comes from Triticum dicoccoides, assembly GCF_002162155.2. Classification (NCBI taxonomy): domain Eukaryota; kingdom Viridiplantae; phylum Streptophyta; class Magnoliopsida; order Poales; family Poaceae; genus Triticum; species Triticum dicoccoides. The sequence goes on along the minus strand of NC_041385.1, from coordinate 589,983,232 downwards.
TGGTGGATAACCTAGCTACGACGCGCGAATGACGAAACAGAGAGGGGGAAACGGACGGAGAGCTCACGTAGACCCTGTAGAGGTGGACGGCGAGCTTGAGGGAGGCCGGACGGGGACGAATTTGACGGCGGCGATCCGCGGTGGCCGAGGAGGGGAATGGCGAAGCTGGCCCCATCTAGGGCTTCCGGCGCCTTCCGTCTTGGTGAGGAGGAAGAGGGAGGACCGGCGGAGCTTTGGGAGGCGTCGGGGAGGCGAGGCGGTGGTTGTGGCCGCGGCGAACGGCGTCGGTGGCGACGGGTCCGTTCGGGCGAGTGAGGGAGAGAGGAAGCAGAGGAGGGGGGGGAGAGTTCGGGAGAGTGAGGGAG
>NC_041385.1:589955800-589981482 GCF_002162155.2 Triticum dicoccoides | reverse complement strand
GCCGCTCCACGCCGCCCCTCCCCGTGCTCTTTGCCGCCTCCCGCGACGCCCGGAGTCGTCGTCGCCCGCACTCGCCGGACGGCGCCGCCGTCCCAACGCCCGCGCCGGAGTTCATCGCCGTCCGGATCCGTCCGCCGCTGGTTTATTTCGCCCGAGCCGGTAAAGCCGATAAAACCGCCCGGTTTTATTTTATTTAGGCGATTAATCCTCTAGATCGGTTTTCTTATATAAACCGTTTCATTTCTGTTATTTAGCGAACGCTTTCCGTTTAGTTAGTTCTAGTGAGCAATTTTCGTTCGTTACCGATCAGAAACGAACGTTCACTTTTTAGTTTTTTTCTTTTTCTGTTTGTTTTTACGTCAGGGACCTATCCGTGAATATAATTATTTACAGATTAGCCCCTAATTTTCAAACGCTCACAACTTTTTGTCTGTTTATCCAAATCCAACGAAACCAACGCCCAATTCTTCGTTACGATCTCCTCAATCCAGTAAAACAACTTAAATATGTTTTTGAAAGTTTAAAATTTGAATTTCAAAAAGTTTTGTATTTAAACTTCATTTGATCGTAACTTGAGTTTTATAACTCCGATTTGGTTGATTCTTTTTGCAAATCGAAACTCTTGACCTAAACTTTCTGATAAGGCCAAATTCACATAATTTTGGTACTGTTAGGAATTGTTTTATGTTGCAAGAGTTATTCGCTTGGTTTTGATGTTTTTTCTGAATTGTTCTTCGTTCTTTCCAATCTTTTGAGTGATTTCTTATGTGTGGTTGCTTTTGCTTGCTTACGATAGATTGACCGGAGTGTGATGAGTAGAAATATCAATAGTTTTGAGTGTGAATTATCTTCATCAACATTGCAGGCAAGTTCACACTTTGATCATATCCCTTATTACCCAGTTTTATTGCATTTGTTCAATCCTCCAAACAATTGCATGATTAGGATCTAAATTAAATTGTGGGTTTTGGGAAGTAGATGAGGTAGTACCTATTACCTGTTTTATTATGAGACCCTTGGGAGTTACTTCTACGTTTGCTTATTATGCCATGCTATGCTCATAGACGTGGATTGGGTTTGAGTGAATTTCCATGACAGATGTGAGATTGCTAATTAATGGTTTATTTAAGGTGGCAACATTAATACACATCTGGGTGGATTGAGGCACCTGGTTACTCCAGGATTTGCCTGTCTAGGCACCTGGGTTTCCAGGACTTGCCTGTTTTTCTTCGGACCGCCACCCAGGCTCAAAGGGATCATAAGATTATTCATGCTAGAAACTTCCGTGTGCAGCCACATGCTACTATGGGCTCTAGCATAGTTGACTAAGTCGTGCGAACTCTTACAGGGTAGACTAGCTGATGTAGGGGATGTAGGTTGGTACTACCCTTTACGTAAGATGCAAGCGCTTCTGAAAGACTATGTCTCAGTCATCCGTTTCTCAAACACCATCTAGTGCGAGAAACCAAATGGAGGAGATCGAGTCATGTGGGGAAAAGTGTGCAAACCTCTGCAGAGTGTATAAACTAATCATGATTAGCCGTGTCCCCGGTTATGGACATCTTGAGTATTTAGTACTTGGATTTTCCTGTGAATCTCATCATGTTTCCTAAATTAATATTGTTGGGTTTTTAATGATTACTTTTAATTGGGATTGAGAATGCTGTCAACCATTCGCAATGTTTAACAACCACCAGGATAGTTAAATAAATTTATTCCTTTGCAGTAGGGAAAAATTGGCTTTTTGCAAAAACATTATAACCGTAGAGCCTCAGCCAAATATGCATGTAGTGATAGCCTTTATTCATCATTGCTCTATGGTGTGAATTTGCTAGTACATTCAATGTACTGACCCTTTGTGGCTGCAATGTCTCATGCTGCAGGATCTTACGACGAGTAAGTGATACGTTAGGGTTACGATTTCTACACTCAACTTTGCCGTTGGTGTTGATGGGAATCCACAACCTTGTTACTTCCGCTATTTGGATTGAGGTAATAGTATTTACGTTATTTTATACATGTGATTTACCTCTGTTATAAATCCTCGAGTACTGTGTGTGTCAGCATACCGATCCAGGGATGACACTTGAGCACAGAGACTTGATCCATTCGGGTCAGGTCGCTACACCTCTTCAATGGCTTGTGCCCCGAAGAATTCAACAAAATCAGCCGTCTTGAGAATGCAAAGGAAATTTGGGATACTTTGATTGATACGCATGAAGGTACCGACTCCGTCAAGGAATCCAAGTTGGATGTGCTCCAAAGTCAGCTTGACAAGTTCAAAATGAAGGATGGTGAAGGTGTCGCTGAAATGTACTCTAGGCTTGCTCTTATCACAAATGAGATTGCCGGCTTACGGAGTGAAGAAATGACCGACAGGTTCATCATCAAGAAGATCCTAAGAGCATTGGATGGGAAGTATGATACCGTGTGCACTTTGATCCAAATGATGCCAAATTACAAAGATCTCAAGCCAACGGAAGTCATTGGAAGAATTGTTGCTCATGAGATGTCACTCAAGGATAAGGAAGAACTTCACAACAAGTCAAGTGGTGCTTACAAAGCCTCATGTGAAGCCCCCACATCATCAAGTGAGAAACAAACCTTCAATGAAGAATTGAACTTAATGGTGAAGAACTTCAACAAATTCTACAAGAGTAGAAGCAAAGAAAGAAGCTCTAAATCAAGATCCTACAATGAAAAAAGATCTTCTAGTCGAGAGCGCAATTGCTACAATTGTGGGAGACCCGGAGACTACTCCAATGAGTGTACGACACCCTACAAAAGAAGAGAAGATTCTCCAAAAAGAAGAAGCAAAAGAGAAGAATCACCACCAAGAGAGAGAAGGAGTAGAGATGATCGTTATGAATGAAGACCCTCACGGAGAAGCAAGGATTCGGAAAGGAAGGACAAGTCATCAAGGAGCTACACAAAATGAAGACATCAAGCTCATGTTGGTGAATGGGTATCCGGCTCCGACTCCGACAATCACTCCGAGAGAAGCTATCACTCCGACGCCGAATATATTAAAGATGAAGGTGTTGCCGGTCTAGCACTTGTGTCAACCAACTCCTACGACATATTTGACTCACCAAATGAAGGAATTGGAAGATGCTTCATGGCCAAAGGTCCTAAGGTAACACAACTCGAGAATGTTGATTTCAATAGTGATGAAGATGGCTTGCTAGGTGATTGAGGGAGTCCTGGACTAGGGGCTGTCCGGATAGCCGAACTATCATCATTGGCTGGACTCCAAGACTATGAAGATACAAGATTGAAGACTTCGTCCCGTGTCCGGATGGGACTTTCCTTGGCGTGGAAGGCAAGCTTGGCAATACGGATATGTAGATCTCCTACCATTGTAACCGACTCTGTGTAACCCTAGCCCTCTCCGGTGTCTATATAAACCGGAGGGTTTTTAGTCCATAGGACGAACAACAATCATACCATAGGCTAGCTTCGAGGGTTTAGCCTCCTTGATCTCGTGGTAGATCTTCTCTTGTACTACCCATATCATCAATATCAATCAAGAAGGAGTAGGGTTTTACCTCCATCGAGATGGCCTGAACCTGGGTAAAAACATCGTGTCCCTTGTCTCCTGTTACCATCCGCCTAGACGCACAGTTCGGGACCCCCTACCCGAGATCCACCGGTTTTGACACCGACATTGGTGCTTTCATTGGGAGTTCCTCTGTGTCGTTTCCATAGGCCCGATGGCTCCTTCGATCATCAACGACGACGCGGTCCAGGGTGAGACTTTTCTCCCCGGATAGATCTTTGTATTCGGCGGCTTTGCACTGTGGGCCAATTCGCTTGGCCATCTGGAGCAGATCGAAATCTACGCCACTGGCAATCAGGTCAGATCCGGAAGTTTGAACTATACGGCCGACGTCCGCAGAGACTTGATCTGCGACGGATTTGAGCCACAGCCGAGCGCGCCGCACTGTCGCGATGGGCATGATTTAGCTCTGCTGCCGGACAGTGCCCTGGAGGCCGCACGAGAGTCCGCTCTGACCCTTAACTCGGAGCCGACTGCGCCGATCGAGGATGGGTGGCTAGACACCACCTCGGGGGCTGCTACGGAGATTGAGCCGAATACCGACCTTGTTTCTTGTGACTCCGAGGTGCCGGATTCTTCTCTGGACCCCGAACCTTCCGTGCTTCTGCCAATCAGATCCGATTGGGCGCCGATCATGGAGTTCCCCGCTGCGGATATCCTTCAGCACTCGCCTTTCGGCGACATCCTGAATGCGCTAAAGTGCCTCTCTCTATCAGGAGAGATTTGGCCGGATTATGGCCAGGATGGTTGGGATGCGGACGACGAAGAAATTCAAAGCCCACCCACCACCCACTTCGTAGCCACTGTCGATGATTTAACCGACATGCTAGATCTCGACTCCGAAGATATCGACGGTATGGACGACGATGCCGGAGACGACCAAGAACCAGCGCCTACGGGGCACTGGAAAGCCACCTCGTCATACGACATACGCATGGTGGACATCCCAAAGGATGGGAATGGCGATGGAATAGCGGAGGAAGACCCCCTCCAAGAAGCTGCCTAAGCGCCGGCGTCAGCGGCGCCGCTCTAAATCCCGCCACAGCAAGAATGGAGATTCCAGCACCGGAGGCAATAACACCCTGGACAGTGCCGAAGACAACTCCCTCCAGCAAGATTCAGCACAGGAGGATGAAGAAGCCAGCCCTCATGAGAGAGCGGCAGACAAAGAGGTAGAGGACGATAATTACATGCCTCCCTCCGGAGACGAGGCAAGGCTCGACGACGATGAATTCATCGTGCCTGAGGATCCCGTCGAACAAGAGCGTTTTAAACGCAGGCTTATGGCCACGGCAAGTAGCCTCAAGAAAAAGCAGCAACAGCTTAGAGCTGACCAAGATTTGCTAGCCGACAGATGTACTGAAGTCCTTGCGGCCGAAGAGTACAAACTCAAACGACCCTCCAAAAGCTACCCCAAACGCAAGCTGCCGCCCCGATTAGAGGAGGAAGCATAAAACCCACATCACTAGCGCACAATACGGCCGACCGGCCACCTCGTGGCCGCAGCAGAGAGGCCTCTAGGCCCTCCACTAAAGCCGTACCCTGGCATCGCTCGAAAAGTATAAAGCCACGGGGGAATTCGCCAGACTTGCGAGACATATTGGAGGATAAGGCAATACAATCAAGATCGATCTACGGATCACGTGGGCGCCCCACGATACGCGACGACAACCGTCGCGCCGGATACAACAACTCCGGCCGGGCCGAACACAGTAGACAAATCTCGCTCGACCTACCTCGTGATATAGCCCAATATAGAGGCGCCGCACACCCACTATGCTTCACAGATGAAGAAGGTCATCAAATCCCGAAGGGTTCAAACCCGTGAACATTGAATCCTACGATGGCACAACAGACCCCGCTGTTTCGATCGAAGACTATCTCCTTCATATCCACATGGCCCGCGATGATGATCTTCACGCCATCAAATACCTCCCACTCAAGCTTAAAGGACCAGCTCGGCATTGGCTTAACAGCTTGCCAGAGAATCAATTGGGTGTTGGGAGGACCTGGAAGCCGCATTCCTTGATAACTTCCAGGGCTGCGGCCACTAGACACTGATGACCTAAGCCACATAATTCAGCAGCCAGATGAATTGGCCAGACAATTCTGGACACGGTTCTTAACCAAGAAAAATCAAATTGTCGACTGTCCGGATGCAGAGGCCCTCGCAGCCTTCAAACATAACATCCGCGACAAGTGGCTTGCCCGGCACCTAGGACAGGAAAAGCCGAAATCCATGGCATCCCTCACATCACTCATGACCCACTTCTGCGCGGGAGAGGACAGCTGGCTAGCCCGCAATAACAATCTCAACAAAAATTCTGGCAGTCCAGATACCAAGGACTACAATGGCAGGTCGCGTCGCAACAAGCACAAACGCCGCATTAACAGCGATAATACTGAGGATACGGCAGTCAACGCCTGATTCAGAGGCTCCAAACCCGGTCAGCGGAAAAAGCCATTCAAAAGAACTACTCCGGGTCCATCCAATTTGGACCGAATACTTGACCGCTCGTGCCAGATACACGGCACCCCCGAAAAGCCAGCTAATCACACCAACAGGGATTGTTGGGTATTCAAGCAGGCAGGCAAGTTAATTGCATAAAACAATGACAAGGGGCTGCATAGCGATGACGAGGAAGAGATCCGACCGCCGAACAATAGAGGACAGAAGGGTTTCCCCCCACAAGTGCGGACGGTGAACATGATATACGCAACCCACATACCCAAAAGGGAGCGGAAGCGTGCACTCAGGGATGTATACGCAATGGAGCCAGTCGCCCCAAAGTTCAATCCATGCTCCTCCTGCCCGATCACCTTTGATCGAAGGGACCACCCCACCAGCATCCGCCATGGCAGGTTCGCTGCATTGGTTCTAGACCCAATCGTCGACGGGTTTCACCTCACTAGACTCCTCATGGACGGCGGCAGCAGCCTGAACCTGCTTTACCAGGATACAGTGCGCAAGATGGGCATAGACCCCTCAAGGATTAAACCCGCAAAGACGACCTTTAAAGGCGTCATACCAGGTGTAGAGGCCAAATGTACAGGCTCAGTTACACTGGAAGTGGTCTTCGGATCCCCAGATAACTTCCAAAGCGAGGAGTTAATCTTCGACATAGTAATGTTCCGCAGCGGCTATCATGCACTGCTCGGACGAACCGCGTTTGCAAAATTCAATGCGGTGCCGCACTACGCATACCTCAAGCACAACATGTCAGGCCCTCGAGGAGTCATCACGGTCAACGGAAACACCGAACACTCTCTCCGAACGGAGGAGCATACAGCAGCCCTCGCGGCGGAGGTTCAGAGTAGCCTCTTAAGACAATTCTCGAGTCCGGCTGCTAAGCGACCGGACACCGTCAAGCGCGCCCGGAGTAACCTACAACAAGACCACCTGGCACATTCCGAGCACGCGTAGCAATGCGGCCCCAACCCCAACCCTCACAAAATTGCAAAACCAGTACTCCGCGTACATCACTACACTCTGAAAATACCATGGGCGAAGGGGGAGAGGCACGACCACGACAGGCCCAGAGTGCGGCTCAACCACACCAGGGGCTCCCAAATAGGTCATCATCTTTCCTTTTTCTTTTTTTCCTCAGGACTCCATTTACCAGAGGCCTTGTCCGGTAGTAGACCAGCCGACCCATGATACAACGGCCAGGGAAGAAGAAAGGCAACGACGAATATCTAGGTGGTCTCCATTACGAGCATTATACCTATTTTATACACCATTCCACAGCCTACCCCTAGAAGGGGACATGTTAAATAGTCCCACCCTTTGCTTATCGCACTATTTGTATCATTCTGCATCCATGGCAGTATTTTTTGAATAAACAATGCATCGCTTTTTGCCTATGATTGCATTCCTTTCTTACACATATGTTCACTTATGACATGTTGCATCCGTACACTTTGGTACGGATAAATACACCAGGGGCTTAAAGTTCCCCATACTATGGTGTGACAAGTCCGAACACTTTCACAAGTGCGGCACCCCGAACTTATAGCATTATATGCATCGGCTCCGAATCATGTCTTGGGTCAATAGTTGGGTTTGCCCGGCTCCCATGTTTTGGTACCTTATGTTCTGTTATATCGGCTAAGGTAGCGCTGGGAGAACCACTGCGATTGTGCCCCAGTTGAGCTGGGCGAGCACCTCAGTGGAGAAAGCTAAAACTGACTATCATGATGGGGCAAGAGCCGGTCGCTGTTCGAGAGGGTTTTTCGAGTCCCTAAAGACTTATGCCGCTTAGAGCGAGGAACCGGCTTTGTCCGGCCCAGGCGTGGATAGCGCCCCGAATTTGGCCTTCCGAACACTAGGGGCTTCACCGAAATTTAAAATTATAGAATTCTATGGCTAAGTGAGAGTGTTCAAGCATTATAAGTCCGGTTGCCTCGTTCGTTGTGTTGAGCGCCTCCCTAGATGGACCCAAAAATGGGAACAAGAGCGCTCAAGTTTATCCCGAACACCCCAGCACTCGTGGCATGGGGGCTGAAGCCGATGACTTGCCATCTCTCATATTTGATTAACGGCCGCACAGAAGGTAATATTTTAAATTAACAAGCGTTGCTTAGCGCATATGAACAAAGTTTTCAGCGCACAGGATAACAAAATGCGAATCTACTCAAATATTACATCTTTGGAGCACTCACCCGCAATAATGCGGGCACCCTTCAGGACACCCTTATAATACATCTCGGGCGTGCGATACTCCTTGCCCGGCAGTGGCGCGTCCGTCACAAGCTTCTCAGCGTGCATCCTGCCCCAGTGCACTTTAGCACGGGCAAGGGCCCGACGGGCACCTTCAATGCAGGCAGAGTGCTTGATGACTTCAACCCATGGACAAGCATCCACCAGCCGCCGCACCGGGCCGAAGTAGCTCCCAGGCATGGCCTCTTTGGGCCACAGCCAAACTATGAGGCCCTTCATGGCCTGTTCGGCCACCTTGTGGAGCTCGACCAGCTGCTTCAGCTGGTCGCTTAGGGGCACCGGATGTCCGGCCTCAACATACTAAGACCAGAACACCTTCTCCGTCGAGCTCCCCTCCTTGGCTCTGTAGAAAGCGACAACATCGAACATGCTTCGGGGCAGATCTGCGAATGCTCCTGGAGAGCTCCGAATTCGGGTAAGTAACAGGCAATTCACTTTTACATGCTTGCTTTTCATGAAGAATGCCTTACCCGCCGCTATCTTCTTTACTGCCTCGATTTCCTGGAGGGCCTTGTGGGCTTCGGCCTTAGCGGCTTTGGCACTCTCAAGAGCCGACGCAAGCTCGGACTCTCGAGTCTTCGAGTCACGCTCCAAACTCTCGTGTTTTTCCACGAGAGCTTGGAGCTCTTGTCGTACCTCCGCCACCCGCGCCTCCTGCTTCTCTCGCCCGGCGCGTTCCGCGGCCGCATTGCGTTCGGCCACGGACACCGCCTCCTTCAGGGTCGCCACCTCGTTCGTAGCCCCTGGAGTACCCACGTTATCCTTGTCATTCCTCTCGCAACCAAATCCTTTTCTGTAAGGTACAACTTTAATAAGGTGTTACTCACCTTCCTTGTCCTCGAGCTGCTTCCTGGCACGGCCGAGCTCGCTCTCGGACCGCTCGAGGCTCCGCTTCAAGGCATTGACCTCCGCAGTCAGTGTGGCAGAGGTCAGCAGCGTAGCGTGCATTCCCATATTGACATATTTTTGTTAAGACTCCTGCATATATCTTTTTAGATCCTCAGTCCGGCTTTTCTTTCCGAACACCGAACCGAGCATCAGGGGCTACTGTCTATGCGGTACTACTTTACACATCTTAAAATTCTTACCTCAAAGCCTGTTAGAAGGCTGCTGCACGCTTCGGTCAGCCCGCTTTTGGTGAGTTGAACCTTCTGAATCACCGCCCTCATGACAGTGCGGTGTTCCTCGTTGATGGAAGCGCCGTTGAGCGCCTCCAGCAAGTTATCCGGCGCCTCCAGTTGGACGGAGGCCGCCGGCGTCACAATCTTGCCCTTCTTACGAAGGGGCCGCCCGCCGGACTCCGGAACCACTGAAGGTTCCAGCGCGGAGTCCGGTCCAAAGTCTTGGAAGTTGCCCTGCGGCACCTCCGGGGCCTCCTCCTCCAGGTGGGTCCCTCTCTGGGATCCCACCTCGGCGTCATCGGCGTCACGGGGGGAGGAGGTGGTCGGAAGTGAAGTGCTATTCACATCCGACGTACCCAAGGACCCGCTCGACGAAGCGGGAAGATCGTCATTGGGCAGACTAGAGGGTTGTATGCGGCGTTAAAAGATGCTATGCGACAAAAATAAAAATTATGAGTTATTCAGGAGTCCGGATACTTACGATCTCGCCAGGGGCTTGGCCCTTGAGGGCCACTCCTCATCGCCGTCGCCGGCGTTGGTGGAACATTCCGGGGGAAGGGTCCTTCCCTTCTTGGACCCTTCGGCCTCCCCCGTTGGGGAGGCCTTCCTCTTCTTCTCTCCCCCTACTGGGGGAGAGGCCTCTTTCTTCTCCTCCTCGTCCACGTGGGAGGAGTCTGCCTCGGAGTCATCAGATGATGAATCCGATAACACCTGACGCCGGGAACTCCTCCGGGTTCCCGTGGCCTTCTTCTTGGCATTCTTATCCAGCACCATGTAAGGTGCCGGGACCAGCAGCCCTGTCAAACGGGCATCCGCTGGGTCATCTGAAAGGGGAGCCGGACAGTTAACCTGTCCGGATGTCTCCTGCGAGGCCTGTTAAAGGCATTGGGAGTTTAGATCCCACATAGAGTCAAACTATGAAAAGCAAGTGTCCCATAACGGAGAACATGGCTTACCACACCAGCCGGACGCTGCGAGCTGAATCCGCGATCTTCGGTAGCGGATGCGGGAGCCTCGGCACCCTTGAACAGCACCTTCCAGGCCTCTTCGTACGTAGTGTCGAAGAGCCCGCTTAAGGTCTGGTGCTGTGCCGGATCGAACTCCCACAAGTTGAAGTCCCGCTGTTGGCAGGGGAGAATCCGGCGGATGAGCATGACCTGGATTACATTGACAAGCTTGAGCTTCTTGTTCACCAGGGTTTGGAGACAGGATTGGAGTCCGGTCAGCTCTTCCGAATCACCCCACAGCAGGCCCTTCTCTTTCCAGGAAGTGAGCCGCATGGGGATGCTAGATCTGAATTCGGGGGCCGCTGCCCATTCAGGTTCACGCGGCTCGGTGATGTAGAACCACCCCGATTGCCACCCTTTGATGGTTTCCACGAAGGCGCCCTCGAGCCAAGTGACGTTGGGCATCTTGCCCACCATGGCGCCTCCGCACTCCGCTTGGCTTCCCTTCACAAACTTCGGCTTGACATTAAAGGTCTTTAGCCATAAGCCGAAGTGGGGCTGGATGCAGAGGAAGGCTTCGCACAATACGATAAATGCCGAGATGTTGAGGATGAAATTCGGGGCCAGATCATGGAAATCCAGGCCATAGTAGAACATGAGCCCCCGGACAAAGGGGTGGAGTGGGAAGCCCAGTCCGCGGAGGAAATGAGGAAGGAATACCACCCTCTCATAGGGCGCGGGGGTGGGGATTAGCTGCCCCTCGTCGGGGAGCCGGTGCGCGATATCGCTGGATAAATATCCGGCATTGCGCAGCTTCTTGATGTGCCCCTCCGTAACGGAGGAGGCCATCCACTTGACTCCCGCTCCGGACATGGTTGGAGAAGTTTGAGGTGAGATGTGCGGACTTGGGCGCTGGAGCTCGAGTGTGCGGAGATGGAGAAGCAAAGGAGGAAGAAGGCGTAGGTAAAAAGGTGGATCCTTATCCCCTTATATATGGGCGGACGAAGCTATGCGTCCCCACCAGCCTGGTAAAACTCGCTTATCTCCCAAGCGCCGCAATCAATGGCGCGGTTGGGTTACCCATGTCCGTATTGATGAGAATCCCGGAATAAGGGGACACGGTCTCTGCTTCGACAAGGCGTGCCAAGGAAACCGCTTCGCTAAACGCGCTAGGGTGGTATGAAAAAAACGAGTAAAGGCTTGGCCGTGGTGTGACGTCACGCCACGAAATACGTCAGCAGATTGAAATTGTGTAAATATTATTCTCTCTACGGTGGTATGTGGAATTTATTTTATAGAGCCAGACACTATCCTGGTGTTCACAATCTTTTATGAATTATTCGGAGGAGGAACCCGCCTTGAAATGCCGAAGACAATATGCGCGCCGGACTCGTCGTCATCGAAGCCTGGTTCAGGGACTAGTGAGGGAGTCCGGATAGCCGAACTATCATCATTGGTTGGACTCCAAGACTATGAAGATACAAGATTGAGGACTTCGTCCCGTGTCCGGATGGGACTTTCCTTGGCGTGGAAGGCAAGCTTGGCAATACGGATATGTAGATCTCCTACCATTGTAACCGACTCTGTGTAACGCTAGCCCTCTCCGGTGTCTATATAAACCGGAGGGTTTTTATTCCATAGGACGAACAACAATCATACCATAGGCTAGCTTCCAGGGTTTAGCCTCCTTGATCTCCTGGTAGATCTACTCTTGTACTACCATATCATTAATATCAATCAAGCAGGAGTAGGGTTTTACCTCCATCGAGAGGGCCCGAACCTGGGTAAAAACATCGTGTCCCTTGTCTCCTGTTACCATCCGCCTGGACGCACAGTTCGGGACCCCCTACCCGAGATCCACCGGTTTTGACACCGACAGTGATGATGATTTACTTGTTGACAACTCTAGTGATGAATACTATGATGAAACGTCAATTAATCATGCTAATCAAGATAAAACGAATGACAATGATAAGGAGAAGATTGAGCTTCTAACTAAAGAACTAAACACTCTTAAGCTAGCTCATGAAACTATCTTCGAAGATCATCGAGAACATTTAAGGGCTCATGAGAAGTTATGCTTTGAAAAGCTCAATCTTGAGCAAGAGCATGAGTTCTTAAAGGCAATCAATGATGATCTCCGTAAGAAAAGTTCTTCTTACATTGCCAAGCATTTACTCTTATCTACTTACATGCCTCAAGTCAAGTCTAGTAACAAGTACAAGAAAGATCCTTCCTCTAGTAGTAACAATAATAATGCCAAATCCAATAATGTTGCTCGTAGTAGTTCTCTTGATTCCACTAATGATTCTCTTATCCAAGTTGCACTTGAGCAAGAAAATAGCTTATTGAAGGGAATTATAGAGAAAGGTGTATACAAGAGCCTTTCCGGGAGTAAGCAATTCAAGGAAATTGTACGCAAGCAAGGAAGGCACCGGAAGAATCAAGGTGTTGGTTTCAAACGGAAGTTCAATGCCAATGGAGTTGAGTGGGAAGAAGATCAATACCCCAAGAAGAAGTTTGTTCCTCAACAAGAGAAGTATGATCCTACTTCCTTCAAGGGAACACAAGCACAAGATGATCTTCCACCACAAGACCACAAGAACAAAGGCAAGGACAAGCTTCAAGAGGAGATTGATGCATTTGAAGAAGCACCTAAGGCCTTGGTCAAGTGGGTTCCCAAGACTACGTCAAGTTCTAGTTCACCAAGTACAACTACAACTCCAAGGATTCCCATCAAGATGATGTGGATCCCGAAAAAGAAGAACTAGAGAGTTCTTGAGGGTGACTCCGCCAACATTCTTCACTCATATCATTATGGCAAGGACAAGTGCAATCAACTTCCACATCTTGCACTAGTTCAAGGAGTCACAAACCCTCATGTTGGTAAGGCAAGGGACGAGGTAACATAATGATTTCATGGACATCATCTTGTGTGTGCATCACTCTATGTCTATGGATATTCTTGTTTGGTCGTTGTGGGACTAACCCATGTAGGTATGTTGAAAGTGCAACTCACTCCAAAGGATTGCTCCAAATGATCTACATCAACATTGAGCATCCACATCTTCAACACCTACATGAAGTCATCATCGACAAAACCCAAGGTTAATTCATCCCTCTAAAGGGGGATCTCACATCTAGGGGGAGCTTAACTCTAAGAATTGAGTCAAAGCAACTCTAATGATGTGAACACATCAATGCATTATGTAAAAGTGGTAACCCCACTTGAGCTTAAACGATGAGTATGACCTATGGTCAAATGTTCTCATTTGACTCCTAAGTCAATATACTTATATATAGATGACCTAGTCATCGCCAATTGTTTGATAGATGCTAGAATTGGTTGTGCATGCTTTGCCACATATTTCATTTGCCATTTTATTGTGTGAGCATGTTGGTTGCATATTTTACTCATTCGAGAACATCCACTTGTTGCTTTGATTGATTGGTCTCTTTTTCTTTGGCCAAGTGGATGGACAAGAATGCCTAAGAACCTTCTCTAGCTATCTATGCTTTTCTCATCTCAAACTCTATTCACGCCACATCACAAAATTTGATCAAGTCAGATTCGAACCACTCTGTGTGAGGAGCACTCGGAGTCCCCGATTCGTCATAGACTTAAACTTCCAAAACTTCTTTGTGATTCTCGGTCCGACCGATTCCTCCATTTCGGTCCTACCGAGATCACTAAGTCGATATAGGTTTTCAATCTCGGTCAAACTAATTTGAACTTTTCGGTCACACCGAGTTGCTGTAACTATATATAGTTATGCATCTCGGTGCCACCGAGTTGTTCCACTCAGTCACACCGACAGGGTCGGGCTATATATACTCACGGGCAAAAATTTGGAAAATTTCTCCAAACCCCTTCGCCCGCGCATAGCTCGGTCTACGTCCAAGGTCTCCGGATTGTCTCCTCGTCGCCAGCCGCCTCCTGTCGCTGGTCTCCGCCGCCGTCAATGGAATTCACCCCCGCCGTTGCCGCCGTAGCGAGTTCATCGCCAAACTAGGGTATGGACTCGATCACAGTGCTATCCCCATCTGATTCCTAGCACATTGTGTTCATTATGATTCTTGCCACGATTGAAACACTCCTATACAGTGAATACAATCCTTAGAATAGATGCGATTTGAAAATTTAGGGTTAGATTTCCGCCGAAACCATCTCGGACCCACCGAGTTGAAAAACTCGGTCCCACCGATTTGGCTAACGCCATTGCACTAGTAACTCTCGGTCTGACCGAGAATTCCTATGACCGATTTTAGAACTTTGTGAAACCCTAGCAGTCTCGGTGCCACCGAACTGTGACTCGGTCTGACCGAGTTCACTAGTTTAGGATCCAAAACTGCTTCGGTATCACCGAGTTTCAAAATCGGTCGATCCGAAATGCTTTCTGTGGAAAACTAAAACTAAGATTTTGAATCATTTTTGCAAAAAATATATCTCTACATTTTGTGATGCTCATCCATTCTATCTCATCTATAACTATTCACAGGGTCAGCTGTCAGTGATTTCAGCATGTCAGACCAAAGTGATAGTCAGAACAAGTCAGAAGAGCACAATCACATGAGTGAGGGCACTAGTCCCTCTAGCACTTCAGATGATGGCAGCAGGAGCACCCCAAGCAATGGCAGAAGAAGAGAACCTCAGAATCTGAGGATGAGGATTATATGGTAGAAGAATATGAGTCTACTTCCAAGAAGGTAGTGCTCAAAAAGGAGTATGCCTCAGCAAAGAACACAAAGCCTGGACTCAATAGGAAGGTCCGTGCCAAGAGGACACCTATGCTGAAAGTCAGAGGATCAACTCAAGTACCTGAAAAGACTGATCCCAAAGAGGCACCTGCAAGAAGAGTTACAACTTCCAAACCCAAGAAGGTTCCCACTGGAGAAACTATGAAGTTTACCATTGAATCAGAAGATGAAGCTGCTGGTCAAGATAAGAAGAAGAAGAGAGCCAGAACCACTACTGCCAAGGTTCTTGGCAACCCCTCTATGAGGAGAGACTCTGAGGAGGGGGAAGAAGAGGTTGCTGCACCGGCACCCAAGGCACAAAAGCTGATGGGTGATGCTATAAAATCAGGGGCTGCAACATCAAAGCCCAAAGAAGCACCCAAAGCTGGCCCCAAGCCCAAGATTGCACCAAAGAGGAATACCAGGAGTATTCCAGCTGCTGAGAAGAACAAGGCCCCAGTGCCTGAAGTTGCTGATGAGGAAGATGATGAAGGACAAGTCCTGAGGAAGCTAAAGCCAAAGATTCCTGACCACAATGATGCTCATCCTGTGGCTGAGAACATGAAGATAAGAAAGGATGCAGGACTCAGACTGTGGAGGCTGTCAGATCCATATGCTACCAGGAGAAGGACTGCTGTTGATTACAGGTTCCACACTAAGGAACAACAGGATTTCTATGAGAAAGTGCTGCTGGACAAGAAACCTATAATGTGTGATATGAGGTGGGTCGACTGGACCTACATGAAGGAGAATGAAGAACACTATCCTGGAGTGCAAGACAGTTTCATTGCTTGTGGAGTTGCAGACTTTGTTGGGCAGAAGATCACAAAGTGGAATGATGAGCTCATTATGCAATTCTACTCCACAACACACTTCTATCCAGATGGCAGGATAGTTTGGATGTCTGAAGGTACAAGGTACCAGTCAACCATTGAGGAATGGGATAATCTGATCAATGCCCCAAAGGAGAGTGAAGATGACTTGGATGTCTATGCCAAGAAGAAGATGGATCACAATACCATGGCTCATATGTACAAGGAAATCCCAGATGCTGCAGTTGAGACACATAAGTTTGGGTCAGTTCATTTTCTTCTGTCAAGGCTGCCAACAATCAACTGGATCCTAAGGCATACTCTTCTGCCCAAGTTAGGTGACCACAACATGATTAGAGGGCATGCTATCAACTTGCTACACTTGTTTGATGTGCCACAAAATTCAAGGTCATGAGCCTCATTGTTGAGACCATTAAGAGGACATCAGCAGACCAGAAGAGAAGTTGTGGGTATGCCCCACAAATTCAGGAGTTGATTAACTCAAAGATGGGCATATGCACATACTTGCTGGATAAAGAACATTTTGCTATCTATCCAGACTTTGAGGACAATCAAGTTGTGATGAATGAGAATGAACCATCATCAGTGCAAGCTCAAGATAAGAAGGAGAAAGCAAAGAAAGAGAAGGCTGCCAAGATGCCAACTCAAGAGGAGGCATCTGAGTACTTTTTGAAGAACAACCAGGAGCAGCTTGGTTACTTGATAGCATCAACATTGAGGATTGAGAAGGGGTTGGCCACCCTAACTCAAAACCAGGAGAGCCTGGAAAGAATCATGGAACAAAAATTCTGTGATCAAGATGTCAAAGTAACTAAGATTCAGTCAGTTGTGGAGCAGCTCCAGGATGACATGCAAGAGAGGAAGGGCAAGACAACCACTGATGCATTTGCCAGAGTGCCTAGAGCTCAGAGGTCAGCTGCAGTGCTTGTGACAGACACCAGAGCCACATCATCTGCACCAGCTACAACTCCTACAGCTCCAGTGCAACCAGCTCCAGCACCAACTCCTCCAGCTCCATCCACATCAACTGAAGCCTTCGTCCAAGGAGCCATCTCTACACCACCACATGAAGATCAAGCCTGAGAGTCGATCTTGCACTATGCATTTTCTATGAACTTTTTGGTAACTTGTTGCCAAAGGGGGAGAAAAATGTATAGATCATAGGCTTCGAGAGAGAGAGAGAGAGAGTGTGTTGCCTTTTGTTCTCTCTTGCTTTGGTGGTTAAACTTTGTTTGCTTTTGATTGCTTGAGATACTATGCTATTATCTGTGAGACATTGATGATCATGTGTTTGATCATAAGCTACACTTATGCTTGTTGGATGATATTATCTTATCTATCCTTATATGATCATTCAATTTGTTTGGTGATGAGTGCATGTATTCAATCTTTATTATTTTGAGCGCTCCACCAAGATGTATGTGACATGGAAGAGTAACCCATGGGCCTAATTCCTTGTGCATTTGCAGTCCAAAGCGAATCTTAAACTATGCACAAATTTAGGGGGAGCTCTTGCTTATCACATACTTCTCAAAGCGACGATGTTTTTCAATCTTATTATCATTTGTCGAAGCTTTGATCTATATGTTGTCATCAATTACCAAAAAGGGGGAGATTGAAAGTGCAACTATCCCTAGGTGGTTTTGGTAATTCACAACAACATATAGCTCATTGAGCTAATGCTATTCCAAGACAAATATTTCAGGAAAGCTCAATGAATGGCATGGTATGGATGATGAAAGTGGATCCCTCAAAATATCAAGGACAAAGGATTGGCTCAAGCTCAAAAGCTCAAGACTCTTCATTTTACATTTTAGTGATCCAAGATCACATTGAGTCTATAGGAAAAGCCAATACTATCAAGGAGGGATGAGGTGTTGCTTAATGAGCCTCTTGCTTCTAGTGCTTAGTGATATGCTCCAAAAACCCTCAACTACTTCCTCACATCCACATATGACCTAAACCCAAAGTCAAAATCGGTCCCACCGATTCTTTCTATCCGGCGCCACCGAGTTCAAATGTCATAGCCACCGCCACAAACCCTAGGCAAATCGGTCTCACCGATAGGGATCTCGGTCTCACCGAGATGGGATTGTAATCTCTCTGTTTCCCTTTGTAATGTTTCGGTCTAACCGAACTAAGCGATCGGTCCCACCGAGATTGCAATGTAAACTCCTTGTTTCCCTTTCGTAACATTTCGGTCTCATCGAAATGAGCGAATAGGTCCCACCGAGTTTACCTGACCAACTCTCTGGAAAGCTTATTACCAAAATCGGTCTCACCGAGTTTGTGTAATCGGTCTCACCGAGATTACGTTATGCCCTAACCCTAACCATATCGGTCCTACCGAGTTGCATGTCGATCCCACCGAAAATCCTAACGGTCACTAGGTTTACTAAATCGGTCTAACCGAGTCTGTTGAATCGGTCCCACCGAGTTTGGTAAATTATGTGTAACGGTTAGATTTTTGTGGAGGCTATATATACACCTCCACCTCCTCTTCATTCGTGGAGAGAGCCATGAGACTAAACCTACACTTCCAACTTACCATTTCTGAGAGAGAACCACCTACTCATGTGTTGAGGCCAAGATATTCCATTCCTACGATATGAAACTTGATCTCTATCCTTCCCCAAGTTGCTTTCCACTCAAATCTTCTTTCCACCAGATCCAAATCCCATGAGAGAGAGTTGAGTGTTGGGGAGTGAGGGAGTCCTGGACTAGGGGGGTGTCCGGGCAGCCGGACTATCATCGTCAGCCGGACTCCAATACTATGAAGATACAAGATGGGACTTTCCTTGTCATGGAAGGCCCCTGGATGGGACTTTCCTTGGCATGGAAGGCAAGCTTGGCGATATGGATATGTAGACCTCCTACCATTGTAACCGACTCTGTGTAACCCTAGCCCTCTCCGGTGTCACTATAAACCGGAGGGTTTTAGTCCGTAGGACGAACAACCATTACAACAATCATACCATAGGCTAGCTTCTAGGGTTTAGCCTTCCTGATCTCGTGGTAGATCCACTCTTGTACTACCCATATCATCAATATCAATCAAGCAGGAGTAGGGTTTTACCTCCATCGGGACGGCCCAAACCTGGGTAAAAACATCGTGTCCCTTGTCTCCTGTTACCATCCGCCTAGACGCACAGTTCGGGACCCCCTACCCGAGATCCGCCGGTTTTGACACCGACATTGGTGCTTTCATTGAGAGTTCCTCTATGTCGTCACCGATAGGCTTGATGGCTTCTTCAATCAAGAACAACGCCGTCCAGGGTGAGACTTTTCTCCCAGAACAGATTTTCGTATTCGGCGGATTCGCACTGCGTGCCAATTCACTTGGCCATCTGGAGCAGATCGAAAGCTACACCCTGGCCCTCAGGTCAGGTTTGGAAGCCTAAACTTCACGGCCGACATCCGCGGAGACTTAATCTTCGACGGATTTGAGCCACAGCCGAGTGCGCCGCGCTGTCACGATGGGCATGATTTAGCTCTGCCGCCGAACAGTGCCCTGAAGGCCGCACACGAGTCCGCTCTGGCTCATAGTTCGGAGCAGACTGCGCAGATCGAGGACAGGTGGCTGGACACCGCCTCGGAGGCTGCAACTTCCACGGCGATGGAGCCGAATACTGACCTTGTCCCTTATAAAGCTCGTGAGTCCGAGGCGCCGGACTCCGAACCTCCTGCGCCCCTGCCAATCGAATCCGATTGGGCGCCGATCATGGAGTTCACCGCCGTAGACATCTTTCAGCACTCACCCTTTGGCGACATCCTAAATTCGCTAAAGCATCTCTCGTTATCAGGAGAACCCTAGCCGGACTGCGGTCAGGATGGTTGGGATGCGGACGACAAAGAAATTCGAAGCCCACCCACCACCCACTTTGTAGCCTCTGTCGATGATCTAACCGACATGCTGGACTACGACTCCGATGACATCGACGGCATGGACGACGATGCCGGAGACGATCAAGAACCAGCGCCTACAGGGCACTGGAAGACCACCTCGTCATACGACATATACATGGTGGACACCCCAAAGGATGGGGACGGTGAAGAAGCAGCGGAGGCAGATTCTTCTAAGAAACAACCCAAGCGCCGACGTCAGCGGCGCCGCTCTAAATCCCGCCACAGTAAGAATGGAGATTCCGGCACCGGAGAAAATAACACCCCAGAGAGTGCCGAAGATAACCCCCTCCAGCAAGATTCAGCACAGGAGGACGGGGAAGCCAGCCCTCGAGAGAGAGCGGCAGACGAGGAGGATGAAAACTACATGCCTCCCTCCGGAGACGAGGCAAGCCTCAACGATGAAGAATTCGTCGTGCCAGAGGATCCCGTCGAACAAGAGCGTTTTAAACGCAGGCTTCTCGCCACGGCAAATAGCCTAAAGAAAAAGTAGCAACAGCTTCAAGCTGATCAAGACCTGCTGGCTGACAGATGGACCGAGGTCCGCGTGGCCGAAGAGTATGAACTCGAACGGCCCTCCAAGAGCTACCCAAAACGCAAGTTGCTCCCACGACTAGAGGAGGAAGCATACAAACCTTCATCACCAGCGCACAATACGGCAGACCGACCACCCCGTGGTCGCGACAGAGAGGTGTCTAGGCCCTCCTTCAGGACCGTACCCCGGCACCGCTCGAAAAGTACGAAGCCACAAGGGAATGAGCCGGACTTGCGGGATATATTGGACGACAAGGCAAGACAATCCAGATCTATCTACGGATCACGTGGGCGCCCTACGACCCACGACGACTACCGTCGCGCCGGATACAGCAACTCCGGCCGGGCCGAACACAGCAGACAACGCTCTCTTGAGCTACGTCGTGATATTGCTCAATATAGAGGCGCCGCACACCCACTATGCTTCACAGACGAAGTAATGGATCATCAAATCCCTAAAGGGTTTAAACCCGTAAACATTGAATCC
This sequence comes from Triticum dicoccoides, assembly GCF_002162155.2. NCBI lineage: Eukaryota > Viridiplantae > Streptophyta > Magnoliopsida > Poales > Poaceae > Triticum > Triticum dicoccoides. Next base: position 589,960,641 of record NC_041385.1, on the reverse strand, counting down.
TACGATGGCACAACAGACCCCGCGGTTTGGATCAAAGATTATCTCCTTCATATCCATATGGCCCGCGGCGACGATCTCCACGCCATCAGGTATCTCCCACTCAAGCTTAAAGGACCAGCTCGGCATTGCCTTAACAGCTTGCCCGCAGAGTCAATTGGGTGTTGGGAGGACCTGGAAGCCGCATTCCTCGACAACTTCCAGGGCACATATGTGCGACCACCAGACGCCGATGACCTAAGCCACATAATTCAGCAGCCAGACAAATCGGCCAGACAGTTCTGGACACGGTTCTTAGCAAAGAAAAATGAAATCATCGACTGTCCTGATGCAGAGGCCCTCGCAGCCTTCAAACATAACATCCGCGACGAGTGGCTGGCCCGGCACCTAGGACAGGAAAAGCCGAAATCCATGGCAGCCCTCACAACACTCATGACCCGCTTCTGTGCGGGAGAGGACAGCTGGCTAGCTCGCAGCAACAACCTCAGCAAAAATTCTTGCAGTCCGGATACTAAGGACCACAATGGCAGGTCGCGTCGAAACAAAAACAAACGCCGCATTAACGGCGATAACAATGAGGATACGGCAGTCAACGCCGGATTCAGAGGCTCTAAACCCGGTCAGCGGAAGAAGCCATTCAAAAGAACCACTCCGGGTCCGTCCAATTTGGACCGAATACTCGACCGCTCTTGCCAGATACATGGCACCCCCGAAAAGCCAGCTAACCACACCAACAGGGATTGTTGGGTATTCAAGCAGGCAGGCAAGTTAATTGCCAAAAACAATGAAAAGGGCTGCATAGCAACGACGAGGAGGAGACCCGGCCGCCAAACAGTAGATGACAGAAGGGTTTCCCCCCACAAGTGCGGACGGTAAATATGATATATGCAACCCACATACCCAAGAGGGAGCGGAAGTGTGCACTTCGGGACGTATATGCGATGGAGCCAGTCGCTCCGAAGTTCAATCCATGGTCCTCTTGACCGATCACTTTTGATCGAAGGGACCACCCGACCAGTATCCGCCATGGTGGATTCGCCGCATTGGTTTTAGACCCAATCATCGATGGATTTCACCTCACTAGAGTCCTCATGGACGGCGGCAGCAGCCTGAACCTGCTTTATCAGGATATAGTGCGCAAGATGGGCATAGACCCCTCAAGGATTAAACCTACAAAGACGACTTTCAAAGGTGTCATATCAGGTGTCGAGGCCAATTGTATAGGCTCGGTCACACTGGAAGTGGTCTTCGGATCCCCGAATAATTTCCGAAGTGAGGAGTTAATCTTCGACATAGTCCCGTTCCGCAATGGCTATCACGCCCTGCTCGGACGAACCGCGTTTGCAAAGTTCAACGCGGTGCCACATTATGCATACCTCAAGCTCAAGATGCCAGGCCCTCGTGGAGTCATCACGGTCAACGGAAACACTGAACGCTCCCTCCGAACGGAGGAACACACAGCGGCTCTCGCGGAAGAAGTACAGAACAGCCTCTTAAGGCAATTTTCGAGTCCGGCCGTTAAAAGATCGGATATGATTAAACACGCCCGGAGTAACATACATCAAGACCACCTAGAGCGTTCCGAGCACGCGTAGAAATGCGGCCCAACCCCAGCCCTTGCATGATTGCAAGACAAGCTCCCCGCGTACATCATTATGCTCTAGAGATACCATGGGCATAGGGGGAGGGGCACGACCACGACAGGCCCAGAGTGCGGCTCAACCACACCAGGGGCTCCTAAGTGTGTCGCTCTTTTTCTTTTCCTTTTTTTTATTTTATTTTATCCACAGGACTCCGTTTACAAGAGGCCCTGTCCGACAGTAGATCTGCCGAACTCACGATGCAACAGCCAGGCATGAACAAGGGCTACGACGAACACTCAGGTGGTCTCCATTACGAGCATTAAATCTGTTTATTACACCATTCCGCAGCCTATCCCTGGAGGGGGACATGTCTAATAGTCCAAACCCTTGCTTACCGCACTATTTGTATCATTCTGCACTCATAGTAGAACTCCTCGAATAAACAGTGCATCATTTTTTGCTTATAATTGCATTCCCTTTATTTATATATATATATATATATATATGTTCATTTATGACATCTTGCATCCGTACAATTCGGTACGGCCTAATACACCAGGGGCTTATGTTCCCCGCATTATGGTGTGAAGTCCGAACACTTTCACAAGTGTGGCACCCCGAACTTATAGCACTATATGCATCGGCTCCGAATCATGTCTTGGGTCAATAGTTGGGTTTGCCCGGCTCCCATGTTTTGGTACCTTACGTTCCGTTCTATCGGCTAAGGTAGCACTGGGAGAACCACTGCGATTGCGCCCCGGTTGAGCTGGGGGAGCGCCTCAGTGGAGAAAGCTAAAACTGACCGTCATGATAAGATGAGAGTTGGTCGCTGTTCGAGAGGTCTTTTCGAGTCCCTAAAGACTTATGCCGCTTAGAGCGAGGAACCGGCTGTGTCCGGCCCCGGCGTGGATAGCGCCCCGAACTCGGTCTTCCGAATACTAGGGGCTTCGCCGAAATTTAAAATTATAGAATTATATGGCTAAGTGAGAGTGTTCAAGCATTATAAGTCCGGTTGCCTTGTTCGTTGTGTTGAGCACCTCCCTAGATGCAGCCAAAAATGGGAACAAGAGTGCTCAAATTTATCCCGAACACCCCAGCACTCGTGGCATGGGGGCTGAAGCCGACAACTTGCCATCTCTCAGATTTAATAAACGGCCGCACATAAGGTAATATTTTAAATCGAATAAGCGTTGCTTAGCGCATATGAACAATGTTTTCAGCGCACAGGATAACACATTGCGAGTTTACTCAATAATTACATCTCTGGGGCACTCATCCGCAATCTTGCGGGCACCCTTCAGGACAGTCTTATAGTACATTTCGGGCGTACGATACTCCTTGCCCGCCGGCGGCGCGTCCGTCAGAAGCCTCTCAGCATCCAGCCGCCCCCGGTGCACCTTTGCGCGGGCAAGGGCTCGACGGGCACCTTCAATGCAGGCGGAGCGCTTAATGACCTCCACCCAGGGGCACGCATCCACCAGCCGCCGCACGAGGCCGAAGTAGCTCCCAGGCATGGCATCTCCAGGCCACAGCCGGACTATGAGGCCCTTCATGGCCTGCTCGGCTACCTTGTGGAGCTCGACCAGCTGCTTCAGCTGGTCGCTAGGGGGCACCGGATGTCCGGCCTCAGCATACTGAGACCAGAAGACCTTCTCCGTCAAACTCCCCTCCTCAGCCCGGTAGAATGCGGTGGCATCGGATACGCTGCGAGGTAGATCTGCAAACGCTCCTGGAGAGCTCCGAATCCGGGTAAGTAACAGGTAATTTACATTCACATGCTTGCTTTGCATGAAAAATGCCTTACCCGCCGCTATTTTCTTCACCGCCCTAATCTCCTGGAGGGCCTTATGGGCCTCGGCCTTAGCGGCTTTGGCACTTTCAAGAGCCAAGGCAAGCTCGGACTCTTGAGTCTTCGAGTCGCGCTCCAAACTCTCATGCTTTTCCATGAGAGCCTGGAGCTCTTGCCGCACCTCCGCCACCCGCGCCTCCTACCTCTCTCGCTCCGCTCGTTCCGCGGCCGCATTGCGTTCGGCCGCGGACACGGCCTCCTTCAGGGTCGCCACCTTGTTCGTGGCCTCTGCAGTACCCACGTTATCCTTGTTATTTCTATTGCAAGCAAAATCCTTTTCTGTAAGGTACAAATTTCAAAGTGGTGTTACTCACCTTCTTTGTCCTCGAGCTGCTTCTTGGCAAGGCCGAGCTCTTGCTCGGACCGCTCGAGGTCCTGCTTCAAAGCACCAACCTCTGCAGTCAGTACGGCAGAGGTCAGCAGCACAGCCTGCAAACCCATATTGACATAATTTTTAGCACTCCTGCGTATATCTTTTTTAGATCCTCAGTCCAGTTTTTCTTTTCGAACACCGGACCGAGCATCAGGGGCTACTGTCTATGCGGTATCACATTACATATTTTAAAGCTTCTTACCTCAAAGCCTGTTAGAAGGCTGCTGCAAGCTTCAGTCAGCCCGCTCTTGGCGAGCTGAACCTTCTGAATCACCACACTCATAATAGTGCGGTGTTCTTCCTCGATGGAAGCGCCGGTGAGCGCCTCCAACAAGTTGTCCGGCGCCTCCGGTTGGACGGAGGCTGCCGGTGTCACGGTCTTGCCCTTCTTACGAAGGGGCCGCCTACCGGACTCCGGAACCACTGCGGGTTCTGGCACAGAGTCCGGCACGAAGTCCGGGAGGTTGCCTTGTGGCACCTCCGGAGCCTCCCCCTCCTGGCGGGTCCCCTCCTGGGATCCCACCTCGGCGTCCTCAGCATCGCGAGGGGTGGAGGCGGTCGGAATGGAATCTACATCCGACGGGGCCAAGGACCCACTGGATGAAGCGGGAAGATCCTCCTCGGCCGGGCTACAGATAGTATGCGGCATTAGAAGGACACTACGTGGCACGAAAAAGAAATTACAAATCACTCAGGAATCCGGATACTTACGATCTTGGCAGGGGCCTGGCCCTTGAGGGCCACTCCTCGTCGCTGTTGTTGGTGTTGGCGGAGCTGTCCGGAGGAAGGGTCCGGTGCTGTGCCGGATCGAACTCCCACAGGTTGAAGGCCCGTTGTTGGCAGGGGAGAATCCGGCGGATAAACATGACCTGGATCACGTTGACAAGCCTGAACTTCTTGTTTACCAAGGTCTGGAGACAGGACTGGAGTCCGGTCAGCTCCTCCGAACTGCCTCATAGCAAGCCCTTCTCTTTCCAGGAGGTGAGCTGCATGGGGGAACCAGATCTGAACTCGGGGGCCGCAACCCATTTAGGGTCAC
>NC_041385.1:589926069-589955397 GCF_002162155.2 Triticum dicoccoides | reverse complement strand
GAAGGCGCCCTCGAGCCAGAGGACGTTAGGCATCTTGCCCACCATGGCGCCTACGCACTCCGCTTGGACGCCCTTCACTACCTTCGGCTTGACATTGAAGGTTTTTAGCCACAAGCCGAAGTGGGGCTGGATGCAGAGGAAGGCCTCACACACGACGATAAACGCCGAGATGTTGAGGATGAAGTTTCGCGCCAGATCGTGGAAGTCCAGGCCATAGTAGTACATGAGCCCCCGGAAGAAGGGATGAAGTGGGAAGCCCAGTCCGCGGAGGAAGTGGGGAAGGAATACGACCCTCTCATGGGCCTTGGGGGTGGGGATGAGCTGCCCCTTGTCGGGCAGCCGGTGCGCGATGTCGCTGGATAGGTATCCGGCGCCGCGCAGCTTCTCGATGTGCTCCTCCGTAACGGAGGAGGTCATCCACTTGCCTCCCGCTCCGGACATGGCTCGAGCAGGTTGAGACGAGATGTGCGGGCTTGGGCGCTGGAGCTCGAGTGCGCGGAGATGGATAAGCAAAGGAGGAAGAAGGTGTAGGGAAAAAGGTGGATCCTTATCCCCTTATATGTGGGCGGACGAAGACTATGCGTCCCCACCGGCCTAGTAAAACTCGCTTATCTCCCAAGCGCCACCATCAATGGCGCAGTTAGGTTACCCACGTCCGTATTGATGGGAATACCGAAATAAGGGGTACACGATCTCTGCTTCGACAAGACGTGCCAAGGAAACCGCTTCGCTAAACGCGCTGAGGTGGTATAATAAAAAACGATTCAAGTAAAGGCTTGGTAGTGGTGTGATGTCATGCCACAAAATACATCAGCAGATTGAACTTGTGTACATATTATTCTCTCTACGGTGGAATGTGGAATTTATTTTGCAGAGCCGGACACTATCCTGGTGTTCACAATCTTCTATGAATTATTCGGAGGAGGAACCCGCCTTGCAATGCCGAACAATATGCGCGCCAGACTCATCGTCATTGAAGCCTGGTTCAGGGGCTACTGAGGGAGTCCTGGACTAGGGGGTGTCCGGGCAGTCGGACTATCATGGTCAGCCGGACTCCAAGACTATGAAGATACAAGATTGAAGACTCCGTCCCGTGTCCGGATGGGACTTTCCTTGGCGTGGAAGGCAAGCTTGGCGATATGGATATGTAGATCTCCTACCATTGTAATCGACTCTGTGTAACCCTAGCCCTCTCCGGTGTCTATATAAACCGGAGGGTTTTAGTCTGTAGGACGAACAACCATTACAACAATCATACCATAGGCTAGCTTCTAGGGTTTAGCCTTCCTGATCTCGTGGTAGATCTACTCTTGTACTACCCATATCATCAATATCAATCAAGCAGGAGTAGGGTTTTACCTCCATCGAGAGGGCCCGAACCTGGGTAAAAACATCATGTCCCTTGTCTCCTGTTACCATCCGCCTAGACGCACAGTTCGGGACCCCCTACCCGTGATCCGCCGGTTTTGACACCAACAGGGAGACTATCATTTGAAGCACAAGAGCAAGGAGCTCATCATTAACTCACCATTTGTTACTTCTTGGGGAGTGGTGTCTCCTAGATTGGCTAGGTGTCACTTGGGAGCCTCCGACAATATTGTGGAGTTGAACCAAGGAGTTTGTAAAGGCAAGGAGATTGCCTACTTCATGAAGATCTACCGCTAGTGAGGCAAGTCCTTCGTGGGCGACGGCCATGGTGGGATAGACAAGGTTGCTTCTTCATGGACCCTTCGTGGGTGGAGCCCTCCGTGGACTCGCGCAATCGTTACCCTTCGTGGGTTGAAGTCTCCATCAACAGGAGACAAGGGACACGATGTTTTACCCAGGTTCGGGCCCTCTTGATGGCGGTAAAACCTTACGTCCTGCTTGATTAATATTGATGATATGTATTACAAGAGTGGATCTACCACGAGATCAAGGAGGCTAAACCCTAGAAGCTAGCCTATGGTATGATTGTTGTAATGGAGGTTATGTCCTACGTACTAAAGCCCTCCGGTTTATATAGACACCGGAGAGGGCTAGGGTTACACATAGTCGGTTACAATGGTAGGAGATCTACATATCCGTATTGCCTAGCTTGCCTTCCACGCCAAGGAAAGTCCCATCCGGACACGGGGCGAAGTCTTCAATCTTGTATCTTCATAGTCTTGGAGTCCGGAGGACGATGATAGTCCGGCTGTCCGGACACCCCCTAGTCCAGGACTCCCTCAGTAGCCCCCGAACCAGGCTTCAATGACGATTAGTCCAGCGCGTATGTAGTCTTCGGCGTTGCAAGGAGGGTTCTCCTTTGAAGTTACATGTACCCGCCGAACAGTGTCCGACTTCCTCATCAATGTTGCGCTTCTTGGCTTCCACGCCCAATAATGGCCTTCTTCCATGCGTCGCACGAATGCGAAAAGTCAGGGTATCCTTTATGTTTTACCCCCTAGCTGTGCAAATAATCTGCCTATAAGAGAGGCAAGAATCTAGATCCAAATCACACCATCTTCCCTCCGCGAATACTCATCGGAGCGCTTCTGACCAAGAATCCATTCCACCATGGACCGTCATCGCGGCTCCTCTTCTCGCGCTCCCAGCCCTCTGCCAGGAGATTGGAGGAGGTGCTCTGTTTCGCACAACGAGCTGGTGAAGCTCCAAGCGGGGGGATATCTTCCTCCGGCCTTCATGGTTCCGGTCCGAGCCGGGCTGGCCACCTATCAAGGTGGAAAGCAAGCTACCCCAAGTCCAAACAAAGGGGAGCGGGTATGTTTTGTCCCTTATTTGATAAGGGGACTCGGATTTCCTATACATCCGTTCCTCTGCGGGCTCCTAGAGTTCTATGGACTCCAGCTCCATCACCTTACGCCCGCCTCCATCCTGCATATCGCGGGTTATATATCTCTTTGCGAGCTATTTCTGGGCATCAAGCCCCATTTTGCACTGTGGAAGAGGTTGTTTTGCCTCGTACCCCGCTCTCACGAGGGGTCCATATATCAAGTGGGCGGCGCCGAAATATGGCGCATTGCCAGGACCGGATATCCATCCGGAACCCCTAAGAAGGCGTCCAAAGACTGGCCCTCGGAATGGTTTTACATAGAGGACGCTCCGCTGCCGGACCCTGTTCAGATCGGCCTCCCGGAGTTCAGCCCTGCTCCCTTGAAGAAACGCCTTAGTTGCGGAGCCCCCAACTGGAGGAAGACAAGAGCGTCCATTATCTGATGGGCCGAATAAGATTATTGGCCCACTCCGGGTTGACCATGATCGGAGTCATGGCAACATGCATTACGCGAGGGGTGCAGCCACTGCAGTACAGGGGCCACCCCATGTGGGATTTCAACGGGGAAGACGATGCCACCCGTCACGGCCGGAAAGGACCGGATTCGGCCGAGGATCTGGTGCAGATCCTGTCCGGCCTGTACAAGGGGGAGAAGGAGGACTTCCTTCAGACGAACCCTTTAAATGGGTTCTCCATGAGCAACCCCCGGAGCTGGGTAAGTGAACACTTTAAGGGTCCGACCTGCCCTTTCGAAGTTTAAGCTTCTCACATTGTGTCTTCGGTGCAGGAACTGCATCGGACTGTGGAGGACATGATAAGTCCAGCCCCGCAACCCGAGGATCCGGAGAGATCACGGGATCCGGCCTCCGAAGAGGATCCGGACATAAAGGTGGAGCTAATCGACGGGGTGTTCCACCAGCTTAGCATGGATAATGCTTTAGTCTCCATTACGGCTGACTACCCTGGACTATATCCGGCTTCCCAGGTGATTGTGACCGAAGTCCCGACACCGTTATTCCTTCTTTGTCTATTTCTGACCACCGTATACGATGGTGCTGTGTAGGAGGCGCCTTCAGGGCGGGAAGCCGACCCTGCGGCGGCTGACCAACAAAGGCCAGCCCGGACCAGCAGGCGGAAGAGGAGCGCGGCACGGACTGAAACGTCACCGCAAAGGTATAGCTCACAACTCACTACTTGGAGCAACGTTCCTAGGAAGCGTTTGAGTGCTCATAACTTTTGTAGGAGAAAAAGCGCCCGTCAGACTGCGGGCGCGGAAGTTGCCAATCTGACCTCTACCAGCCAGGCTCCAACACCTGGTCTGGAGGGTGAGGCGAGCGCAAGGCACGAGCCGGGCACTCCTCCAACGGAGGATGACGATAGACTGTCCGCCACCAAGTCTGAGGTGGAGAGCGCCATGAACCACAGGCGCCGCCGGACAGTATTTTGCGACGCGTGCTTCTCCCCTGAGGCATTGAATGCCTTTAATGCGGGGGACACGCACCTCCGTGCTGCTCAAGATGGTTTTACCAGAGCCACGGAGCAATATGTAAAAGACATACGGGTAAGAGAATTTTAATAGTTATATATGCCAGTAGCCCCCGAGACTTAAAGTAGTTATGTTAACTGATTTAAGGATCATTTGAAACGCAGGATCTTACCGAGAAGAATACCCAACTGTCTCAAGAGCTGCAAGAGTGCAAGACCCAACTTGGGGACGCACTTGCTGCCGCAGGAGGAAACACGGAGGCCCCTCCTGGTAACACATTTATATTGATAGATATAAGCACCGTGCGGCGTGCACGCAAGTCTAATAATGACATTGTAGGTGCCGCCGGACAAGATCCGGACAGGCAAGAATTACTGCGCCAGCTGAAGGCCGGCGAGAGGGTGCTGAATAGGGTGCAGCAAGAGAGGAACAAGCTCCAGGATGCCCACGCCAAGCTCGGGGAAGAGCTGAAAGGTGTGCGGGCCGCGCTGTCTGGCTCCATTAAGGAGAATCAGCGGCTTCGTCGCGGCATCTATAGTAAGTGCTTAAGCGAACTCCTTTGAAAAGAAGAGTTCGGCGAGGAAGTCGATTGACAAAATATGTCTTGTAGGTATACTCACAAGTCGCCCTGCGGAGGAGATGCCCGTATCAACGGGTGATCAACTTCCCGAGCTATTGCAGCTGCTCGAACAAGTTCGGCAGGCAATGAGCGGCGTCGTCCAGGCTTTATGGCCAGCCCTCTCCCTACCCGAAGGCCTTGGGGAGCTTGCGGAGAAGCTGCAGGGAGTGCGGCAGCGCTTCCGTTTGTGGAAGATTTCTGCATGCCGCCAAGGTGCCAGGGAGGCTTGGGCCATGGTGAAGACGCATTACAAGAAGGCGGATCCCAACCACAGGGCCGAGGTCGGACCTGTGGGGCCCGATGTGAAGGAGATCCCTGTGAGTTTAGTATACGGCCAAGTAGAGTTGGCCGCTAAATTTTCCCAATGGGACTGTAAATTAGACAGCCTGTTAGACGGGATTGAGGAGGAATACAGTCAGTAGATTTGACAATGTATTTTAAAATGACATGTGAAATGCCTTCTAGCCGGATTGTAGATCGTTTGTCTTTGCCGACCTTTTCGCTTCAACCTCGGGACCCTAGAGTCCGGAGTGTGTCCGAATACCTTCTTGGTTAAGAAACAACCGGGGTATGCATGGAGACAAGGCGTAGGGGTCATTAGTGCTTTATCAGACAAGTGCCCAACTAGTTATGTTATATTACATGGTTAGTAAGAAACATCTTCCAGGGAGAATAGTTCCGTTAAGGGTTCCTTTCCCTGGGAGGCATGCCCTAAAGTGCATGTCCAGACTGCGAAAAAAGCAGAAAAGCATCTGGGGGCAGATAAATAAGTGGGTAAAAAATCATCTTTCAGGTCACCGACCGAATATTCCCTTAAGAACGCTAGCTTTCGGCTTCACCCAGTCTAAGGTACACATCTGGCTGACCCGGCAGTAACAATCGTAGAGGTGCTCCCTTTACCTCCTAGCCGAACAATCGGGAACGTAGGGGTAAGCACAGGAGCCAGGCGACCCAGCTTAGCCAAAACTTAAGTCATATCGATGCATATAATGGTGAGTAAAAGGTACATGTGGAAGTTTGACACATGTGCTGGGCATCCCTTATAGTTGAGCTTCTGAAAAGGAAGCCCCCAGGTATAATGAGTGCAGATGGCACATCAAGTTTATGCGGACGACGCGCAAGTAGGCCCTTAAGGGTTTTTTAGTAAAAGGGGTTAAGAGAAGAAAGAGAAACAAAGGACAGCCCAAGTGCAAAAATTTGAGCGGGGGAAGGGGACGAACTCTTAGTCCGGCGCTTGGCATAGAATCTTCGGAGGCGGGCTGCGTTCCATGGGTTCGGCTCGAGTCGGTTGTCCGACACATTTCGTAGACGGTACGCACCGCCGGTCAGGACTTGATCAATAATGAAGCGGCCCTCCCATTTGGGCTTGAGCTTGTCTTTTTTCTTGTCCGGCAGGCGTAGAACTAGTTCGCCAACGTTATAAGTCTTGGCCCGTACTTCTGTGCTTTGATATCTTCGAGCCTGCTGCTGATAAAATGCGGAACGAGCCTTGGCGACGTCGCGTTCTTCCTCCAATGCGTCCAAGCTGTCCTGCCGATCCAACTCAGCCTCTCTTTCTTCATACATGCGCACCCGAGGTGAGTCATGAATAATGTCACAGGGCAGAACTGCTTCTGCGCCGTATACCATAAAAAATGGTGTGAATCCGGTAGTACGGTTGGGCGTTGTCCGCAGCCCCCAGAGCACGGAGTCGAGCTTCTCTACCCAGTGCGTGTCAGATTTCGTAAGTGACCGCACTAGTCTGGGTTTAATGCCGCTCATTATGAGACCATTTGCTCGTTCCACTTGACCGTTGGTTTGAGAATGATAGACTAAAGCGTAATCGAGCTTGATGCCCATGTTTTTGCACCATGACTTAACCTCATCGGCCGTGAAGTTCGTGCCGTTATCGGTGATGATGCTGTGGGGGACACCATAACGATGTACTACCCCGGATATAAAGTCTATCACTGGTCCGGACTCTGCCGTTTTAACTGGTTTGGCCTCTATCCATTTGGTGAACTTGTCCACCATGACCAGTAGGTACCTTTGCTTGTGGGTTCCCCCTTTAAGGGGTCCAACCATGTCAAGCCCCCAGACCGCGAACGGCCAGGTAATGGGTATAGTTTTGAGGGCGGTGGGTGGCATATGGCTCTGATTAGCAAAGAGCTGACAACCGACGCATCTTTGGACAAAGTCCTGAGCATCTGCCTGGGCCATCGGCCAATAAAATCCTGTACGGAATGCCTTTCCTACAAGGGCCCGAGCTGCGGCGTGGTGTCCGCCTAGTCCGGCATGAATTTCAGCCAGGAGGTTTCGCCCTTCCTCTTCGGAGATACACCTTTGAAGGACTCCGGTTGTGCTTTTCTTATAAATTTCTCCCTCATGGACCTTGTAGGCTTTAGATCGCCGGACTATGCAGTGGGCCTCATTTTGGTCTTCGGGAAGTTCTTGCCTAAGCAAGTAGGCTAGGAATGGTTCTGTCCACGGGGCGATTACTGCCATTATGTCGTGCGCTGAAGGTGTTGTGTCATCGGCTGGATCGCCGGTTGGCGCAGTTTTTTCCGGTTTGTCGTTTCCGGACTCCTCTTCCCATAGTATGGATGGCTTGAAGAGCCGTTATAGGAAGATGTTTGGAGGGACAGCGTCACGTTTTGCGCCGATGCGTGCCAGCATGTCGGCTGCTTGGTTGTTATCTCGGGCTACGTGATGGAATTCGAGTCCTTCAAACCGAGCTAAAATTTTTAGGACAGCGTTGTGATATGCTGCCATTTTCGGATCCTTGGCGTCGAAATCTCCATTTATTTGGGATATTGCAAGGTTTGAATCCCCGCGCACCTCTAGGCGTTGAATGCCCATGGAGATTGCCATCCAGAGACCGTGTAAAAGGGCCTCGTATTCGGCTGCGTTGTTGGAGTCCGTGTACATTATTTGAAGTACGTATTGGACTGTGTCCCCGGTCGGGGACATCAATACGACGCCAACCCCCAGTCCGGCCAACATTTTAGAGCCGTCGAAGTGCATAATCCAATTGGAGTATGCGCCGTACTCTTTAGGGAGTTCGGCTTCGGTCCATTCAGCGACAAAGTCCGCCAAAACTTGTGACTTTATAGCTCGCCAAGGTTTGTAAGCTATATCGAATGGTAAGAGCTCAATGGCCCATTTTGCAATCCTGCCCGTTGCGTCGCGGTTATTTATGATGTCATTGAGTGGTACTTCGGAGGCCACTGTTATCGAACACTCTTGAAAATAGTGTCGGAGCTTCCAGGATGCCATGAACACCGCATACGCTATCTTCTAATAGTGTGGGTAACGGGACTTGCAGGGGGTTAACACAGTGGATACATAATACACTGGTTTTTGAAGAGGGAATTTATGCCCTTCTGTCTCTCGTTCAACGACGAGTACCGCTCTTACAACCTGATGCGTTGCTGCGATGTATAACAACATTGGTTCGCCCAGGTTGGGCGCAGCCAGGACCGGATTTGTTGCCAATATGGCCTTTATTTCTTCGAGTCCGGCAGTGGCAGCATCCGTCCACTCGAAGTGTTCAGTGCGCCTGAGGAGGCGATAGAGGGGCAACGCCTTTTCTCCTAGACGGGAGATAAAGCGACTTAGAGCCGCCACGCATCCAGTCAATTTTTGTATTTGCTTGAGGTCTTTTGGGATATCTAGCTGTGATAGAGCTCGGATCTTGGCTGGGTTTGCTTCAATTCCTCTACCGGATACAATGAAGCCCAGTAGCTTTCTGGCTGGTACGTCGAAAACGCATTTTTCCGGATTCAGCTTGATGTCATATGCTCTGAGGTTGTCGAATGTGAGCCTCAAGTCGTCTACTAGAGTTTCGATGTGTTTGGTTTTGACGACTACGTCGTCTACGTATGCCTCTACTGTTTTGCCGATCTGGGTGGCCAGACATGTTTGAATCATGCGCTGATATGTTGCGCCGGCGTTTTTAAGTCCGAAGGGCATCGTGTTGAAGCAGAATGGTCCATATGGAGTGATGAATGCTGTTGCAGCTTGGTCTGCTTCCGCCATCTTAATTTGATGGTATCCGGAGTATGCGTCAAGGAAGCACAATGAATCGTGTCCTGCAGTAGCATCGATTATCTGGTCGATGCGGGGGAGGGGGAAGGGATCCTTTGGGCAGGCCTTGTTGAGGTCTTTAAAATCGACGCATAGGCGCTAGGATTTGTCCTTCTTTGGTATCATTACCAGATTTGGTAGCCAATCCGGATGTTTGATATCTCTGATGAATCCGGCTTCCAGTAGTTTGGCTAGCTCCTCTCCCATTGCCTGTCTTTTGGGTTCGGAAAATCGTCGAAGAGCCTCTTTGACTGGCTTGAATCCTTTTAGGATGTTTAGGCTGTGTTCTGCCAATCTGCGTGGGATTCCGGGCATATCCGAGGGGTGCCAGGCGAAAATGTCCCAATTTTCCCGAAGGAATTCTCACAGTGCGGCGTCTACATCAGGGTTCAATTGTGCCCCGATGGAGGCCGTCTTTGTTGGGTCCGTTGGGTGGACCTGGAATTTTACTATTTCGTCCGCTGGTTTGAAGGAGGTGGACTTGGATCTCTTGTCGAGTATCACGTCGTCTCTATTCACCGTAGAGCGTAGCGCGGTGAGTTCTTCTGCCGCTACGGCTTCGGATAGTGCCTCCAGGGCTAATGCGGCTGTCTTGTTTTCGGTGCGGAGTGCTATGTCTGGATCACTAACGAGAGTGATTATTCGGCCGGGCCCAGGCATTTTGAGCTTCATGTACCCGTAATGGGGTACGGCTTGAAAATTGTGAATGCCCCTCATCCGAGTATAGCGTGATATCCGCTGTTGAACGGGGCTACTTGGAACGTGACTTCTTCGGATCTGTAATTGTCCGGTGAGCCGAACACCACATCGAGTGTGATTTTTCCTGTGCAGCGCGCTTCCCGACTAGGGATTATTCCTCTGAAGGTTGTGTTGCTTCACTCAATGCGGCTCCAGTCTATTTCCATTTTTTGAAGGGTTTCCTTGTAGATGAGGTTTAATCCGCTGCCGCCATCCATGAGGACCTTTGTAAGTCGAAAGCCATCCACTATTGGACTAAGTACCAGTGCTGCTGGTGCTCGCGCCGTTCGGAATTTAGGTTCGTCACTGGCGTTGAAGGTGATGGCGGTGTCGCTCCATGGATTTGTTGTCGCTACTTGGTAGACTTCGGCGAGGCTGCGGATTGTTCGTTTCCGCATATTTTTTGATGCGAAAGTCTCGAAGACTGTTGATACCGTACTGGTATTGTTGGAGTGGTTTTCCGGGGCTAGAAGCTCCTCGCCACTTTTGGCCACCTGCCGTAATATCCAACATGCTCGAAGGCTATGTGTTGGGACGGCGCCTTCTGTATTGTGAATTTTACAGGGTCCGCTAAGCCATCCCTCTAGTACGGTTCCGTGCCCTCTATGGGGTTTTTGCTTTTTGATTTTTGTGACAGGTGCCTGAGTGTAATGCACCCTCTTGTTGCGGACTGGGGTTATATTCGGGGCCGGATTGTCCCAAAATTTATTTTCTATTTTCCAGAAACTCTCCATTGCACTGTACTTTCGTACTATGGTCGCCAAGTCGGCAAAGCGTGTAATTTCACGACGGCTGACGGCATTCCGGATTCCCTCGTCCGTGCAATTATTGCAAAAAATTGAGATTGCATTTTCTTCTCGGCAGTCCTTTATGATGTCCATAACCAGGAGGAATCTGGCCCAGTAGTGATGTACTATTTCAGCGGGCTCTTGCCGGATTAGAGATAGATCGCATATGTCTGGGTGGGTGGGTGGAATTAAGTCCGGAACCCTACCCGTCTCGAGGCTCGAAGGCCGGGAAGTTTCCAAATTTGGAAGCTTGGATTGCTGGACGTTGTCCAACGAGTCCGGAATGATGCCTGACTTTTGGTTCAGTGCTGATCGGAGTCCGTCCCTCCGCGGGAATCCGGCATGGAGGGTTCGGGAGCCCGGACCTGGATAGTTTTTAATACGGCAGGAGAGTCGCCGCATTGTTCCTCTACCACTTCAACGTGGTGGGTGACCTGGGGAGAGTTGATCTCTCTCAGATCGGTTTTAAGTCCAATCTGATCGTAGTCTGTAGCGACTCCCAGGGCGGCGATGCGATCCAAGAGCTCATTGACAGACGAGAGCTCTATTGGATCCAGCTGCTCGGCAAATTCCAAGCTGATGTGAAGATTGCTTTCGACGACTTGAGAGGTCATTGTCGAAACGGTGGCCGGGCAGGCGGCCATAAGAAAACCACCTAGCCGTATAGTTTGGCCGGCGGCCAAAGCTCTTTTGGCGAAAATACCGTCTTTGAAGACGGGAGAAGGCATCCTTCCTTTCGGCGACGGCACAGAGGAACTCTCAATGAAAGCACCAATGTCGGTGTCAAAACCGGTGGATCTCGGGTAGGGGGTCCCGAACTGTGCGTCTAGGCGGATGGTAACAGGAGACAAGGGACACGATGTTTTACCCAGGTTCGGGCCCTCTTGATGGAGGTAAAACCCTACGTCCTGCTTGATTAATATTGATGATATGTATTACAAGAGTGGATCTACCACGAGATCAAGGAGGCTAAACCCTAGAAGCTAGCCTATGGTATGATTGTTGTAATGGAGGTTATGTCCTACGGACTAAAGCCCACCGGTTTATATAGACACCGGAGAGGGCTAGGGTTACACAGAGTCGGTTACAATGGTAGGAGATCTACATATCCATATTGCCCAGCTTGCCTTCCACGCCAAGGAAAGTCCCATCTGGACACGTGGCGAAGTCTTCAATCTTGTATCTTCATAGTCTTGGAGTCCGGCGGACGATGATAGTCCGGCTGTCCGGACACCCCCTAGTCCAGGACTCCCTCAGGTACCGTGACTTGCATGGAGTGAGGACAGTGGATACGTAGTATACCAGCTTTTGAAGCGGGAACTTATGTCCATCTGTCTCTCGTTCGACGACGAGCACTGCGCTTACAACCTGGTGTGTTGCAGCTATATATAGTAGCATGGGTTCGCCGACATTTGGCGCGCCCAGGATTGGATTGGTTGCCAAGAGGGCTTTTATTTCTTCTAGTCCGCCCATAGCCGCATCCGTCCACTCAAAGTGTTCGGTGCGTCGAAGAAGGCGATAAAGAGGTAGTGCCTTTTCTCCCAATCGGGAGATAAAGCGGCTTATGGCGGCCACACATCTAGTTAGTTTCTGGATTTGGTTGAGGTCTGTTGGGGTAGCCAACTGTGACAGAGCTCGAATTTTAGCCGGGTTTGCTTTGATTCCTCTATTGGAAACGATAAAGCCCAAGAGCTTTCCGGCAGGTACGCCAAAAACGCATTTTTCCGGGTTGAGCTTGATGTCATATGTTCGGAGATTGTCAAACGTAAGCCTCAAGTCGTCTATTAAAGATTCGACGTGTCTGGTTTTGATGACCACATCATCCACATATGCCTCCACTGTTTTGCCGATCTATGTTTCCAGGCAAGTCTGAATCATGCGTTGATAGGTTGCACCGGCGTTTTTGAGCCCGAAAGGCATGGTGTTAAAACAAAAAGGGCGGTTGTGGCTTGATCGGACTCCGCCATCTTGATTTGATGGTATCTAGAGTATGCGTCGAGGAAACACAAAGAGTCGTGTCCTGCGGTAGCATTGATGATTTGATCGATGCGGGGGAGGGGGAAGGGATCCTTGGGGCAAGCCTTATTGAGGTCCTTGAAATCGACGCATAGGCGCCAGGATTTGTCCTTCTTTGGTACCATCACCAGGTTTGCTAGCCAGTCCGGATGTTTTATTTCTCTGATGAATCCAGCCTCGAGTAGTTTGGCTAGCTCTTCTCCCATGGCTTGTCGCTTGGGTTCTGAAAAGTGCCGAAGAGTCTGCTTGACCGGCTTGTATCCCTTTAGTATGTTTAGGCTATGCTCGGCCAGCCTGCATGGGATACCTGGCATGTCTGAAGGATGCTAGGCGAAGATGTTCCAATTTTCACGCAAGAACTCTCGTACTGCAGCGTCTATTGTAGGGTTTAGCTATGCCCCAATTGATGTTGTTTTTGTAGGGTCCGTTGGGTGGATCTGGAATTTGACTGTTTCGTATGCTGCTTTGAAAGAGGTGGATTTGGGTCGTTTGTTGAGTATCACTTCGTCCCTGTCCACCGTGGAGCGCAGCATAGTTAACTCATCAGCCGCGAGGGCTTCAGATAATGCCTCTAGGGCTAGTGCGGCGGTTTTATTTTCGGTGTGGAGTGCTATGTCCGGATCACTGGCTAGAGTGATGATTCCATTGGGCCCGGGCATCTTAAGCTTCATGTACCCGTAATGGGGTATGGCTTGGAATCTTGTGAATGAATCCCGCCCTAAAAGGGCGTGGTATCCACTATTAAACGGGGCCACTTGGAATGTGATTTCTTCAGACCTGTAATTCTCCGGCGTGCCGAATACCACATCCAGTGTAATTTTTCCTGCGCATCGCGCCTCCTGGCTGGGGATGATTCCCCTGAAGGTCGTACTACTTTGCTCAATGCGGCTCTTAACTATTTCCATTTTGTTAAGAGTTTTGTCATAGATGAGGTTTAATCCGCTGCCGCCGTCCATGAGCACTTTAGTAAGCCGGAAGCCGTCCACAATTGGACTAAGGACCAAAGCGGCTGGTGCTCGGACTATTTGGAATTGAGGTTCGTCACTGGCATTGAAGGTTATGACCGTATCGTTCCACGGATTTATTGCTGCAACGTGGCAGACTTCAGCGAGGCTGCGGAGTGCTTGCTTACGCCTATTGTTTGAGGCGAAAGTCTCGAAGACTGTCAATATTGTATTGTTATTCTCCGTGGGATGGTGCTTTGCGGTATTGTTGATGAGGAGGTCCTCGCAGCTCTTGGCCACCTGCTGGAGTATCCAACAGGCTCTAAGGCTGTGTGTTGGTATGATGCCCGGTGTGCTGTGAATTTTGCATGGCCTGTTGAGCCATCCCTCCAGTATGGTTCCATGCCCTGTAGAGGGCTTTGGCTTCTTTGTGATTGGATTGGGTGACTTGTGAGAGCGCACCCTTTTAGTTCGGACTAGGGGTTTAGTTAGAGCCGGAGGATCCCATAATTTTGCTTGGGTTTTCCAGGCGCTTTCCATCGCACAGTACTTCTGTACCATGGCCGCTAAGTCGGCGAAGTGTGCTATGTCACGGCGACTTATGGCGTTGAGAATTCCCATGTCCGCGCAATTCTTGCAAACGAATGAGATTGCGTCTTTCTCGTGACAGTCTTGAACCTTGCTCATTACAAGGAGGAATCTGGCCCAGAAGTGATGTACTGTCTCTTGGGGCTCTTGTCTAATGTGGGAAAGATCACTTGTGTCTAGGTGGGTGGGTAGACTTAAGTCCAAATCTGACCCAATTTGAGACCCAGGGGCAAGGAAGCCCCCCGAGCTTGGCAGCTCGGACTCCGGGATGTCGCCCAATATTTGTGGCATGTTGCCCGATTCTAAGTTCGGAGCCTGGGCCATGTCCTCCCGTAGACGGGTGTCCGGCTCAGAGAGCTCAGGAATCCAGACATAGTTCGTCCTCAAAATAGAGGAAGAATCACTGTTTTGTTCCTCCACCACCACTATCTGATGGGTGACCGGCGGAGAGTTAATCTCCCTTTGGTCGGGTTTAAGCCCGATCCGATCATAGTCCGTAGCGACTCCCAGGACGGCGATGAGATCCAAGAGCTCGTTAAGGGAGGAGAGCTCCATTGGATCCATCTACTCAGTGAATTCCGAGCTGACGTGGAGGTTGTTCTAGATGACCTGAGAAGTCATCGTCGGCGTGGCGGCCGAACGGGCGGCCATGATGAAACCGCCCAGCCGGCGAGTCTGGCCTACAGCCAGGGTTCCTCCAGAGGTGATGTTGTCCTTGACAATAAGGCGAGCCATCGAGCCTTATCGGGATGGCATAGTGGAACTCTCAATGAAAGCACCAATGTCGGTGTCAAAACCGGCGGATCTCGGGTAGGGAGTCCCGAACTATGCATCTAAGGCTAATGGTTACAGGAGGCAGGGGACACGATGTTTTACCTAGGTTCGGGCCCTCTCAATGGAGGTAATACCCTACTTCCCGCTTGATTGATCTTGATGATATGCGTCGAGGAAACACAAAGAGTCTGGCCACTGGACTCCGCAAAACTTCCTTTTGCGCTTTCCAAAAACCTTGAGGGCTTTCCCCTTTTGCCCAAATAACGTGTTCTCGTACCCAAACATTTCGGGAAACATCCGGAACCCCTTCCGGTGAAATCCGGAACCCTTCCGGAGATCAAACACTATTATCCAATATATCAAACTTTATCTCCGGACCATTCCGGAGTTCCTCATCATGTCCATGATCTCATCCGGGACTCCGAACAACATTCGGTTACCAACATACATAACTCATATAATACTATATCGTCAACAAAACGTTAAGCGTGCGGACCCTACGGGTTCGAGAACTATGTAGACATGACCTAGAACTGTTTCCGATCAATAACCAATAGCGGGACCTGGATGCCCATATTAGCTCCCACATATTCTACGAAGATCTTTATCGGTCAAACCGCATAACAACATACGTTGTTCCCTTTGTCATCGGTATGTTACTTGCCTGAGATTCGATCGTCGGTATCTCAATACCTAGTTCAATCTCGTTACCGGCAATCTCTTTACTCGTTACGTAATGCATCATCCCGTAACCAACTCATTTGGTCACATTGCTTGCAAGGCTTATAATGATGTGCATTACCGAGAGGGCCCAGAGATACCTCTCCGACAATCGGAGTGACAAAACCTAATCTCGAAATACGCCAACTCAACATGTACCTTCAGAGACACCTGTAGTACTCCTTTATAATCACCCAGTTATGTTGTGACGTTTGGTAGTACCCAAAGTGTTCCTCCGATAAACGGGAGTTGCATAATTCTTATAGTTACAGGAACATGTATAAGTCATGAAGAAAGCAATAGCAATATACTAAACGATCAAGTGCTAGGCTAACGGAATGGGTCATGTCAATCACATCATTCTCCTAATGATGTGATCCCGTTAATCAAATGACAACTCTTTTGTCCATGGCTAGGAAACATAACCATCTTTGATAAACGAGCTAGTCAAGTAGAGGCATACTAGTGACACTATGTTTGTCTATGTATTCACACATGTATTATGTTTCCGGTTAATACAATTCTAGCATGAATAATCAACATTTATCATGAAATAAGGAAATAAATAATAACTTTATTATTGCCTCTAGGGCATATTTCCTTCAGTCTCCCACTTGCCTAGAGTCAATAATCTAGTTCACATCATCATGTGATTTAACACCAATATTCATATATGTATATGATTAACACCCATAGTTCACATCGTCATGTGACCAACACCCAAAGGGTTTACTAGAGTCAATAATCTAGTTCACATCGCTATGTGATTAACACCCAAAGAGTACTAAGGTGTGATCATGTTTTGCTCGTGAGAGAAGCTTAGTCAACGGGTCTGTCACATTCAGGGCCGTATGTATTTTGCAAATATTCTATGTCCACAATGCTCTGCATGGAGCTACTCTAGTTAATTGCTCCCACTATCAATATGTATCCAGATTGAGACTTAGAGTCATCTGGATTGGTGTAAAGGCTTGCATCGTTGTAACTTTTACAACAAACTCTTTTATCACCTCCATAATCGAGAAACATCTCCTTAGTCCTCACTAAGGATATTCTTGACCGCTGTCCAGTGATCTACTATTAGATCAAAATTGTATTCCTTTGTCAAACTCAGAGCAGAGTATACAATAGGTCTGGTCCATAGCATGACATACTTTTATAGAACCTATGACTGATGCATAGGGAATGACTTTCATTCTCTTTCTATTTTCTGCCATGGTCGGGATTTGAGTATTACTCAATTTCATACCTTTGCAACACAGGCAAGAACTCTTTCTTTGACTGTTCCATTTTGAACTACTTCAAAATCTTTTCAAGGTATGTACTCATTGAAAATCTTATCAAGCGTCTTGATCTATCTCAATAGATCTTGATGCTCAATATGTAAGTAGCTTTGCCGAGGTCTTTCTTTGAAAAAAAAAAACTCCTTTCAAACACTCCTTTATGCTTTGCAGAATAATTCTACATTATTTCCGATCAACAATATGTCATTCACATATACTTATCAGAAATGTTGTAGTGCTCCCACTCACTTTCTTGTAAATACAGGCTTCATCGCAAGTCTGTATAAAACTACATGCTTTGATCAACTTATCAATGCATATATTCCAACTCCGAGATGCTTGCACCAGTCCATAGATGGATTGCTGGAGCTTGCACATTTCGTTAGCACCTTTATGATTGACAAAACCTTCTAGTTGCATCATATACAACTCCTCTTTAAGAAAACCATTAAGGAATGCAGTTTTGTTTATCCATTTGCCAGATTTCATAAAAATGCGGCAATTGCTAACATGATTCAGACAGACTTAAGCATAGATACGAGTGAAAAATTCTCATCGTAGTCAACACTTTGAACTTGTCGAAAACCTTTCGCAACAAGTCGAGCTTAGTAGATAGTAACACTACTATCAGTGTCCGTCTTCCTCTTGAAGATCCATTTATTTAACATGGCTTGCTGATCATCGAGCAAGTCAATCAAAGTCCATACTTTGTTCTCATACATGGATCATATCTCAGATTTTATGGCCTCAAGCCATTTTGCGGAATCTGGGCTCACCATCGCTTCTTCATAGTTCGTAGGTTCATCATGGTCTAGTAACATGACTTCCAGAACAGGATTACCATACCACTCTAGTGCGGACCGTATTCTGGAAGACCTACGAGGTTCTGTAGTAACTTGATCTGAAGTTTCATGACCATCATCATTAGCTTCCTCACTAATTGGTGTAGGAATCACTGGAACTGATTTCAGTGATGAACTATTTTCCAATTCGGGAGAAGGTACAAATTACCTTATCAAGCTCTACTTTCCTCCCACTCACTTCTTTCGAGAGAAACTTCTTCTCTAGAAAGGATCCATCTTAGCAATGAATAACTTGCCTTCGGATCTGTGATAGAAGGTGTACCCAACAGTCTCCTTTGGGTATCCTATGAAGACATATTTCTCTGATTTGGGTTTGAGCTTATCAGGATGAAACCTTTTCATATAAGCATCACAACCCCAAACTTTAAGAAACGACAACCTTGGTTTCTTGCCAAACCACAGTTCAGATTGTGACGTCTCAACGGATTTAGATGGTGCCCTTTTTAACGTGAATGCACCTGTCTTTAATGCATGACCCCAAAACGATAGTGGTAAATCGGTAAGAAACATCATAGATTGTACGATATCCAATAAAGTACAGTTATGATGTTCGGACACACCATTATGCTGTGGTGTTCCAGGTGGCGTGAGTTTGTGAAACTATTCCACATTGTTTTAATTGAAGACCAAACTCGTAACTCAAATATTTGTCTCCGCGATCAAATCACAGAAACTTTATTTTCTTGTTACGATGATTCTCCACTTCACTCTGAAATTCTTTGAACCTTTCAACTATTTCAGACTTATGTTTCATCAAGTAGATATACCCATATCTTCTCAAATCATCTTGTGAAGGTCAGAAAATAACAATACTTGCCACGAGCATCAACACTCATTGGATCGCATACATCGGTATGTATTATTTCCAATAAGTCAGTAGCTTGTTCCACTGTTCCGGAGAACGGAGTTTTAGTCATCTTGCCCAAAAGGCACGGTTCGCAAGCATCAAATGATTCATAACCAAGTGATTCCGAAGATCCATCTTTATGGAGTTTCTTCATGCGCTTTACACCGATATGACCCAAACGGCAGTGCCACAAATAAGTTGCACTATCATTATTAACTTTGCATCTTTTGGCATCAATATTATGAATATGTGTATCACTACGATCGAGATCCAATAAACTATTTTCATTGGGTGTATGACCATTGAAGGTTTTATTCATGTAAACAGAACAACAATTATTCTCTGACTTTAAATGAATAACCGTATTGCAATAAACATGATCAAATCATATTCATGCTCAACGCAAACGCTAAATAACATTTATTTAGGTTTAACACTTATCCCGAAAATTTAGGGAGTGTGTGATGATGATCATATCAATCTTGGAACTACTTCCAACACTCATCGTCACTTCCCCTTCAACTAGTCTCTGTTTATTCTGTAACTCCTTTTTGAGTTACTAATCTTAGCAACCGAACAAGTATCAAATACTCAAGGGCTACTATAAACACTAGTAAGGCACACATCAATAACCTGTATATCAAATATACCCTTGTTCACTTTGCCATCCTTCTTATCCACCAAATATTCAGGGCATTTCCGCTTCCAGTGACCATTTCCTTTGCAGTGTAATCACTCAGTTTCAGGCTTTGGTCCAGACTTGGGCTTCTTCACTTGAGTGACAACTTGTTTGCCATTCTACTTGAAGTTTCCCTTTCTTTCCCTTTGCCCTTTTCTTGAAACTAGTGGTCTTGTCAATCATCAACACTTGATGCTCTTTCTTGATTTCTACCTTCGTCGATTTCAACATCACGAAGAGCTCGGGAATCGTTTTCGTCATCCCTTGCATACTATAGTTCATCACGAAGTTCTACTAACTTGGTGATGGTGACTAGAGAATTCTGTCAATCACTATCTTATCTGGAAGATTAACTCCCACTTGATTCAAGCGATTGTAGTACCCAGACAATCTGAGCACTTGCTCACTAGTTGAGTGATTCTCCTCCATCCTTTAGCTATAGAACTTGTTGGAGACTTCATATCTCTCAACTCGGGTATTTGCTTGAAATATTAACTTCAATTCCTGGAACATCTCATATGGTCCATGACGTTCAAAACGTCTTTGAAGTCCCGATTCTAAGCCGTTAAGCATGGTGCACTAAACTATCAAGTAGTCATCATATTGAGCTAGCTAAACGTTCATAACGTCTGCGTCTGCTCCTGCAATAGGTCTGTCACCTAGTGGTGCATTAAGGACATAATTCTTCTGTGCAGCAATGAGGATAAACCTCAGATCACGGATCCAATCCGTATCATTGCTATTAACATCTTTCAACACAATTTTCTCTAGGAACATATCAAAATAAACATATGAAAGCAACAACGCAAGCTATTGATCTACAACATAATTTGCAAAATACTACCAGGACTAAGTTCATGATAAATTTAAGTTCAATTAATCATATTACTTAAGAACTCCCACTTAGACAGACATCTATCTAGTCATCTAAGTGATCACGTGATCCAAATCAACTAAACCATGTCCAATCATCACGTGAGATGGAGTAGTTTTCAATGGTGAACATCAATATGTTGATCATATCTACTATATGATTCACGCTCGACCTTTCGGTCTCCGTGTTTCGAGGCCATATCTGTATATGCTAGGCTCGTCAAGTTTAACCTGAGTATTCCGCGTGTGCAACAGTTTTGCACCCGTTGTATTTGAATGTAGAGCCTATCACACCCGATCATCATGTGGTGTCTCAGCACGAAGAACTTTCGCAATGGTGCATACTCAGGGAGAACACTTCTTGATAATTAGTGAGAGATCATATTATAATGCTACCGTCAAACAAAACAGAATAAGATGTATAACAGATAAACATCATATGCAATCAAAATATGTGACATGATATGGCCATGATCATCTTGCGCCTTTGATCTCCATCTCCAAAGTACTGTCATGATCTCTATAGTTACCGGCACGACACCATGATCTTCATCATCTTGATCTATATCAATGTGTCGTCACATGGTCGTCTCGCCAACTATTGCTCTTGCAACTATTGCTATCGCATAGCTATAAAGTAAAGCAATTATTTGGCACTTGCATCTTATGCAACAAAGAGACAACCATAGGGCTTCTGCCAGTTGCCGATAACTTCAACAAAACATGATCATCTCATACAACAACTTATATCTCATCACGTCTTGACCATATCACATCACAACATGCCCTGCAAAAACAAGTTAGACGTCCTCTACTTTGTTGTTGCAAATTTTATGTGGCTGCTACGGGCTGAGCAAGAACCGTTCTTACCTACGCATCAAAAACCACAACGATAGTTCATCAAGTTGGTGATGTTTTAACCTTCGCAAGGACCGGGCGTAGCCACACTCGATTCAGCTAAAGTGAGAGAGACAGACACCCGCCAGGCATCTTTAAGCACGAGTGCTCGTAACGGTGAAACCAGTCTCGCGTAAGCGTACGTGTAATGTCGGTCCGGGCCGCTTCATCTCACAATACCGTTGAACCAAAGTATGACATGCTGGTAAGCAGTATGACTTGTATCACCCACAACTCACTTGTGTTCTACTCGTGCATATAACATCAACGCATAAAACCTAGGCTCGGATGCCACTGTTGGGGAACGTAGTAATTTCAAAAATTTCCTACGCACACGCAAGATCATGGTGATGGTATAGCAACGAGAGGGGGAGTGTATCTTCATACCCTTGAAGATCGCTAAGCGGAAGCGTTTATCAACGCGGTTGATGTAGTCGTACGTCTTCACGATCCGACCGATCCAAGTACCGAACGCACGGCACCTCCGAGTTCTGCACACGTTCAGCTCGATGACGTCCTCGCCTTCTCGATCCAGCAAGACGGGCGAAGTAGTAGATGAGTTCCGGCAGCACGACGGCGTGGTGATGGTGTTGGTGAAGAACAATCTCCGCAGGGCTTCGCCTAAGCACTACGGAAACTATGATGGAGGATAAACTAGAGGGGACGGGGTTGCCGGCACATGGCTTGGTGTTTCTTGATGTGTCTTTGGTGCTAGCCCTGCCCCTCTATTTATATGTTGAGCCTTGGGGTCGAAACTTGGAGTAAAAGCCTCCACAAAGTCGGTTTCACCCGAAAGGCGAGAGTCCTTCTTGGACTCCAGGGCCAGATGCCAGGGTTCCCGGCGTCTGGACCCAGACGCCAGGGACCCTGGCGTCTGGCCACTGGACTCCGCAAAACTGACCCAGACGCCGGGAACCCTGGCATCTGGCCACTGGACTCCGCAAAACTTCCTTTTGCGCTTTCCAAAAACCTTGTGGGCTTTCCCCTTTTGCCCAAATAACGTGTTCTCGTACCCAAACATTTCGGGAAACATCCGGAACCCCTTCCGGAGATCAAACACTATTATCCCATATATCAAACTTTATCTCCAGACCATTTCGGAGTTCCTCGTCATGTCCATGATCTCATCCGGGACTCCGAACAACATTCGGTTACCAACATACATAACTCATATAATACTATATCGTCAACGAAACGTTAAGCGTGCGGACCCTACGGGTTCGAGAACTATGTAGACATGACCTAGAACTGTTTCTGGCCAATAACCAATAGCGGGACCTGGATGCCCATATTGGCTCCCACATATTCTACGAAGATCTTTATCGGTCAAACCGCATAACAACATACGTTGTTCCCTTTGTCATCGGTATGTTACTTGCCCGAGATTCGATCGTCGGTATCTCAATACCTAGTTCAATCTCGTTACCGGCAAGTCTCTTTACTCGTTACGTAATGCATCATCCCGTAATCAACTCATTTGGTCACATTGCTTGCAAGGCTTATAATGATGTGCATTACCAAGAGGGCCCAAAGATACCTCTCCGACAATCGGAGTGACAAAACCTAATCTCGAAATACGCCAACTCAACATGTACCTTCAGAGACACCTGTCGTACTCCTTTATAATCACCCAGTTACGTTGTGACGTTTGGTAGTACCCAAAGTGTTCCTCCGATAAACGGGAGTTGCATAATTCTCATAGTTACAGGAACATGTATAAGTCATGAAGAAAGCAATAGCAATATACTAAACGATCAAGTGCTAGGCTAACGGAATGGGTCATGTCAATCACATCATTCTCCTAATGATGTGATCCCGTTAATCAAATGACAACTCTTTTGTCCATGGCTAGGAAACATAACCATCTTTGATAAACGAGCTAGTCAAGTACAGGCATACTAGTGACACTATGTTTGTCTATGTATTCACACATGTATTATGTTTCCGGTTAATACAATTCTAGCATGAATAATAAACATTTATCATGAAATAAGGAAATAAATAATAACTTTATTATTGCCTCTAGGGCATATTTCCTTCAGTGACATATATTTTTCTTGATGTGCATCACATCAAGATTATGTCGCAGATCCAAATCTTTCCAATACTCCAAGTCCCACAAAGTGGACCTATGGGTAAACAATAATTTCTCTTATGCCCTGCCATGCTTCCTTTTCCCCATACCATTGTCAGGATGGTTTCCTGGTGTAATATGTCTGACCTTCTCTAATTCCACTTGCAACTCATTGGCAGTGAGCCTCTTTGGCGCATCACGGTTTTTATGCTTTGGATTGAACACATGTCTTCAATATTTTGTAGGATACGGCTTGTCCTTGGCAAGGAAACGACAATGTCTAATGTAACATATCTTGCTAAGTATTGCGTATGACATCGGATTCCTGTCACAACCAACACATGCATTATAACCATGTGTCGTTCGTTTTGACATAGTGCCCAAAGCCGGATAATCATGGATGCACCAAATTATAACAACAGGCAGAAAGAAATCAGCTGGTGGGCTGCTATATAGGTATCATGTGAGAACACCCCTCCATAGCTGTTGAAGTTCCTCCACAAGAGGCTCCATGAATAAATCAAAATCCTTTCCAGGACTTCTTGGACCTGGGATGAGCAAGACCATCATGTAGTTTGATTCTTTGGTGCACACATTTGGAGGCATGTTGTAGGGGATAACAAGCACTGGCCACATGTTATATATGGCGCTCTGGTGGCCAAATGGGTTAAATCCATCTAAAGCTAAGCCAAGTCTAATGTTTCTTGGGTCAGCAACAAACTTGTTGTGTTACTGATTGAAACTTTTCCTGTCAATACCTTGAGATGGACGGCTCATTACATTCTGATCTGTGTACTCCTGGTTCCTAGAATGCCACAGTACATCCTCTCTTGTTTCAGCATCATGAAACAACCTCTAAAATCTTGGTATAATTGTAAAATGTCTCAAAACATTATGAGGAATCCTCTTCACAACATCGCCATCTTTCCATCTTGATGATTTGCATTTTGGGCATTCACTTAAGTTGGCATAATGCTTCCGGAACAGAACACAATTATTCTTACAAACATGGATCATATCATATCCAATTCCAACTACATGAAGGAAATTCTTCATTTTACTGTAGGTGTGTGGAAGCTCAAACGCTTCTGGGAAAGATTTGCGGAAAGCAGCAAACATCACATCGAATGATTCGTTGATCATCCGCTCAGATGTCTTCACCTGAATAAAGGCGACCATTGCTGAGAATACTGACAGCTTATTTCCTGGGGTGACAGACACGTTGCATTGTTCCAACATGTGGGCCCACTGTTTTTCTTCTGCAGGTGAAAGTTCACGAAATGCACGAGCATTTCATAGAATTGTTTCAATGTTGGTCAAACTCACTGGATCCGCCACCACCATCTCCTCCTCCTCTTCCACTTGATCATCAGGCAGATCAAGATGGTGATCTGCTGCTTCCACATAGTCAATAACATTGACGTTCATAGCTTCACCATGATTAACCCACCTTGTATATGTGACCAACATCCCATACAAGTGTAGATGATTTTGCACAGTTCACTGGGGTCTTGTAACTGAATTCATATAACTGCTACACGGGCAGAGCACATCTGATTTCGGACCAGCGTACTCAGCTCTGATAAAGTTCATGAAGTTTTCAACCCCCTCGACATATGGAGCAGAGAATCTTCAAGCAGAAGTTATCCAAGTCTTGTCCATCTGTTAGACATACAGATTAGTTCTTCTACTAGATATTACAGGAAAAACATATATGCTTTTTTATGAAGTCCAGAAAAAATACCTAGGTCGATGTCTAAAGCTATGGCAAGATATTTGGACATGCAGATCTAAGTAACGAAATATATGTAAAGCTAATTGAGCAAACATATTTGAGTGCTAAATTATGGCAGGCTGTTTCAGCAGTCAATGAGGCCGAGCACACAGCCATCAAAGACCATCTCAACAACAAAGATCGAATATAAAACAGTGTAGAGCTATTTCACATAATAGATTGGCTACTAGACCATGGCAATCTACGTCAAAATAAATATATGACAGGATATTTTAGCAACTAATCGGGTGTGGCATGCCATCTCAGCTAAGCAGATTGAGTGCAGAACAGGGCAAGGAAGCTTCTTAAGAAGAGCATATTGACTGTAAACTACTTCGGCAAATAAGTAGATTAACAATGTCTATCAGCTAACATTCAACGCTACTCCGACATGCATGGGGCCTCAGTCTAAAATGTGCGTACTATGAGAGAAGTTGACCACCGTGCGTCTCCACAAGCACGACGCCAGCGGTGGCGGCGCGGCTAGAGGATGGCAGTCTACCAGAGCGTACTGTGGGAGCGAAAGGATCGTCGTGCATCCCCTCGATGAACCGCGGTGCCGACGTATCGGCGCAGTGGGGAGGGCGGCTTTGGTGGAGCAAATGGAGTGGAGGGGGCCCAGGGGGAGGGGGTTTGGGGAATATTATTGGCTAGTTGGCCGAAGGGCGGTTGAATTTGGGATTTGGGGAGAATTTTTGGGGGGATTTT
This sequence comes from Triticum dicoccoides, assembly GCF_002162155.2. Taxonomy (NCBI): domain Eukaryota; kingdom Viridiplantae; phylum Streptophyta; class Magnoliopsida; order Poales; family Poaceae; genus Triticum; species Triticum dicoccoides. The sequence goes on along the minus strand of NC_041385.1, from coordinate 589,929,906 downwards.
CGCGCTGTGGGCCGGGGAGTTTGGCGCATGGTCGGTTTTTCCAAGTGCAGTCCCACGTGTTAGTGAAGAGGCAAGACGAAGCGCGTTCCGTTTGCGTGAGTCGTGTGTAGGACCGACCGTGTGAGGGGTGTAATGTGACCGCGACATGCGTGTTGTGAGTGTACCGCCTTTTTTCCTTTTAAACTTGGTGCTTCGCCCCCTCAAAAAAAACTTGGTGCTTCGCGCGATCCATAGATACTACTACTAGTAATCCGTTAATCCCGACTAAAACAGTGCGGTCGGGTCTTTTCCCGCGTGATATGCTGGGAGGTTGGCTTTTAGGGCGAGTAATGCCACACCTACATAATCCTAGTTACGTAATTAACGTAATGTGAAATGTGTGAGCTATTGACTGGAGATTGGGAGGGGCCACCACCATGAAAAACAGGGGGTGAGAGAGAGGCAATATACGTTAACCCTTTTGTAGGTTCCCATTGATGTAGAAAGATGTGAAATGCGTGAATGTGTAGTGGACATACTATTGGAGTGCCTAAGATAAATTGTGTATGTAGACCCTATGTGTTTATTTACTTCGCATGTTAGCTTTGTATCGGGTCAAACCTTCTAAGTTTATACACACAAAAATGAATCATCGTTCCATATATCTTCATACTCCTACAATATATCTTACTATTATTGTGAAAGTTCATAATCACCGGATGAGATTCATGCAAACACGGCAGATTTTCATTACATTTCGAACTTTTATAGGGTAGAAAAATAAAAGAAACCCAACCCTAAACCTATTGTGCAGTGGAGGCCGATGTCCTCCATTTGCGATCTCCATGTACGAGGGCAGGGTTCAAGACCCGTGAAGTGAATGTGCGGTCTCCGGTGAGGAAGAGTAGAACACATGAGACGGACCAGCCAGTTGGCACACCATGCCATGCCGCCTCCCATGCCCTACTCATCCTCGGAGGAATCCCCGACCTCAGCGGTGCCGGTGAACGTGAGGTCGATGATGATGGACGTGGACGGTCCGTCGCTTCACCTGCGACATACGCCACAGAATGTTGGACGGTGGCAAGTAGGACACATGGATGATGGTGCTCCCGTCGTTGGCCGCCAGCGTTGGCCACCGTTTGTGTGGTCGCGTCTGCATCCGACTACGCCACTATTGCGTTGCGAGCGGCGACTTGAGCGAGGGCGGCCAACCTCGAGATTCATCCCCGAAGACAAGCTCTCCCGCAGAGCGTTCGCGCTCGCGGTCATGGCGGATGTGGTGCCAGGTAGCAGGACGATGCGCTATGGTATGGATTTTAGCTGGGTGTTGCCATTTTAAGTAGTGCATTTCGGTGAGGCCAAGCGTCCGAGTGCGTCATTAAGTCGCCAGAGTTGGTTCCTTGGTCACTGAGCCTCTTAATGATGGCATACGGACGGACGGCATGAATGCAGGCAGCTGGCACCAGCTGGGAATGCACCGCGCGACGGTGCAAGGGATGAGGGATTTTGGTGTGCCAGGGTAGTCAGCTGCGGTCATGGCAATGTTGGACATGCCCTTTGCTCACATGTGATCCCCACATGTCATTGAAAAAAGGAAGACGACCCGGCATGGTCTTATGTCCTGGGGATGCAGTTGGCCGCGCTACAACACTCTGTAGGTGCATCGCGACGTGCGCGCACTTCGGCGCCTCGTGCATCCTCGACGAGCCGGGTGTTGATCTGCTGGTCGTGCCATAGCGCTAACGCACCCTCGGCACCCTAAAGCCGACTGTGTCCAACCACGATGGGTGTGCCACTATCCGTGGTCGTCGTGTCCAGAGGCTGTGTGGGAGCTGCGCCACGTTGCTGGCATCCACGAGCCACATGAAGGGTTGCCAGTGGTGAGGAGGTCGTGGGCCAGCTCCTCCATTGGACAAGTCTGTGCCACGTTATCCCGACAGGTGTGCCCCACATATCGGTTTCCCTATTTTCCCGGCCAAATTCGTGCGTCAGTGTTTCGCATTGCGCATTAGGCAGAGAACATGTGGTTTTTGTGCTCTGGTTCAAATGTGGTACAATACCAAGTTGTTACCATAGCCCCAAGTGTGGTGGTTTTGGGTATTGTACCATCCTTTTCCTTTTCAACTAGTGAAGTGTAACACTTGATTAAGGAGCCAGATGGTGTGCTAATGTAGGTGTCCGACTATTTGAAGGAATAATTGAGGTGTGCCCGGTCTGTGCCCGCATTTAGGGGTCCAACTTACCATGTTCCGACAATAGTAACTATACTAGTCCCTGGGTACTCCCTCTGTTTTTATTTACTCCACATTTTAGCTTTGCTCAAAGTCAAACTTTTTAAACTTTGACAAAGTCTATAGAAAGAAATAATAGCATATACAATACCAAATCAATACAATTAGATTCATTATTGAATATACTTTCACATCATATAGATTTGCTATTGTAAATGTTCATATTTCTCTATAAATTTGGTCAAATTTTATGAAGTTTGACTTCAGTCAAACGTAATATGCAGAGTAAATAAAAACGGAGGGAGTATGTACTCCGTGACCAAGACGGAAGGGAAAATGAGACAACTTATTGTTTATTTGTGTCGTTCAAGTATAATCATGTGGCGTTGCTTATTTCTCATCCCTATCCAACCCTCTTCCCCATCGATCTTGTCGCCCTCCGGTTGAGTGCATCCTCCCGCATGCCTCATTTGAACATTCCGCCGAGTATCATCCGCATGTGGGCCTAGACCATGCTTGTATTTCCAATGTTGTAATTTTCCCGACATGCATACAGTTCGTTTAAAGTTTCACTTTGCCTCCACTACCTGTCGCTTTCCATCTTAGTTTTGACGTCCCATTCGGTTCATGCCCCGACACATCTTGACGAGATCGATTGATGTTGAGAGATCAAGTGCGTTTCATGCGCGGAGATAAAGGTTTGGTGTGTTTCTATGATAGAAATGAGCTGGGGTGTGTGGGGATCGGAGGGAGTATATTGTATGTTCAAAAGCGAAATGAATGTACTGTACCCACCCTAGTCCTCTTTCAATCGATCTCCGGACTCTGAGATGAAACCGAGAGAGAACGAGTGGGTGCATGTGTGATACCTAAGGCGGATTCAAAATTTTGAACCAGGTGATCATAGCATCAGCAAATCATATATAAAGGGTTTTCAATGTTCCTTTCGCTTTGGAACATACAATATACTCCCTCCGATCCTTTCTAGTTTACATATAAGTTTTATGTGTAGTCAAAGTATCTCTACTTTGATCAAAGTTACAGAAAAAAAAGTATCAACATTCAACGACGCCCAATCAATATTGTTAGATCCGCATGTACTCCTAGATTTGTATTCAAACAGCGATGGTTTCCAATTTGTTTTCAAACACGTGAATGTGCTTGTTCTCGCGCATGCTCGTCCTACTAGGATTTCGACACGTATAGCCAGTCCAAGAGTAACTTTTTTAAGCTCCCTGTCCAATAGTACTAGTAGTATACTCCCTCTATTTTTATTTACTCCGCATAAAATGGATTGAGTACTAGTAACACTCCGCCGACCTCTCTGTCTTCTACCACCTCCGTCCTGGTTTGCTAGTCCTCTTTGTAATTTGTGCTAATTTTTTACCAACGATTAAACTGATGAAATGTTAGTGCATGTTCATAAAATTATATTGTTGGATTCGTATTTGAACATAATTTTTAGCAAAAAGTTCATTTTAAACCATGAACTCGTAGACGTTCGGTGAAGCGAACCCCCAAGTCGAAATCCCGGTCGATTGTACCCCGAACTATGCAATCCCGGTCTAAATCAAACCTCAGAGTCGTTTGGATTACCGGGATTGCTGGGATTTCGCTGAGGGCA
>NC_041385.1:589859830-589925695 GCF_002162155.2 Triticum dicoccoides | reverse complement strand
TTAAGAAATAAAAATTCACGAAGGATGCTACACTTTGCTTCTGCTGGGCCGGCCTGCTTTTGTTTTTTTGTTAAAAAAAGCGCACGGATTTTCAACAGTTCAAGGATTCGGAAACTTCCTCGAAAAAGAGTTCCTTATTTTGAAAATGTGTTCAGATTTTTTTTGTTTTGAAATTCAAAAAATATTCCTTGTTCAATTTTCTGTTTTTCTGTTTCTTTTTGCTTTTTGTTACCTTGTTTGATTTTTTTTCTGTTTACAAATATTTGTTCTAAAGTAAAACATACTAGAACTGACTTCAAAAAAACATTTTCTTACAACAATGTGCAATGAAATTTAAATATTGTTCAATGGATATCACAAAAATGTTCAACATGAATCAAATATTGTTCAGCGTAGATCATGAAAATGTTCACTTTTTATTTACAAAATTTCAACGTACGTAAAAAATGTTCAAAGTATATTTTTGAAGAATTCAATGTATTTAAAAAATCACATTGTTTCCAAGAATTGTTGAAAACTTTGAAGAAAAAAGAAATCTATCGCGATACATTGTACTGCGCTGCAATATAGACGTACTAAGTAGGTAGCTAGTGTGGTTGCCGTCGCTCTTCACTTTTTCAAATTTTGTTCACAATTTTAAATTTTTCAGTGTACATAAAAAATGTACAATGGGTATTTAAATGGTTTTTCAGCGCATATCACAAAATTATTCAACGGGTATTTAAATGCTTTTTCAGCACATATCAAAATTGTTCAATGTGTAGTTAAAAATTGTTCAGATTATATTACAAAAATGTTCAATGTATAAAATTTGTTTCGTATATCACAAAAATATATAATATGTTTTAAATTATTTCTATTCATATCACAAAAATGTTTGTTGTGTAGTTCAAAATTTGTTCATCGTACACTTAAAAAATGTTCAATGTATATTTGAAAATAATTTGTCATATATAAATTTTTATTCATGTTTTCAATAATTGTTCATGTTTTAACAGTTTGTTTGAGTTTTATATTTCTTGAAGAAAACATTCTTCATTATTTTTGAACGAAGATTAAAAAGCGGATCTGCCGCTGATCGTACTACTTTAAACTTACACTATAAACCCAATCCCAATCGCTAGCTGCACTGGCTGGCGTCGCGGCTATCCAGTGAAAGGTGGGAGCAACTAATTTACAAGCCCTCTTTCAGGAGCCTCGCAACGATCACCGCCACTTGGCGCACTCTTAGCCATTCGCCACGTGTCGCGCTCTGGACGCTCCCTTCAGATTTTTTTTAGTTTTCTGCATGTGTTTTCGGCTTTCTAAACGGGTTTTTTCCGGGTTTTTCGACGTTTTGGTTTTCCACAGGTCTTCCCTAGTTTTTTGACCAAAAAAATTCGAAAATTTTTTGCGCAAAAATTGCATTTTTTTTCTTTCGCGAAATCCCGGTTTGCTTCCGCGAGAGGCACGGTTTTGCTTTCCCGAGAGTCACGACCGTGCCTCTTGGAAACAGAAAAAAATGTGGTTTCTGTTTTTTTTCCTTTCGCGAGAGTCACGGTTTTGCTTCCGCGAGGGGCACGGTTGTGCTTTCCCGAGAGTCACGGCCGTGCCTCTCGGAAACGGGAAAAAAGATGCATTTTCTATTTTTTTTTCTTTCGCAAGAGTCACGGTTTTGTCTCCGCAAGAGGCACGGTTGTGCTTTCGCGATAGTCGCGGCCCTGCCTCCTCGGAAACGAAAAAACGCGTTTTTCTGTTTTTTTTTCACGAGAGGCACGGTTGTGATTTTTCCTAGAGGCACGGGCGTGCCTCTTTCGAAAAGGGAAAAACCTGTGCTCCCGGTTCGGTTTTTTCGTCCGTTTTTTTCGTGAAAAAGAAGTTCGTCAAAACCTATCAACATGGGATCTAGTTTTGAAGATCTCGGCGCGAGGAATCCAACGGCGAAAGTGGTTCGAGATTTGGATGCACGGTTTAACAGATAAAACGTTTTGAATAAACGGATCTACGAAAAAAGGGAAAAACTCCCAGGTTGTGACAAGTGGTGCACATGTAGCGCACCACTTGTCGCAATCCGGGGAAGTTGGAGTGATCTTCGCAAGGAGTACTCCTTAACTAGTGCTTTCGGTGAAAGGTCGCGGGTTCGAATCCAACCAGCGGCACAACTTTTAGTTCGTTACAATTTTTTTCATACTTTTGCTCGTTTCCAGGCAATGGGTCGGGCCGTTTGCGCGAGCCCTACGCGGAAGCTCTTCTGCTTGACGCTAAACAGGAGCTGCTGTCCGCAATTCTGCCACAAAAAAATAAAGACAAATAGTTTTAGCAAACAAAAAGATAAATGGGTTGGCCTAGCGCGGAGGATGGGTGCTCCTTGGCCCACCAGCTAGACAAATCCCGGTTGACATTTGTCAGGGTTTGATTTAGACCGGGATTGCATAGTTTAGGGTGCAATCGACCGAGATTTCGACTTGGGGGTTCGTTTCGCCGAACGTCTACGAGTTCAGAGTTTAAAATGGACTTTTATGACATGCATGATATAATTTTTTATGAAATGCATGAATATTTTCTTAGTTAAATTTATGGTTAAACTTTGGCACAGATTACAATGGAGACCAATAAACCAGGACCGAGGTAGTAGTAGTAGTAGTAGTATGAATGATGCGGGCGTGGGAGGGGGAGTGACGTCGGTTTGCTCTCAACTGTGGTCCCATAAGCGAGTGAAAATGCAAGATGAAGCACCTTCCATTCGTTGAGCGATGTGGAGGGTCCAGCATGCCGGGGTGCAATGCGAACGCGACAAGAGCGATGTACAGTCAAAACCGATTGACTGGTGTCACCAGAAACACTATTCACACCAGAACCTTCGCTGCTCCACCTACGCCAGCCACATCCCCAAAACCACACCTCCTCTGCAACCCATTCCCACACCTTTTGATCCCCTAGCCCGCATCAAGCATCCCCTAGTTCGCTGGAAAGCCATGGTGCGCTGCAAGATCACGTACTATAAGATGCTGACGCCGGAGCGCCGCGTAGAAATCGCAGCGGCGGTCAGCGCCACAGGCCTCCGTTCCCAAGCTTGCTTTGTGGCCAGCAAATCCCCAGTTCTGTGGATCCAAGCTCCGAGGAGGAGGAAGCCGATCCAATGTTCGTGGTGGAGGTCGCGGCGCAGAAGGCCATAGATGCGTATGAGATGATGGACATCGACTTCATGCCGGATTGAACCTGGCGATGCTAAAGGAGGACCGGGAGGCGGAGGCTCAACTCGACGCGGAGCGCACGGATGCCACTGCCATCGAGGCCCTCCTGCAGGCGGAACCGGGTGTCGTGGATGTGAACAGGGCGGAGGCTCAACTTGATGCGGAGCGCGCGGATGCTGGTGCCATCGAGGCCCTCTTGCAGGCGGAACCAGACGTCCTAGACTTGAACATGGGGGCGGAGGCTCAACTCGACGTGGAGCGCGCAGATGCTGCTGCCATCGAGGCCCTCCTGCAGGCGGAACTGAACGTCTTGGACTTGAACCGGGCGGTGCTCGCGTCCGTGCAGAGCTCCCGCACGCTTCGCGTGAACAAGTAGCTGGAGGCCGAGTACAACCATGGTGCGAAGACAAACGTCGGCAACTATGGCTGGTTCGCGCCGGCAGCCAAAGATGAAGAGGTCGTCTTGTTCTGCGAGCAGTGATAGTTTTTCTTTATGTTGTTGTTTTTAGGGATCTTTTGTTGTGTAAAAACATACATTTATGCAAGTTGCCTGACTTTCATCATTTGGGTCAGTCGACCATTTCAGGCGGTTGGATGAATATCATATGTCTCCTAACCCTTCTTCCTCACCTCTTCTTCATCCACAACAAACCACCGCACGGGCTGTACGGATCTTCCCCAACATGCGGTTGGATAAACATACTGTATGAATGAAAATTATGTGTCAGCGGTAGGATGGTTGAGTTTGGTTTGGTCACATGCGGTAGCATGTGTAAGTGAGGGTGTGTTCCCTTGGTTGGGTTTGCGGCGTGCAGGAGCGATTGTGTGAGGGTGTGGTACGACTGCGACAGCCATGCGCAAGTGTACCTGCTTTTCATTTTGAAAACTTTAGGCAAGCTTGGCAAAAATATGTGGCGAAGTATGGCAATGCAAGGCCTAGAACCAAACAGGATACAAGTACGTACATAGGAGTACTACTTGTGTTAAAAAAGAAAGGCGGGATTTTCCTTCGCGGGATTTATAGATACAAATCCTCGTTTGATGTGTCAATTAATGCGTATTATTTCTCGAACGCCCAACGAGATAACCATCTCACTCCTCATCGCTTGATTAATACAGCGCCATGCAAACCAACCTTCTCACTTCCGCATGCATGCAAGGGTATAATAATGTCCTTGGTTGCTAGTACGAGGCAAACCCCATCAATTTTGCCTCGATTAGTGTTAGTGGCCTTTTGCAAATTGTAATTTTGATATACTGGCCTTGTGTACAAAAATGGAGGTAGTAACTATTTGACTTCCTTCTCCATTGCGGTGACATCGATGATATCTCGAACTTTGTGGTTTGGCGAAGTGCATTTGATGGAGAACACCATTGAGGGAGACCACGGTAAGTCGTTCGCAAGTGCCGCATGCAAGCCGAGACAACCGCCTTATTTGCATTTAGGAAACCTGTTGAACGAAAGGACGAGTAAATGTACTAGTACTACACAATAGCATCGTCCGTCCAGCTTAGTGCGGTAAGGTGCTTTCTCGAAGAAGATGATGGAGAAGCGGAGTTAGCGAAGAGTGAAATGATGGTTACTTCATCCGAGATTATAGGTTAGTGAAGATCATGCATATAAGAATTCAGAGAAGAACCAAATAATATTCATAGATAATCTTGATCATAAATCCACAAATCATCCGATCTCGGCACACACCAAATAATATTCATAGATAATCTTGATCATAGATCTATAAGAACATCGAAGAGAAGTTTGTATTGAGAATCAAAGAGAGAGAAGAAGACATCTAGCTAATAACTATGGACCCGAAGGTCTATGGTAAACTACTCATGCTTCATCGGAGAGGTAATGGTGTTGATGTAGAAGCCCTCCATGATCGAATCCCCCTCCGGCAGATCGCCGGAAAAGGCCCCAAGATGGGATCTCACGGGTACAGAAGGTTGCGATGTTGCAAAAGTGGTTTCGTGGCTCCCCCTGATGTTTTTAGGGTATACGACTATATATAGGCGAAATAACTAGGTCGGTGGAGCTACCAAGGGCCCACGCGGGTGGGGGGCACGCCTACCCCCGTGGGCGCGCCCTCCTGCCTCGTGGCCTCCTCGTTACATCTCCAACTTCATATCCAAGTCTTCTGGTTTGCTTTCGGTCCAAGAAAGATCATCGCGAAGGTTTCATTCCGTTTGGACTCCGTTTGGTATTCCTTTTCTGCAAAACTCTAAAATAGGCAAAAAAAATAGAAGCTCGCACTGGGCCCTCGGTTAATAGGTTAGTCCCAAAAATAATATAAAAGAGCATATTAAAGCCCATTAAACATCCAAAATAGATAATATAATAGCATGGAACAATGAAAAGTTATAGATACCTTGGAGACGTATCAACCAACATGTGGTTAACTTGAAGAAGATGAGGGAGAAGCAGATTCAGCAACGAGTGAAATGATGGTTGCTTTGTCCCTCCAACTTCTTTTTTTACCTTTATTACTTTGTCCCTCCAACTTAACTGCGGGAAAGGTGCAACTTTGTGATTTGACGCCTCATTGCTCATTACTACGGCGGTGCCATGACTGGGGTGCTTCAACCCTGTTGCTCTGCACTGTTATTTCAGTAGGGCATGTGGACCCAGTTGCTTGGTGTCCCACATGTCGGTGAAAGGGACTAGAACATTTATGAAAGCGATTGCTCCACTCTTACGAAGGAGCCGTACACATCACGGCGGCCCAGTGAACTATTACTTGTACAGTAATACTATTATAGTTTTGTTGTTTCGCACGATCCATCGATACAAACGCGATTAAATAGGCAAGGGCGGGATTTCTCCCACGCGGTAGATGATACTATCCCTGGGGCGCGCCCCTGTGCCTCATGGACTCTTCGAGGGGCCACCCGACTTGTTCTTGACGCCAACCTCTCCTATAAATCCCCAAACCTCCAGAAAATAACCTAGATTGAGAGTTCCGCTACCGCAAGTCTCTGTATCCACCAAAAACCAATCGGGGCCCTGTTCCAGCACCATGCTAGAGGGGGAAATCATCACCGGTGGCCATCTTCATCATCCCGGCGCTGAGGAGGAGGGAGTAGTTCACCCTTGGGGCTGAGGGTATGTACCGGTGGCTATGTGTTTGATCTCTCTCTCTCTCTCTCTATCACTCTCTCTCTCTCTCTCATGTTCTTGACTTTGCACGATCTTGATGTATCGCAAGCTTTGCTATTATAGTTGGATCATATGAAGTTTCTTCCCCTCTACCATCTTGTAATGGATGGAGTTTTCCCCTTGAAGTTATCTTATCGGATTGAGTCTTTAAGGATTTGAGAACACTTGATGTATGTCCTGCGTGGGATACCCGTGGTGACAATGGGGTATTCTATTGATTCACCTGATGTATGTTTTGGTGATCAACTTGCGGGTTTCGTGACCTTGGGAATCTATGCATAGGGGTTGGCACAAGTTTTCGTCTGGACTCTCCGGTAGAAACTTTGGGGCACTCTTTGAAGTTCTTTGTGTTGGTTGAAATAGATGAATCTGAGATTGTGTGATGCATATTGTATAATCATACCCATGGATACTTGTGGTGACATTGGAGTATCTAGGTGACATTAGGTTATTGGTTGATTTGTGTCTTAAGGTGTTATTTTACTACAAACTCTAGGGCTGTTTGTGACACTTATAGGAATAGCCCAATGGATTGACCGGAAAGAATAACTTTGAGGTGGTTTCGTACCCTACAATAATCTCTTCGTTTGTTCTCCGCAATTAGTGACTTTGGAGTGACTCTTTGTTGCATGTTGAGGGATTGTTACATGATCTAATTATGTTATTATTGTTGAGAGAACTTGCACTAGTGAAAATATGAACCCTAGGCCTTCTTTCCAAGCATTGCAATACCGTTTTCGCTCACTTTTACCACTTGTTACCTTGCTGTTTTTATAATTTCAGATTACAAAAACCTATATCTACCATCTATATTGCACTTGTATCACCATCTCTTCCCCCAACTAGTGCACCTATACAATTTGCCATTGTATTGGGTTTGTTGGGGACACAAGAGACTGTTTTTATTTGGTTGCAGGGTTGTTTGAGAGAGACCATCTTCATACTATGCCTCCCATGGATTGATAAACCTTAGGTCATCCACTTGAGGGAAATTTGCTACTGTCCTACAAACCTCTACACTTGGAGGCCCAACAACATCTACAAGAAGAAGGTTGTGTAGTAGACATCACTTCCTGTTTTTCGTACATATTACATCCTCCTATCATGTGGTTGTCTAACATCAAAGTTCAGTTTGTCTGTATCATGCATCAATTTGTTCTGAAGAAAGAGGAAAGAACACAGAATGATAGGGGATGGTGTTAGTACTAAGGACACGCGGAAATGGAAGCGGGCGAATTATGCAGATTCTGGTGGTGCAATAGAAGGTCAAAGTCCAGCAGAAAATTGTACAAACGTGGTGCCATGCTACATGAGCTGCAAAACAAGCCAAATAGAAACTAATAGCTGCCACCAAACAAGCAGAGACGGCCCTAGTTGTTGCAACACCTTCCACAGTACCACCAGCTGCACGAGTTACTCATTTGTCAACTCAGCCAGCAGCACGTTCCCAAGCTCCCTTGCCACTTGACACTACTTTCAAAGCACTCTTGACACAAGACGAGTTGGCAAGATCAGATCAACCTTGTGAGTTTCAACAACTAGAAGGTAGTTGCGGCAGTCAAGTTACAGTTGCATGCTTCTTTATATGTATTCTCATAGTTTGATGTACAATAACACTTCCTATGTTCGTTGTTCGACTAGCACCTAGGCGCAAGAGGAAACAAACATCAGGGATAATTCTCAATAGGTTAACTAAATCTAGAGGAGGAAGAATGGAGATCCGTTTGGAGGCAGGTTTAAAAGGCCATGTGATGCGACAGAGTCAGCCAAGTTAGTATCAGAGGCAGCGGTTGCTGTTAGGTGTCATGCATGTATCCTCCCAAAATGGATTCAGTACAAGAATGACAAATACGAAACCCAGTTCAACACCTTCCTCGACCATTTATCTGTAAGTATGATTATGTATGGAAACTAGTAATATCGTCTTGCTCTGTCCCATACTTTCTAGGTTGCTGATAATGGGACTCCCATGTTTTCAAGTCTGCTCTATGACAGTATCGATATAACTTGAGGAAAACCTCAGTTTGAAGGCCAGGATAATAGACTTGCCCAAACATCTCCAGTGGAAAATATATCGGATGAAAACTGGAGAGGCCTCGTTAAACACTGGTCTGATCCAAAGTATCAAGTATGTTATATGTATGTGATCAGATCACATGTTGAACTCCTATTTACACATGTGCCTCACAAATCTATCTTCTTGTAGGTGAACTGTTCAAAGAACAAGGCCAGCCGTACGAAAGTGAAATTCCAATAGACGACAGGATCTCGTAGCTATATTGCACACTGTGAGGCTCTTGTAATTAGCTGTTGTTTCACTCTTTTCGTTGTGCCATATTATCAGATCTATATTGACTTGTTCCAAATGCAGAGGAAAGCCCGCAAGGACCAAAAAGTACCTGAACCAACTGTTTTGGGTATCTTCAAGGACTGTCACACCAGCAAGACGAAGGGCATGACTACACGAGTCAAAGCCGTTATTGTAAGTCCTTAATCCTCGTGCCTTTTAACTATTACTTACTCTGACTCGTGGATTGAAGTGCATGGTTTGCAGCCAATGTCTATTACTTGTTTCAACTTTATACACAGTTGTCTTAGCGTATCATTTCACCTTACAAGGTTTAAAAGAGAGGAGTGATGTTCCTTTCAACTTGATCTGTAATCTAGTTCCGTGCTAGACTTGCCCACACAATGTTACAATTGCCTATGTGTATGTTCTTAGTTGTTTGTTGATATGAAGGATTTCATACTATGCTTACCGTATTATAAACTTTGTCTCTTTATCCTTCGCTGTCAATACAATGTGAAGAAATAGACAATACATTAGCCATGGTACATGGTAATATGTTTGGAACCTGGTTTTATTATGTACTTTGAAGTAAAATGCAACTAATATTTTACACGGGTTCACCAAAATAAGTTCTGTATATAGAGCAAAGCTATTTTGGTTGGTTTTGCAGCCTCCTTAATATCTTCTGTTCTGGTACTACTAATGTAAAAACTCAAATTTCAGCAAGCTATGGAAAAAATGGTGGAACCGCCACCTTTTGAAGGTGACGAGGCAACTATAACCACAATGTCACCTCTTGCTGCAGTGGGTCAGTACTTGTCCACTAACAGTGCCAAAAGCACGTTCCTGCGTAATACTGGGTTGGTTGTTAAGGCAATCTCGTCCAAACTGCCTCATGATCAAGATATGCAAGCTCAAAACAATATTATATCTGTGCTCTAGACATAAGTCCATTCCCTAACATAGACCCTTTGTGAAACAAGGACAACCATTGTTCGATGTCGACAAGATATGCATGCTTTTGACTATCAGACATTTGCTATGTTGTTCAGGAGCCTAGGAGAAATGAAGGCGAAGGTTATGGTAATAGTAAGGTCAAATGAACTCAGCTTTTAAACTTCTGGTGGTGCATTAATCTGCCAGACTGTTAACTTTTATGCCAGCCTTCCTTTTGTTTTATGGTTGTAATTTGTTTTGTTGCGATACAAAATTTGTTCTTAACGTGCAGCCACCGGGCAAAGAAAACAGCAAGCCATTTTGGTATAGTGTAGGGTGTTCCCTATATTTGCACTGGTGGTGAAATTTGATGCCAAGTGCATGTAATCTGTGCAATCGCTTTAATAGCCTAGCGTTAGTTTCGGGCTTATATATTTCCTAGTCTTCTTTTTCCCTGGTTTGCTAGTGGCCTCAACAACCATGGGTGATGGAGTCCTGGATTAGGGGGTATCCGGACAGCCGAACTATGTACATCATCCGGACTATTGAAGCGTGAAGATACAAGACTCAAGACTTTGTCCCGTGTCGGATGGGACTCTCCTTTGCGTGGAAGACAAGCTTGGCGATCCGGATATTGTATTTCCTTCCTTGTAACCGACTCCATGTAAACCCGAGCCCTCTCCGGTGTCTATATAAACCGGAGAGGTTGGTCCTTAGAAGGCCGATCACAATTACAATCATAATCATCATAGGCTAGCTCCTAGAGTTTAGCCTCTACGGTCTCATGCTAGATCTACTCTTGTACTACTCATATCATCAGTATTAATCAAGCAGGAAGTAGGGTTTTACCTCCATCGAGAGGGCCCGAACCTGGGTAAACATTGTGTCCCATGCTTCCTGTTTCCATCAGCCTAAGACGTACAGATCGGGACCCCCTTACCCGAGATCCGCCGGTTTTGACACCGACATTGGTGCTTTCATTAAGAGTTCCTCTGTGTCGTCGCTGCAAGGCTTGATGGCGCCTTCAATCGTCGGCAACACGGTCCAGGGCGAGACTTTTCTCCCCGGACAGATCTTCATGTTCGGCGGCTTCGCACTGCGGGCTAATTCGCTTGGCCATCTGGAGTAGATCGACAGCTACGCCCCTGGCCACCAGATCAGGTTCGGAAACTTGAACTACATGGCGGACATTTGCGGAGACTTGATCTTCGACGGATTCGGGCCTATGCCAAAGGCACCGGACAGTCACGATGAGCACGGCTTAGACCCGCTGTCGGACAATGCTTGGGATATCACCCCTGCAGTAGCCCCGGACCTAAATCCGGAGCAGGCTGCGTTGCCTAAGGACGGAGGGATGGACCCCGCCCCGCAGGCTGCACACTCATCAGTGATGGATCCGAACACAGGCCTCACCTCGGAGGAAGCCTGTGACTCCGGACCCCCGGACTCGTATCCGGTTGTAGGTTCCAGTCTGCGCGCTCCTGAGCCCGCTGAGCCTGGTTGGGCGCCGGTAATAGAGTTTACCGCTGCGGATATCTTCCAGCACTCGCTCTTTGGCGACATGCTGAACTCATTAAAGTCTCTCTCACTTTGTCAGGAGGCTCTTGGCCGAACTATGTCCGGCTCGAGTGGGAAGCAGGCGATGAAGGAATTCATTGCCCACCCACCACCCACTTCATTGCCACGGTTGATCATCTAACCGACGTGCTTGACTTAGACTCTGAAGACAACGACAGTATGGACGATGATGCAGGAGAAGAACATGAACCACCGCTCACTGGGCGGTGGACAGCCACCTCGTCCTATGATATATATATGGTGGACACTCCGAAGGAAACCAATGGCGATGAGGCAACGGAGGATAACCCCTCAGGGAGAAAAACAAAGCATGGGCGTCGTCGACGCCGCTCCAAGCCCCGCCCCAGCAATACCGGCCCAGGAGATGAAAACAATCCGGATGGTGCCGAAGAGGAATACAACCCTGATCAGCCAGCCTACGAGCAGGACAAGCAGGAAGATGAGCAGGTCAGCCCAGACAAACAGGCAACGGACGGATATCCGGAGGAGGACAACTACATGCCCCCCTCCGAAAACGAGATTAGCCTCGGCGACGACGAGTTCGGCGTGCCTGAGGATCCCGTAGAGCAGGAGCGCTTCAAGCATCGGCTTATAGCCACTGCAAGGAGCCTGAAAAAGAAGCAGCAGCAACTCCAAGCTGATCAAGACCTGCTCATAGATTGATGGACTGAAGTCCTGGCAGCCGAGGAATATGGACTCGAGCGCCACACGGCTGACCGGCCACCTCGTGTCCAGGATAAAATGGCATACCAGCCCGAATACCAGCCTGCACCCCCACGCCAATATACTACGGCTCGAGGCAATAGGCAGGACCTGCAAGATATACTGGAAAACAAAGCAGGACAGACAAGATCGATCTACGGATCACGGGGGCGCGCCCCAGCATGCGACGATGACCGTCACACTAGATACCTTATCAACAAGTCCGGCCGAGCAGAACACAGCCACCCAGACCAATTCGAACTGCGTAGCCACATAGCCCGGCATAGAGACGCCGTGCACCCCCTCTGCTTCACTGACGAAGTGATGGATCATGAATTCCCAGAAGGGTTCAAACCCATAAACATCGAATCATACAATGGCACAACAGACCCCGCAGTATGGATCGAAGATTTCCTTCTCCACATTCACATGGCACGCGGAGACGATCTACACGCCATCAAGTATCTTCCCCTTAAGCACAAAGGACCCACGCAACACTGGCTAAACAGCTTGCCAGCAAATTCCATTGGCAGTTGGGAAAACCTGGAAGACACATTCCTCGACAACTTTCAGGGCACATATGTGCGACCGCCGGACGCCGATGACTTGAGCCACATTACTCAACAGCCCGGAGAGTCATCCAGGAAATTCTGGACTCGGTTCCTAACTGAAAAGAATCAGATAGTCGACTATCCGGACGCCGAAGCCCTGGCAGCTTTTAAGCATAATATCCGTGACGAGTGGCTCGCCCGACACCTGGACCAGGAAAAACCCAAGTCCATGGCAGCTCTCACAACACTAATGACCCACTTTTGCGCGAGCGAGGACAGCTGGTTGGCTCGCAGCAGCACTACGCCACATTCTGGCACTTCGGATGGCCGCGATAATAACGGCAAGCCACGGCATAACAGACATAAGCGACGGAACAACGGCGACAACACTGAAGACACGGTAGTCAACGTCGGATTCAGCGGATCCAAGTCCGGTCAGCGGAAGAAGCCGTTCAGAAGAAACAATCAGGGACCGTCCAGTCTGGACCATATACTGGAGCGCTCGTGCCAAATTCATGGCACCCCGGACAAGCCAGCCAACCACACTAATAGAGACTGCTGGGTGTTCAAACAGGCCGGCAAAATAAATGCCGAGCACAAGGACAAGGGGCTGCACAGCGATGATGACGAAGAGCCCTGGCGTCCGAACACGGGGGGACATAATAAATTGCCCCCCCCAGGTGAAAATGGTCAACATGATCTACGCCACACACATCCCCAAGCGGGAACGGAAGCGAGCACTACGGGATGTCTATGCGATGGAGCCAGTCGCCCCCAAATTCAACCCATGGTCAGCTTGTCCGATCACCTTTGATCGTAGGGATCACCCTACTAGCATCCATCACGGCGGCTCAGCCGCATTGATCTTAGACCCAATCATCGACAGATTCCACCTCACGTGAGTCCTTGTGGACGGCGGCAGCAGCCTGAACCTACTTTATCAAGACACAGTGCGCAAAATGGGCATCGACCCTTCAAGGATCAAGCCCACCAAAACCACCTTTAAAGGTGTAATTCCTGGAGTAGAGGCTCGTTGTACGGGCTCTATAACATTGGAAGTGATCTTCGGATCCCCGGATAACTTCCAAAGCAAAGAGTTAATCTTCGATATCGTCCCTTTCCGTAGTGGTTACAACACACTGCTCGGACAAACCGGATTCGCCAGATTCAATGCGGTACCACACTATGCATACCTCAAGCTCAAGATGCCAGGACCACGCGGGGTCATAACAGTCAATGGAAATATGGACTGCTCTATCCGTACAGAAGAGCATACTTCAGCCCTTGCGAGGAAGTACAATGCGGCCTCCTCCGACAAACCACCAATACGGCGACAGCAACTTCGAGCACCGTCAAGCAAGTCCGGAGCACCCCGCAACAGGATCATCAGGCACGCCAGGAGCGCGACTAGCAGTCCGGCCTCCGCTCAAGCCCCATCAAAGCAGCATTCGTGCCACGCGTACACAATTACGCACTCAAAATACCATGGGCATAGGCGGAGGCGCAACAATGACTCCGTCAACAGTGCGGTATAACCGCTACATACCCTCATCACACCCCCCTTTTATTTTTCAGGACATTGCTTTAGAGCAGCCTCTTCAGAAGAGCCGGATTGTCGGACTCACATAGGAGAGAAAACCAAGGAGGCAATAGGCTTTGTGCACAAAAGGAAATCCCAGGTGGAATCTGTTCACGATCGTTATACCTGTTTTACATACCTACATGCGGCCTGACCTTGGATAGGACATGTTAAATAGTCCTATTTACTTCTGCTTAAACGCAGCCATTGTAAACATACTTTTAAACGTATTATTCATCAATGGGAAACAATATATAGCGTCAGCTTATTATTCCTATTTGCGCATATTTATAGCAAATGTTTATTTAATATCGCATCCGTACACCTTGGTACGATTAGTTTGCCGGGGGCTTCATATGGCGTCTCATAATACGGCAAAGCAAGTCCAAACACTTTCATCAGTGCGGCACCCTGAACTTATAGCACTATATGAATCAGCTCCGAATCATGTCTTGGGTCAATAGTTGGGTTTGACCGGCTCCCTTTTTTTGGTACCTTATGTTCCGTTATATCGGCTATGGTAGCGCAGGGAGAACTACTGCGATTGTGTCCCGGTTCTTATGGACGAGCACCTCGGTAGAGAAAGCCGAAAACTGACCGGTATGATGCGGCGAGAGCTGGTCGCTGTTCGAGAGGTCTTAAAATCCTTAAAGATTTTTTCCGCTTTAGGCGAGAAATCGGCTTCGTCCGATCTAGGCGTGTATAGCGCCCCAATTCCTCCTTCCGAATTCTAGGGGCTTCGCCGAAAGTTAAAATTGTAGACTTCTATGGCTAAGTGAAAGTTATAAAGCCGCATAGTCCGATTGCCATGTTTGCTACGCCGGATACCTCCTTAAGGGACCAAAAATTTGGATAAAGAGTATCCGGGTTTTTCCAGGAACACCCCGGTACTAGTTACATGGGGGCGGAAGCCGACGACTGGCCTACTTTCAGAATTGTATAAACAGCCGCACAGAAGGTAATATTTTAAATCAAACAGTGCTACGTAGCACAAGTAACTTCGTATTTATATTACAACAGTGAAAGAGGTACATTTATTCAAAGATCTTGTCCTTGGTACATTCATCGGCCACGAGACGAGCGCCCTTCATAACGCCATCATAATACTTCTCAGGATAGCGATGCGCCTTGCTCTCCAGCGGCCCGTCCTTCACCAGCTTCTCCGCATCCAGCTTGCTCCAATGCACCTTTGCGCGGGCAAAGGCCCGGCGGGCACCCTCAATGCAAACGGATCGCTTGATAACTTCAAGCCGCGGACAGGCATTCACCATCTGCTTGATCAGGCTGAAGTAGCTAGTGGGCAAGGCCTCACCAGGCCACATCCGGACTATGAAATCTTTCATAGCCACTTCGGCCGCCCTGTGGAGTTCGACCAACTGCTTCAATTGGTCACTCAGAGGCATTGGGTGTTCGGCCCTAGCATACTGGGACCAGAACAGCTTCTCCATGGAGCTCCCCTCCTCGGCATAGTAGAACTCCGCGGCGTCTGAGACGCTGCGGGACAGATCTGCGAATGCCCCTGGAGAGCTCCGAATTCGGGTAAGTAAAAGAAACGCCTCCTCCACATGTTTGCTTTGCATAAAGAATGTCTTACCCGCCGCTATCGTCTTGGCCGCCTAGATTTCTTGCTGTGCCTTCTCGGCTTCGGCCTTGGCGTCTTTCATACTCACAAGGGCTTTCGTAAGCTCAGACTCTTTCATCTTAAGATCATGCTCCAAGGACTCGAACCTTTTACCGAGGTCCTGGAGCTCTTGCTGTACCTCGCCTACCCTAGCATCTTGCTTCTCGCGCTCCTTGCATTCCAAGACTGCCTTGTCTTCCGCCTTGGACATCGCTTTCTTCAGGGACGCCACTTCGGCGGTGGCCCCTTTTACACAGTCACGACGCTTCATCGTTAGAATACCCAAATTTATACATCCTTCATTACATGAGAGCGAGGAATCACTCACGTTTGTTCTCTTCGAGCTGCCTCTTCGTGAGGTCGAGCTCCCCCTGTGCCTGCTCCAGGTCCCGCTTTAGTCCGGCGACCTTGGCTGTGCGGACAGCAGCGGCAAGCAGCACAACCTCCTTATTCACATGCACACTTATTATTAGACTCCTGCGGATTATAATTGACCCTCCGTTTGCATTTTCTTTCTGAACACCAAACAAACTATCAGGGGCTACTACCTATCGGGTGGTAATTTCACACATTTTTATTACTTACCTCAAAGCCCGTCAGGAGGCTTGTGCAGGCTTCGGTTAGTCCACTCTTGGCGGACAGAACCTTTTGAATCACCGCACTCATAAGAGTACGGTGCTCGTCATCCATGGAAGTGCCTCGAAGCGCTTCCACCAGACTATCTGATGCCTCTGGCGTGACGGATGTCCCTGGCACGGGCGGCTCGCCCTCCCTAACGAGGGGCTGCCCGCTGGAGTCCGAAACCGTTGGAGGCTCCGGAACAGTGTTCGGTTGAGAGCCCGGCTCTTACTACGACTCTCATCGATGCGATCCACGGGGATCTTGAACCCCGCATGTCCGACATCTGGGACTCCGCCTTGAGGCATCTCTAGCGTCACCTCCCCCCGCTCTGGGAGCGAGTTCATCGCTGAATCGCTCAGGGACCCATCTGAAGGCGATACCTCGGGATGAACCCTGGCCGGACTGCATATATGTTCGGCATTATAAAAAGACTATGAAGTAAGGTCACGATAAAGTGCGGATACTTACGATCGCGCTAGGGGCTTCCCCTTGGGCAACCACCCCTCCTCATCATGGACGGCCGTGGCGGAGTAGTCCGAAAGGGACACCTTTCCCTTCTTGGACGTCCCAGCCGCCTCCTCTGGAGCGGCTTTCCTCTTTTTCTCCTCCCCAATGCGGGGAGGTAGAGTTTCTTCTTGCTTCCCCCCGCATCCGCGGGAGGAATCTGCCTCGTCGTCGTCAGACGACGTGGGTATGACGGCCTTGTGCCGAGGGACTTTTCCCGCCCCCTGGTCTGCCTTCTCAGGCCCCCCATCCTCTCCGTATGGGGCGGCCTCTTCTTCTTCTTCCTCCCCTTCGGGGGAGGAGTGTGCCTCGTCGTCTTCGGACGAGGCTTCCGGTACGACCTTACACCGAAGACCCTTCCTGGTCCCCGGGGCCTTCTTTTCGGCCTTCTTCCGGTGCCTTGTAGGGCGCCGGGACCAACATCTCTGTCAGGAGAGCATCAGCTGGGCCCTCTGGCATCGGAGCCGGACAGTCAATCTTCTCCGTTGTCTCCACATAATCCTGATCAAATATGCACAATTACTTAAGACTCCCCCATGAATATATTGGGAAGAACCGAATCCGGTGGTAGTCAGAAAACTCACGGGACTAGGGAGCCGCGCGGCATGAAGTCCACGGTCCTCGGATGTGGGGGAGGTACTTCGGAGGCCTTGAACAATACCTTCCATGCGCCTTTGTGTGTCATGTCGTAGAGCTTTCGAAGCATCTGGTGTTCGGCCGGGACAAACTCCCACAGATTGAAAGCCCGCCTTTGGCACGGAAGAATCCGGCGAACGAGCATGACCTGGACTACGTTGACAAGCTTGATGTTCTTGTCCTGCATGCTCTTAATGCAGTTTTGGAGTCCGATCAGCTCCGTAGGTTCGCCCCAGGCCAGGCCCTTCTTTTCCCAGGAGGTGAGCCGCATGGGGGTTCCAGATCGGAACTCAGGGGCCGCCACCCAGTTGGCACCACGCGGCTCGGTGATGTAGAACCACCCCGACTGCCACCCTTTCATTGTCTCCGCAAGGGAGCCGTCAAGCCAAGTGACGTTAGGCATCTTGCCCACCATGGCCCCTCCGCACTCCGCTTGCTGGCCGCTCACGATCTTCGGCTTCACGCAGAAGATTTGTAGCCACAAGCCAAAGTGAGGTTTGATGCGGAGGAACGCCTCGCACACGATGATAAACACCGAGATGTTGAGGAAGAAATTTGGGGCTAGATCATGGAAATCTAGCTCGTAGTAGAACGTGAGCCCGCGGACGAAGGGATGAAGTGGAAATCCCAGTCCACGGACGAAGTGGGCGACAAACACGACCCTCTCGTGGGGTTCCAGGGTTGGAATGGCCTGCCCTTTGTCCGGTAGCCGGTGCGCGATGCCTGCGGCCAAGTATCCGGCCGCCCGAAGATTCGTGATATGCTTCTCTTTCACAGTGGAGGCCACCCACTTGCCTCCTGCTCCGGACATGTTTAGCTATGCGAAGAAGACTTGGGCTTGGGCGCTGGAGCT
This sequence comes from Triticum dicoccoides, assembly GCF_002162155.2. Lineage (NCBI taxonomy): Eukaryota > Viridiplantae > Streptophyta > Magnoliopsida > Poales > Poaceae > Triticum > Triticum dicoccoides. The sequence continues at coordinate 589,907,494 of NC_041385.1, read as the reverse complement.
CGAGGGGGCAAGAGTGCGCAAAGGAGGAAAAAGGCGTGGGTAAAAATGGGGAACTCTTATCCCTTTATAGAGGCGACGAAAGTGGTGCGCCTCCCCACTTGCCCGTTGAGAATCGCTTACTTCCCAAGTGCCATGATTGATGGCGTGGTGGGTTTACCCATACCCGTATTGATGAGAATCCCGTGATAAGGGGACACGATCTCTGCTTTGACAAGACGTGTCAAGGAAACCGCCTCGCAATATGCGCTGTGGCTGGTTGTGGGAAAACGGTTCCAATAATGATCCGACCGTAATGACACGTCGCGTTGTCTAAAAAAAGTTGTCAGCAGATTGCATTTGGGAAATATCACTCTCTCTACGGTGGTATGTGAAGATCATTTTGCAGATTCGGACACGGTTTAAGTGTTTGATAATTACTTTGGAGTATTCGGAGAAGGAACCCGCCTTGCAATGCCGAAGACAATACTACGCGCCGGACTCATCGTCATTGAAGCCTGGTTCAGGGGCTACTGAGGGAGTCCTGGATTAGGGGGTATCCGGACAGCCGGACTATGTACATCGTCTGGACTATTGAAGCGTGAAGATACAAGACTCAAGACTTCGTCCTGTGTCCGGATGGGACTCTCCTTTGCTTGGAAGGCAACCTTGGTGATCCGGATATTGTATTTCCTTCCTTGTAACCGACTCCATGTAAACCCTAGCCCTCTCCGGTGTCTATATAAACCGGAGAGTTTGGTCCTTAGAAGGCCGATCACAATTACAATCATAATCATCATAGGCTAGCTCCTAGGCTTTAGCCTCTACGATCTCGTGGTAGATCTACTCTTGTACTACTCATATCATCAGTATTAATCAAGCAGGAAGTAGGGTTTTACCTCCATCGAGAGGGCCCGAACCTGGGTAAACATTGTGTCCCATGCTTCCTGTTACCATCAGCCTAAGATGCATAGATCGGGACCCCCTACCCGAGATCCGCCGGTTTTGACACCGACAATGGGCCATATATGGACTGTGGTAAACCTGAGCGTGCTGCAGGCCGTAGGATCCATGGGCCTCCTACGGGTCGTTGGATAAATGGGCCTCCAACGGGCCGTAAAATCGGTGGGCCTCGGACCGTTGGATAAATGGGTCCACATGGGCCGTAAACGGGCGTAATTGGTATCGGGCCAGCACGGTAACGGTCCGTTAACAGGTCGAAAGATAGCAAAGGCTTAATTCTGTCATAGGCATAATGAGTTGTTAATGGGCCAGAATATAGGACGGGTTGGAAACGCTGCAATGGATTAACATGCCACAAATGGGCCAATTCTAACCACGGGCCGAATTTGGCCCATTAAGGGAACAGGCTATTAACGGGCCGGAAGTAATCAAGGGTCGGAAAGGAGCCCAAGAACATATGGGCCGTCAGTAGGCTGAAAGCTAACACGGGCTGGAAATGTCCCATGGTTAATGGGTACAAAGATAATTACTATTCATTATGGGCCAGAGTCACCATGGGCCACTAAAGGGCCTAAAGATAAGAAAGGCCTCATATGGGCCGAAAGACGTCGTGGGCCATGCATGAGCCAAAAGTGAAACGGGCTAGTGTTATATTCAACGGCCCACATGACGCTGTTGGGCCGATTTCGGGAAGGCCCTAACGGTCCGTGAGTTACTAGGCCATAAAATGGGCTATATGCGAACAAACCGTTAACAGGCTTTTCCTGGGCCGGCCCGCTAACTTTTGACCAAGTCAAACGGTCCGACCTTCGTAAGCTAAATGGGCCAGTGTTGGGCCTTCACACGTGTCAACATATCATAGGCACCTATCTGACCAGTGACGAGCTGACATGTGTTTCCTTTGGCCAATGAGAATTTTACACGTGGAAAATCACCATTGGTCCGGGCTTTTAACGGGTTATCAGAAAAAAACGGACCCGATAGCTTAACGGCGACCCATTTCGGTGAATGCCACGTGTCGGTTACCCTTAACGAAAGCACTTCCATGACGCGTCATTTATCATCATGGAAGTGAACACTTCTGTGATGATAATTTTGGTATTGTCATGGAACACTTCTATGACAACACATGTATGACTATCTTGATTCTATCATAAAATCGTCATGGATGTACATACATGACAGAAAACGTGACCTACTGTGACAAACACGTATCATCATGGAAGTGTATTTTTTTGTAGTGTGAGTAGTTTACCACAGACCTACGGTCCATAATTAGTAGCTAGATGGCTTCTTCTCTCTTTTTGATCTTCAATACAATTCTCCTCGATGTTCTTGGAGATCTATTTGATGTAACTCTTTTTGCGGTGTGTTTGTTGGGATCCGATGAATTGTGAGTTTATGATCAGATCTATCCATGAATATTATTTGACTCTTCTCTGAACTCTTTTATGCATGATTGTTATAGCTTCGTATTTCTTCTCTGATTTATTGATTTAATTTGGCCAACTAGATTGATTTATCTTGCCATCGGAAGAGGTGCTTTGTGATGGGTTCGATCTTGCGGTGCTCAATCTCTGTGACAGAAAGAGACATGACACACATGTATCGTTGCTATTAAGGATAACAAGATGGGTTTATCCATACATGAGTTTATCTTGTCTACATGATGTCATATTGCCTAATGCATTACTCCGTTTTTCCATGAACTTAATACACTAGATGCATGCTGGATAGCGGTCGATGTGTGGAGTAATAGTAGTAGATGCAGAATCGCTTTGGTCTACTAATCATGGACGTGATGCATATATACATGATCATTGCCTTGGATATCGTCATAATTATTTGCTTTTCTATCAATTGCCCAACAATAATTTGTTTACCCACCGTATGCTATTTTCTCGAGAGAAGCCTTTAGTGAAAACTATGGCCCCGGGTCTATTTCCTATCGTATACTAAAACCAAAAATACCTTGCTGCTATTTTCTTTTATTTATTTTATTTCGTGTTTTTGTTAGATCTATTTATCAAGTCTCATACAATTTAATCTATCTCAATACCATTGAGGGATTGACAACCCCTTTACGCGTTGGGTTGCAAGTATTTGTTGTTTGTGTGCAGGTGTTGTTTACATAGTGTTGTTTGGTTCTCCTACTGGATTGATAACCTTGGTTCCGTAACAGAGGGAAATACTTACCTCTGCTGTGCTGCATCATCCCCTCCTCTACAGGGAAATACCAACGTAGATTACAAGTAGCACAGTGGCGACTAGGTGAGCGGTGGGCGGGACATAAATCTCCTGGTCGTTAGCTTTAAGTCCGACATAGACATGCTCTAGATACGGTCAAGAATCTCATTAAGGTGGGACAATTCTTCGTATTTCCTGGCTAGGATGTAGGTAGGGCTGACTCAAAGTGTGCCTGGCATATAGCTTGGCATGTTTTCAGCGTGGAGGGGATCCGAGAGTGATTCTAGATCTGATGCTGGGGTCAGTTCTAAATCCGATGTATTTTCCGAGGCGGGGGCCGGATCTTCGTCCTGGCCAGAGATCAAGAGGGGACCATCCGGAGTTGTTATGCAGGGAGTCTCTGGTGACGCCACGGGTCCTGCCTCAACATCCTTGAAAGAGATCGGTTCCAGAATCGAGCCTTTGGAGGCGGGCAGGTTCTCGATATAGCTGGGCGTCCAGCCTGATAGGACGAGCGTGCCACGGGAATTCGTGGTGTACTCAAGGCCGCCAAAGGTCATGATCCAACCTGGGGCATAGTTCTCGACGAAGGCCAGATGGCCAGTCGAATCGGTGTAGAAGATCATGCTGCCGAACACAAAAAGTTGACCAAGGGCGTAGACGCTCTCACAGCTATTGCCGCAATTGATATATAGTTGTGCCATCGATCCTTCTGTTGATCCCACAGCGGAACTCTCAATGAAAGCACCAGTGTCGGTGTTAAAACCAGCAGATCTCGGGGTAGGGGTTACAAGCAGTGGATCTCGGATAGATGCTAACAGGAACAGGGAGATGATGTTTTACCCAGGTCGAGCCCTCCTGATGGAGGTAAAACCCTACGTCCTACTCCTGTTTATATTGATATGGGTGTATCGAGTACAGAGTTGATCTACCTCGAGATCGTACGATATTGTCTAACTCTAGGGCTAGGTGAATGATATTGTGTTGATATACCCTCTACGGGCTAAACCCCATGACTTATATACACGCCAGGTAGGGTATCCAGAGTTACAAGGTCGGTATCTAGGCATAAGGTGGTAGGAGAAGTCTTGGAGTATACGACAAGTCTTCAGTAGATGTAGTCTTGATCACGCCTCCTGCGTACAGCTTCTGGAGCCTGTCTTGATAATAATAAGGGCCCACTAGCCCAATCCGAGGAGCATGGGTGGACTAGGTTGGACCCCTACTCCAGGACAACATCACCGGACCCTCCCTCTTCTCAACCAAATAGAACCATTCTTGTTGCCAAAGCTTCACAGTTTTGATAAACGTCCCCTCCTACCGGGTGACCTTGCAGATCTTGCTTATCATGCCCACCCTGTAGTCAGCAAGCTTGGAGCTCCTGCTGTGCGGCTTGATGCCGATCACCTTGAGCTAAAGCCCGAAATGCGGCTCCACGCGAAGAAAGGCTTCTCGGATAATGATAAAAGAGGCAATGAGCAGGATGGAATTCGGGTCAAGGTGGTGGAAATCTAGCCCATAGAATAATAAGAGATCTTAGACGAATGGATGAGAGGGAAATCCAAGGCCGCGGAGAAAGTGGGATATGAAGACCACCCGATCCCCTTTGTAGGGAGTGGGATGGCAGAAGCCGGGCGAGTCGCAGGCCCAACAATGGGAGACCGGAACTTCGCCTCGGCCGGGATGTACCCATCTGCTTGTAGTTCAGTGATGGCACCGCTGGTGATAGTAGACTACAGCTATTGCCCCCTCTTGTTGGTAGCTTCGAGCTCCGAGGTGGCAGCTTCTCTCCCTTTTTCGACCATCTTGGATGGTGAGAGAGTAGGTTGGAGCGAGATTGGTTCAGAAGTAGATCTCGGGGTCCTGAAGCTCTGAGAGAAGCTAGGAGCCGATGAGGTTAAGGAATGGAGGCGTGAATGAAATGAGTTTACCCCCTTCCCTTTAATAGGTAAGTAAAAGACCAAAGGTTACGCCTACACCACGGTAAAATCACCGATTCCCGATCCATCATGCATTATATGCGCCCAAGAATTGAGGCGCTCTTGTTGATGATTCCACTGAAAATCTGGAGCATGATCCCTTTATTGATGGGATGTGTCAATGAAAACTGTATTGGGCCACGATACATCCAACACTCACTGTTGATTGGATCGCCTGGTTCGGGCGCTAGCGACGATGTTTTGATTCCCAATCAAAAAGAACTGCCAGGGTTTGAACTGGTCGGGCCTCCCACAGTAAGCCTTCATGGCTTAGTAGGGAGGAGTACCTCGGTTTTGTTAAAAGTTACTATGGTATGTCGAGTAACAGTGTTATGGAGTAGGGGGTACTAATATAGTTGCCCCATGCTCCTCGGATTGGGCTGATGGGCCCTCATTCTTCTCGAGATGGACTCTAGAAGCTACAGGATGGGGCGTGATCAGGACTGCGTCTACCATAGACTTGTCGTATACTCCAAGACTTCTCCTACCGCCTCTGTGCCAAGATACCGACCTTATAACCCTAGATACCCTACCTGGCGTGTATATAGGCCAAAAGGTTTAGCCCGTAGGGGGGACATCAAGGCAATCTCATTCACCTAGCCCTAGAGTTAGAACACATCTGACGATCTCGAGGTATACCAACTCTGTACTCGACACATCTCCATCAATATAAACAAGAGAAGGATGTAGGGTTTTACCTCCATCAAGAGGGCCCGAACTTGGGTAAATATTGTCTCCTAGTTCATGTTACCATCTAACTAAGTTCCATAGCTCGGGACCCTCCTTCCTCAAGGTCTGCCGGTTTTCACACCGACAATGGTGCTTTCATTGTTTGTTCCACTATGAGATCGATTGAAGGGTCAATGGTGCATCAGCAGAGCAACTGCGGAAATGACAACATGGAAGTTTACGCCCTTGACCAAATTTTTGTGTTCGGTAGCATGATCTTCTGCGCCAACTCAGTGATAACCCACAAGTATAGGGGATCGCAACAGTTTTCGAGGGTAGATTATTCAACCCAAATTTATTAACTCAACATAAGGGGAGCCAAAGAATATTTGCAAGTATTAGCACTTGAGTTGTCAATTCAACCACACCTGGAGATTTAATATCTATAGCAAAGTGATCAGTAGCACAGTAGTACGATAATTTTGATAGGAATGGTAACAATAGTAATGGTAACGGTAATAGCAGTAACAGTTTTGTGGCAGTTGTAACGGTAGCAAGAGCAATAGTAACGCAACAAGAACAATATGAACAACTCATAGGCATTGGATAGGTGAATTCATTGGATGATATTCATCATATAATAATCATAACCTAGGGCGACACGGGACTATCTCCAGTTCATAAATATAATGTAGGCATGTATTCTGTATTGAACTGAGAAGCGTTAGGAAAAGTAGATATGATGGAGACGTATCAACTCCCCCAAGATTAACCCATTGCTTGTCCTTGAGGAATTCAGTTGACAAACTAAAAGTGATAAAGAAAAACTTATACGAACTCTTTTGTTCTTCTTTACATATATATCCTCAAATAGCACCCAGGTTTTCAGCAAAGATGATGACTAACCATGTCAACAATAACTATTAGGAATTATATTAACTCAGATCAATGGCATAATCAACTAGCGAGCAATAATAAAATATCTCAAATGCCAGCACTTTGTCAAAACAATCATGATATAATATGACAATAATGGTATCTCTCTATCCCTTTCCGAAGCTGCAAAACATAAATGCAGAGCACCTCCAAAGTTCAAGAAGTGACTAAACATTGTAATTCATGGAAGAGAAGATCCAGTCATGATGCATCCAACATTAACTATTCGCAATGCATGAGGATGACAATAGTGCTCTCATTGTATATCTCTAGCCCTTTTTGAGACTGCAAAACATAAATGCAGAGCACCTCCAAAGTTCAAGCAGTGACTAAACATTGTAATTCATGGTAGAGAAGATCCAATCATGATGCATCCAACATTAACTATTCGCAATGCATGAGGATGACAATAGTGCTCTCAGGTCTGGAACTTGTTTGAGAAGGTGATGATGAAGGAAATATGCCCTAGACGTAATAATAAAGTTGCTACTTTATATTTCCTTATTTAATGATAAATGTTTATTATTCATCTAGAATTGTATTAACCGTAAATTTGATACATGTGTGTATACATAGACAAAACACCATGTCCCTAGTAAGCCTCTACTAGTCTAGCTCGTTAATCAAAGATGGTTAAGTTTCCTAACCATAGACATGTATTGTAATTTGATGAATGGGATCACATCATTTGGAGAATGATGTGACGGACCAGACCCATCCGTTAGCATAGCATATTGCGTTCAGTTTTATTGCTATTGCTTTCTTCATGTCAAAACATATTCCTTAGACTATGAGATTATGCAATTCCCAGATACCGGAGGAATGCCTTGTGTGCTATCAAACGTCACAACGTAACTGGGTGACTATAAAGATGCTCTACAGGTATCTTCGAAGGTCTTTCATGAGTTGGCATAGATCCAGATTAGGATTTGTCACTTCGAGTATCGGAGAGGTATCTTTGGGCCCTCTTGGTAATACACATCATAAGCTTTCAAGCAAACGACTAAGGAGTTAGTCATGAGGTGATGTATTACGGAAAGAGTAAAGAGGCTTTCCGGTAACGAGATTGAACTAGGTATGAAGATACCGATGATCGAATCTTGGGCAAGTAACATACCGATGGACAAAGGGAACAACGTATGTTGTCATAACGGTTCGGCCGATGAAGATCTTCGCAGAATATGAGGGAGCCCATATGAGAATCTAGGTTCCGCTATTGGTTATTGACCGGAGAGATGTCTCGGTCATGTCTACATAGTTCTCGAACCCGTAAGGTCCGCACGCCTAATGTTCGATGACGGTATAGTATTGTATGAGTTATGTGATTTGGTTTCCGAATGTTGTTCGGAGTCCCGAATGAGATCACATACATGACGAGGAGTCTCAAAATGGTCTAGAGGTAAAGATTGATATATAGGACGATGGTATTCGGACATCAGAAGTGTTCCGAAGGGTACAAGGTACATGTAGGATCACCAGAAGGGGTTCTGGACACCCCCGGCAAAAGATATGGGCCTTATGGGCCAAGAGGGGAAACACACCAGCCACAAGGGGCTGGTGCGCCCCCCATATTGGCCGGCCTAAGTGGAGAAGGAAACGGGAAGAAGGAAAGGAAAGAAAGGGAATATGATTCCCCCTTCCATCCCCCGTCCCCCTCTTTCCTTGCCCCTCCGATAAATATGGTAGGGGGCCGAATTGGGGAGGGACCCCAAGTAGGATTCGGCCTACTTGGGACGCCCCTGGGCTGCCTCCCCTCTCCCTCCCACCTATATATATGTGGGGAGGGCGCCCTAGCCGTGTGCGGCGCCCCCCTCCACCGTTTACACCCCAGGTCATAGTTTCGTAGTGCTTAGGCAAAGCCCTGTGGAGATCAATTCACCATCACCATCACCATGTCGTCGTGCTGATGGAACTCATCTACTACCTAGACATCTTGCTGGATAAAGAAGGCGAAGGGCGTCACCAAGCTGAACGTGTGCAGAACACGGAGGTGTCGTGCGTTCGGTAGTTGACCGGTTGAAGAACGAAGAAGTTCAACAACATCAACTGTGTTGTGAAACGCATCCGCTTAGGTCTATGAGGGTACGTACACACACTCTCCCCCCTCATTGCTATGCATCTCCATGGATAGATCATTGCGTGTGCGTAGAAAAGTTTTGTTTCCGATGCAACGTTTCCCAACAGTGGCATCATGAGCCAGGTCTATGCGTAGATGCTATGCATGAGTAGAACACAAAGAGATGTGGGCGGTGATAGTCATACTGCTTACCACCAACATCTTATTTTGATTCGACAGTATTGCGGGATGAAGCGGCGCAAACCAACCTTACACGTCGATGTACATGAGACCGGTTCCACCGATAGACATGCAACTAGCTTTGCATAAAGGTGGCTGGCGGGTGTCTGTTTCTCCTACTTTAGTTGAATTGATTTTGACTACGGCCCGTCCTTGAAGAACGTTAAAACAGCAAACTTGATGAAACACCGTTGTGGTTTTATGCGTAGGTAAGAACAATTCTTGCTAGAAGCCCGTAGTAGCCACATAAAACTTGCAACAACAAAGTAGAGGACGTCTAACTTGTTTTTGCAGGGTATGTTGTGATGTGATGCGGTCAAGACATGATGAGATATGCATTATTGTATGAGATGATCATGTTTGTAAGATATCTGGCAACCGGCAGGAGCCGTATGGTTGTCTCTTTATTGTATGAAATGCATACGCTATGTAATTGCTTTACTTTATCGCTATGAGTTAGCAATAGTTGCAGAAGCAATAGTTGGCGAGACGACCACGGCGCAACGATGGAGATCCAGGTGTCGAGCCGGTGACGATGGAGATCATGATGATGCTATGGAGATGGAGATCAAAAGCACAAGATGATGGCCATATCATGTCACATAGTTTGATTGCATGCGATGTTTATCTTTTATACATCTTATTTTGCTTAGTACAGAGGTAGCACTATATGATGATCCCTTCACTAAATTTCAAGGTATAAGTGTTCTCCCTGAGTATGCACCGTTGCGACAGTTCATCGTGTTCAGACACCACGTGATGATCGGGTGTGATAGACTCTACGTTCACATACAATGGGTGCAAGACAGTTTTGCACATGCAGAATACTCGGGTTAAACTTGACGAGGCTAGCATGTACAGACATGGCCTCAGAACACTTGAGATCGAAAGATCAAACCCGAATCATATAGTAGATATGATCAACATAGAGATGTTCATCACTGATGACAATCCCATCTGACGTGATGATCGGACATGGGTTAGTTGATTTGGATCACGTATCACTTAGATGACTTGAGGGATGTCTATTTAAGTGGGAGTTCTTAAGTAATTTGATTAATTGAACTTAATTTATCATGAACTTAGTCCTGATAGTTTTTACATATCTATGGTGTAGATCAATAGCTCATGATTTAGCTCCCTTGTTTTTATATGCTCCTTCATGTTTTGATATGCTACCTTATTTTTTGATATGATCAACATAGAGATGTTCACCCTAAATGGTCAATAGGTAAAGACTGATATATAGGACGATGGTATTCAGACATTGGAAGGGTTTCGGAGGGTACCGGGTACATATCGGGTCACCGGAAGGGGTTCCGGACACCCTAGGGAAAATATATGGGCCGTATGGGCCAAGAGGGGAAACACACTAGCCACAAGGGGCTGGTGCACCAATCATATGGGCCGGACTAAATGGAGAAGGAAAGGGGAAGAAGGAAAGGAAAGAAAGGGAATAGGATTCCCCCTTCCTTCCCCCTTCCCCCTCTTTCCTTCCCCTCCGATAAATATGGTAGGGGACGAATTGGGGAGGGACCCCAAGTAGGATTTGGCCTACTTGGGGCGCCCCTTGTAGCCTCCCCTCTCCCTCCCACCTATATATATGTGGGAAGAGGCGCCCTAGCACAGGACAGACTATTCCCTAGCCATGTGCGGCGCCCCCTCCACCGTTTACACCCCCGGTCATATTTTCGAAGTGCTTAAGCGAAGCCCTGTGGAGATCACTTCACCATCACATCATCATGCCGTCGTGCTAACGGAACTCATATGATACCTCGACATTCATCTGGATCAAGAAGGCGACGGATGTACCTAGTTGAACATGTGCAGAACGCAGAGGTGCCGTGCGTTCGGTACTTGATCGGTTGAAGCACGAAGAAGTTTGACTACATCAACTACGTCGTGAAACGCTTCCGCTTATGGTCTATGAGGGTTCGTAGATACACTCTGCCCCTCGTTGCTATGCATTTCCATGGATAGGTCATTGCGTGCGCGTAGAAAAGTTTTTCTTTTCCATGCAATGTTTCCCAACAGATGACTCAACATAAAAGTAAATAGATAGTCCCTTCGATGAGGGAAGTAGGGATTTGTAGAGGTGCTAGAGCTCGAAGCTTAAATCAAAAATAAATATAATTTTGGGAGGTGCACCCTTCCTGTCAACATTACGAACAAGAGTTATCAATATCTTCCATGCTAAACACATTGGCAGTGGTTCCCAAGCAGTAAAAGTAAAGGTTTACTCCCCCTCCACCAACAAACACACTCCACGGCTAGCCGATGCCGCGTGTACCATCCATACCAACAACAGTCCTGGGGGAGTTTTGTTTAACTATTTGCAATTTTTAATTTCGGGACTGGGCATTCCTATTACCGCCCCCTCTCGTGCAAGTACGAGTGAATAAACACTCATCATGAGAATAATCCGCTTAGCATGGAAGATACTGACTACCCCCTGTCGATCCATGAGTGGTCCAGGCTCACAAAATAGATGTTCATTTAAATTTTAGAGGTGGCACATGCAAATTTACTTGGAACCGCATGGTAAATCGCATATAGGTACATTAACTCCCTCCTCATTTCTTATTTCGTGACATATTAACCAATGAGAGATGTGGGCTGTGCATGCTTTCAATGACTTGAGACTACCAAACATGACATGCAGTGTTTAGTTCATTGCATGTAATCCTATTAATTAGTAAAAAGACATTAAGTTCTCGCGTCGATAGGAATAAAACAATACATCATGTATTTATTTACAGATGGAGTAGTACATTTTTTGTGACATGCATTACTAGATATTGCTAGTCAAATACTAAAATCCAGATGGACATGGTAGTACTCCTAAATCCAGACGGTGGTGCTAGTAGTACTAGTAGTAGTACCAATGTAGTAGAACTGTACTACCCATTGGTCAAATTATTACATGTTGCTCCTCATAGTCAAGTGACAAGACCCTGCGCCGGAGATGACACCTGAGTATAGGCGCCGTGTTCGTCATACCATAGTCAGCCTCATCGTCTGCAGTCGCTATCATCATGGCTGTAGAGCTAGCCTGCTTACACCTAGCCGTGTTTGACATAATTTCCAGTGTGTAGATGCCCGTGAGTTGCACGGAACACCAAGATTGGGGGTGGACGGCGCCGGCAGCGGCCATTGCGCTAGATTTTTCCATGGCCTTCTAGATGTGGAGGGGAGGAGATAAGGCTGATTGTGAGAGACAAGGAGTTGTTTGTAAATAGGGAACAAGTGCGGGCATCTTTTTGCAAAAATGGAGAAGTTTGGTTTGTATGCATCAGATCTAGATCCAACGGCTATTGGTGAAAGATGGGAGGCACAACATCATCACTAACTCAGGACCTGTTTGATTCGCAGGATTTTGAAAACGCAGGAATAGGACATGGCAATATTACAAGTTTCAAACTGATATTACAAATGTTAGGAGTAATGCTGCACCTACGAAGAGGGAATTACTAGGAAGTTTACGTAAGAACTTTCGTTACTTTACGTGGATGAAGCATTATCATACAAACTAAAATCCACTGCCCTGACAAGTCACTAATGGGCAAATAAGTTTTCGAGTCTCTGGACACTTGATGCTTCAAAAGCAAATTCAGCTTTTGTGAAGACTTTGTCATTTAGGCTTAGACACTTGTGGTGATCAGCACACCATTCATTGTTGCGCCAGAGAACGCCAAACCTCATTAGCTTGAGCACACTTGCTTGCAGAACAAAGAACCTGGCCAATTTAATCTCAGATGTGCTGCCTCGGTAGTCGATCAAATCAATTTCTGTAAGATGGAGATCAAGGCATTCGATGATATTGTTATAGTGCAGCACATTTTTCACTTTCGGGTCTTTTTTATCTGCAAAAGAAGAGAACATATTAGAGCAGCTGGCTGTATAAGATTGTCATGTCATCAAGAGGTACCAATATCATTCGCTCATACGATAGGGTTGGCTGGCTAGTGATATTTTCTCTCTCTCTCTCTCTGTGTGTGTGTGTGTGTGTGTGTGTGTTTCCTCTCATTTACCTAGGTGCATGTGAAGAGCTTGGGCGTTTGTTGCCGTCCACTATGTGGCCCATGCCATATTTCACAAAAGTATGCCACATAATACGCATCGATGTCAAATCAAACGATTTTGGCACCGCTCTAGCGATGTGAGAGACTTGGCACCGCTTTGCACACAGACCCACATGTATAAACAAATCAATCAAACCAACTACACCAGCCTCTCACTCTCCCAAACAAGTGTTTTTTATTGTCTCAGTCTTCTCTCTCTCTCTCCCACGCAAGTGTTTTTTCATTGCGTGAGTTAATTTGGCACCGGAGCAAAGTAGGTGATCCAGATTGGGGCACCAGGTGAGCAATGGAGGGGCATCGATGCCAAATGCATCACAAGTGAATTTGGCACATGTTTTGGCCTACATAGCCCACTTTTGTACTCCCTCCGTCCCAAAATTCTTGTCTTAAATTTGTCTAAATACAGATGTATCTAGTTACATTTTAGTGTTAGATACATCCGTATCTAAACAAATGTAAAACAAGAATTTTGGGACGGAGGGAGTACTACCTCGTATTTAGTATAAAATTTTGACCATAGATTTACCTAAGAAAATGCCAATGCATGTCACTAAAAATTACACCATTTGAAATTATGTTCAAATACGAATCCAATGATATAGTTCTTAGTGACATGCATTAACATTTTGTCAGTTAAATCTATGGTCAAAATAGGAAGAGTAAACCAGGACAGAGGTATTACTTGCTCTTATGGTAATCATAGAGTTACTGGAGTAGTCTAAGTTACTTTCCACTATGAATAGCCTAGGCTACTATAGTAGTACAACAAAAAAATGATGCAGATGATCACGTGAGAAAAAATACTAAAAACATTTCTTTCGGTGTACTGCATATATGCAGTTTTGAACACTACACTTGTCATCGTAATTTGGGAAAATTACGAAAAAATTGAGCTACATTGTGATTCCCATTTACTAATAGGAAAGAAGTTTCACCTCGATGAGTAGCTTCTCCGTGCACGGAAAGCATGTAAGGAAACTTGATCCAGATTGGGGCCGATAGATTTTATTGCCAAGATCTTCATTGTGCGCATAGACTAGGTCAAGCTTGTGGGAATCATATTCTGGAAGACGGTCGTAAATACATCAAGAAGAAATTTAAAAATGTGTATTTCAAGAAGACGGAGAAGAAGATGAGTGTTGTACCTGCACGATTACAGATCCAATAGAGAGTTCGGAGAATTTGGCAGACGAGTACACCAACGCTGTCAATTTCGGCGCGTCAATGACCCTGAATTTTGTTAGACCTTCTAGATCCGATACAAGAAATCTCTCAAGGAAAGGCGCATTCTCAATGACCATAACGTGGAACAGATGGAGTGATGTCTTCCCAATTGATGTCTTGTTGTGGGGCCAGCAAGACACATAAATCCATCGGAGATTCGTCGAGGCAATGTGGAGGCTAATGAACCCGTGGATCTGCTCAATACAAAGGTACTCGAGTGCAGTATAGCTGCGGAGCAGGTGCTCCATAGCCTTCTTCGAGATGACAACGTCGAAGAGGTCGAGCTGCTTCAGTTGAGGGAGAAGAAGGGCGGGCGTGGCATTAATCTGGGGAAGATAGCAGGAGCTGAAGCTGGCGCGGCTCAACATTGGCGTGAGGCAGAGCACGGACGATGGCAGAGAGCGACATCGTCCAGCTTCAAAGTTGAGCTCCTCGAGATGATCTAGGGTGGGGGATAAGAACCACTCGTCGAACTTGGGTTGCACCTTGCAGTTGGTACTGAACATGCATATGTCAAGGCGTCTGACTGGCCCAGAGTGTGATGAAAGGATCTTGGAGACTGTGGCCATGCGTTTGCAATCCCTGTCGCAGAGGCAGCTGTTGACAGTGAGGTTGAGGGGTACATGACGCCAGAGGGGGCGCCACCATCGGGAGAGCAGGGCAGTCCACACGGCAGATTTGGTGGGGAGGAGGCCGATGATGACAAGCAGCATGTCATCGGGGAAGCTGCTGATGAAGTCGAGGCTTGCCGGATGCGGTTTTGGCTCGAGTCGCCTCCGCTTGTTAGCTGCCTCGCCGTCCATCTCAACCGGCGGCAACACCGGTGTACACGTGTGCTGGTGTGTGTTGTGTGCTGGGTGTGCGTGAGTACGTCCTTCTGTGCATGCCGCCGCATAGTGGTGAATTGTGCGCGAGTGCGTCCTTCACACGCAAGAAGTGTGTCCTCAATGCGCCCTCAATTTACTAGCGTGCGGGGTGCTACCCCGAGTGGTTTCAACTTTGTTTACTTCACCGCGTGTCAGATGGGCCTCTAGTTTATTTATTTTCACCCACTGCCACATGGGCCAGCACACGAAGATACAGAACACCAGCTGAGGAGGCAACATGTGGACTGGTTGACTGGTCAACTAAACAATATACGGAGCTATACGCTGACACAGTGAGCGTATAATCCGTCAGTATAGAGAGTTCGAGTGAGAGGGGAGGCCCGTGAGAGATAGCAGAGAGATAGAAAGAGCTACTCCCTCTGTTCGATAATGTAGTTCCAACATTTTTTTTAAAGTCAAACTTTTGAAACTTTGACCAAGTTTATAAAGAAATTACTTATATCTACAATACCAAAGATAAATGATAGTATGAAGTAAATACATGTTGTGATGAATCTAATGATCGTTCCAAATTTAAATGTTTTTCTCCACATATACCTGGTCAAACTTTTCTGAGGTTTGACTTTTCAAAACATCCTTATGCTTATGGAAGTGAAAGAGTCCCTAACTAGAGAGAGAGAGAGAGAGAGAGAGAGAAATAGAAAGAGTGAGTGAAAAAAGTGTGTGTGCGTGTGTGAAAGAGACATGGACAACACACGATGAAAGTAGAGAAAAAGCGTGTGTGTCTTATGCAAACATATCACACATGCGTCTTCAACAATGGAAGCAAGGTGAGGAGATAGTGTGTGGTTGTTTGCAACCGAGAGAGCAAGACCTCTAGCACATGGACAAGAGGGGTCTGATAAACAAGGGAGAGAGGTCGAGAGACGTACGGAGAAAATGCAGACATGGGGAGGAGAGAGTGTATGTTTTTCATAGAGAGATCCCCTGGAGATCGTGATGGGACTACATGGGTGGGAGATCGAGTGACAAGGTGTGTGCGAGATAGAAGATGCCCCGAGAGATATCGAGATAGATGTATGGATGGAAGGAGACAATACGTGTGTTCCTGGAGGCTAGTGAGAGATAATCATACTTAGGGGGGGAGTGCTTGCGCCTATGATGGAGTGAGGGATTATGGTACTTAGAGGGGTGCGTGTCACATGGAGAGAGAACAAGGGTGGAGAGTGTTGGATGGGTCTATATGTATAGCGTGAGCGAGACATGTGTATGTGTGAACCAGGAAGATATAAAGTTTGAGAGAGATTGGGGAGCCCCGATAAGGCTAAGTGGTGAGGCAACACGTGTTTCCTCTGGCCAATGATGATTTTACACGTGGAAAATCCCCATTGGTCTGGACTGTTAATGGGTTATTGGATCCAAAACCAGACCCGATAGCTTAACGCGTTCCGTTATGGTGGATGCCACGTCTCGGTCACCCTTGACGAAAGCACTTCTGTGACGCGCGATTTATCGTCATGGAAGTGGACACTTTCGTGATGATAATTTTGGTAATGTCATGGAACACTTCTATGATAGCACATGTATGACTATCTTGATTCTATCATAAAATCGCCATGGATGTACATGCATGGCAAAAAACGCAACCTACTATGACAAACACGTACCATCACGCAAGTGTATTTTTTTGTAGTGACACCTTGATCTCCATCGTAGCGTCGTGGTCATCTGGCCAACCATTGCTTCTACGACTATCGCTACCGCTTAATGATAAAGTAAAGCAATTACATAGCGCTTGTATTTCATAGAATAAAGCGACAACCATATGGCTCCTGCCAGTTGCCGATAACTTTTACAAAACATGGTCATCTCGTACAACAATCTTATATCACATCATGCCTTGACCATATCACATCACAACATGCCCTGCAAAAACAAGTTAGACGTCCTCTACTTTTTTTGTTGCAAGTTTTACATGGCTGCTACGAGCTGCTAGCATGAACTGTACATACCTACGGCACAAAATACCACAATGGTGATTTATCAAGTTTGCTGTTTTAACCTTCACAAGGACCGACCGTAGTCAAATTCGATTCAACTAAAGTTGGAGAAACAGACACCCGCCGGCCACCTTTATGCAAAACTAAATTGCGTGTCTGTCGATGGAACTAGTCTCATGAACGCGGACATGTAAGGTTGGTCCGGGCCGCTTCATCCAACAATACCGCCTAATCAAAATAAGACATTGGTGGTAAGCAGTATGACGATCACCGCCCACAATTCTTTGTGTTACACCCATGCATATCATCTATGCATAGACCTGGCTCGGATGCCACTTTTGGGAAACATAGCAAGCAATTTCAAAAAAATTCCTATGCTCACGCAAGATCTATCTAGGAGATGCATAGCAACAGGAGGGGGAGAGTGTGTCTACGTACCCTTGTAGACCAAAAGCGAAAGCGTTGACTTAACGCGTTTGATGTAGTCGAACTTCTTCTCAAATGAACCGATCAAGTATCGTATGTACGGCACCTCCGAGTTCTGCACACGTTCAGCTCGATGACGTCCCTCGATCTCTTGATCCAGCAGAGTGTCGATGGAGTCGATGAGTTCCGTCAGCATGAAGGCGTGATGACAGTGTTGGTGATGTGATTCGTGCAGGGCTTCGTCTAAGCACTACGATGATAGTATCGGAGGAGTAAATGGTGGAGGGGGGCACCACACACGGCTAAGATAAATAACTGTTGTGCCTTGGGGTGCCCCCCTTCCCTCGTATATAAAGGAGGGGAGGAGGCGGCCGGCTTAGAGGGGCGCACCATGGGAGAGTCCTACTAGGAATCCCAGTCCTAGTAGGATTCCCCTTTCCTTTTCCGGAGTGGCAAAGGGGGAAAGGGAGAGGGAGTAGGAGAGGGAAAGGAAGGTGCACGGCCACCCCTTGTGGGCTGTTACCTCTCTCTCCCATGGCCCATGAGGCCCATGACTTCCCCGGGGGGGTTCCGGTAACCTCCCGGTACTCCGAAAAATACCCGAAACAATCCGGAACCATTCCGGTGCTCGAATAATATCGTCCAAAATATCAATATTTACCTCTCGACCATTTTGATACTCCTCATCATGTCCGTGATCTCATCCGGGACTCGAACAAACTTCGGTCACCAAAACACATAACTCATATAATACCAATCGTGATCGAACATTAAGCGTGGGGACCCTACGGGTTCGAGAACTATGTAGACATGACCGAGACACCTCTCCGGCGAATAACCAATGGATGCTCATATTGGTTCCCACATATTCTACGGAGATATTTATCGGTCGAACCGCAATGTAAATATAGTTATTCCCTTTGTCATCGGTATGTTACTTGCCCGAGATTTGATCGTCGGTATCTTCATACCTAGTTCAATCTCGTTACCGGCAAGTCTCTTTACTTGTTCCGTAGTGCATCATCCCGCAACTAACTCATTAGTCACATTGCTTGCAAGGCTTCGCATGATGTGCATTACCGAGAGGGCCCGGAGATACCTCTCCGATACTCAGAGTGACAAATCCTAATATTGATCTATGCCAACCCAAAAAACACGTTCGGAGATACCTTTAGAGCACCTTTATAATCACCCAGTTACGTTGTGACGTTTGATAGCACACAAGGCATTCCTCCGGTGTGTCGGATTTGCATAATCTCATAGTCGGAGGAATATATATTTGACACAAAGAAAGCAGTAGCAATAAAACTGAACGATCATTATGCTAAGCTAATGGATGGGTCTTTTCCATCACATCATTCCACTAATGATGTGATCCCGTTATCAAATGACAACTCATGTCCATGGCTAGGAAACTTAACCATCTTTGATCAACGAGCTAGTCTAGTAGAGGCATACTAGGGACACGTAGTTTTGCCTATGCATTCACACATGTATCAAGTTTCCAGTTAATACAATTCTAGCATGAATAATAAACATTTATAATGAATAAGGAAATATCAAATAACAACTTTATTATTGCCTCTAGGGCATACTTCCTTCACGTAGTACTTGTAGCACTCTTTGCGTCTTTTGCGTCTTCCCCAACCACACACGTGACACGGTGGAGCTCGTTTCTGTATGATGATGCAGCCCACGTGATAATTTGATGTGTCTAGTAGTAGTTACTCACTTATCAATAATGGAGGGTCGAGAACCACGCATGAACGGTGCCACGTCATTTACAAATAAAGTTTTTTTTTCTTCAGTGGCACGTACGCAATATAAATAGGTTCATATGGAGAGAAAAAGAAACCGCTCCACTATACACATAGCCTGGACGAGCCTATACGGTTGCTTGCTGGGGTTGCTCTCTTCACACACTCTTGCACAAAACAATTGTGGCCACGTCTCTAACATCCGGGCGGATATGTTTACCCAGGGAAGGAGTGGATGCTTTGTGTAGATGCGGTCGCTGTCGTCGACGTGAAAACCCACTGTCGGCATGTCCCAATCAGGGGTCCCCGCCGTTCTCTCTCACAAAGCCGATGCGGTTGCCTTCGTCCCTTGCTCACTGTCGCGACGTGGGCAGTTGTTGCCTCCCTCCGCCCTACTCTAGGTTGAGCTACCTCCCGACATCCCTGGGGTACAACTTCCTTTATAGCCGACTTGCACCACTGCCCCAGCTGGCCACATCGCTCTATGTGGATATTTCTCTACTTCTTTGCCCCGCACATACCTCTAGTGGCTTCTACTGTATTTGTGATGAGTTTATGTATCATCAACTAATCCCAGTAATCTTATTCTTATCATGCTTCTTCAATTTCTATGCCATAGGGATGCTCATCTCGATTTTGGTGAAACTGCACAAAATGATCCGATGGTCAAAGGGTTGCAAACTTCATTTCTTTAGAGATTCAACGTCACCAGCAAATAAAAGCCTGGTTAGGGTTTAGGGTTGAAGGGCTAGGGACTGCATGGATTGTTTTTTTCTTTAGTTGTTGTTGTTCCAAAAAAAGTGTCAACTTTAGTAGTAGTACAACTTTGTACTAAAGTTTGCATAAAGTTGATACACTTATTTTGGAACAGAGGGAGTACATATTGGCTATGATCTATCAATCATTGAGATGCCATAGCATGCATGTTAGTATCCTTTGTATTTGATTAAATGTTGAAACGGGGCAACCTTGGACGCAAGATACATGAAACAGAAGCTGGAAGCTTCATAGCATTCTACAAATTTATCTCACTAAGAAATTGTAGTGCGTACTATACTAGTATGTAAAGAGTTAGGTGTCGCATGGTGTCCAGAAAATATGGTGACAGTGTGAGGAGGGCCATGTAATCACTGAGCTTGCGTGTTTTCACTGCTTTCGCATTCCTCCTGTAACGCCCTCGATGCGGCTATATCTCCCACGTGTCGAAGCACGACTTAGAGGCATAGCCGCATTGAAAGCAATGTCGCAAGTGAGGTAATCTTCACACAACCCATGTAATACATAAGGGAAAGAGATACATAGTTGGCTTACAATCGCCACTTCACACAATTACATGAATAAAGCATTACATCATCCAGATACAATCAAGGTCCGACTACGGAACCAAAATAAAAGAAGAACCCCAAATGCGACAAAGGTCCCCGATCGACCCCAACTGGGCTCCACTACTGATCAACTAGAACGGACACAACACAAAGGATAAGATCTTCATCGAGCTCCTCCTTGAGCTTGGTTGCGTCATCTGCACGGTAACATAGGCACCTGCAAACTGGTTTTGGAAGTATCTGTGAGCCACGAGGACTCAGCAATCTCGCACCCGCGAGATCAAGACTATTTAAGCTTATAGGAAGGATGGAGTAATGAGGTGGAACTGCAGCAAGCGACTAGCATATATGGTGGCTACAATCGCAAATGAGAGCGAGAAGAGAAGGCAAAGCACGGTCGATAAAGGTATGATCAAGAAGTGATCCTATAGCAACCTACGTCAAGCATAACTCCAACACCGTGTTCACTTCCCGGACTCCGCCGGAAAGAGACCATCACGGTTACACACACGGTTGATGTATTTTAAATAAGGTCAACTTCAGGTTTTCTACAACCGGACATTAACAAATTCCCATCTGCCCATAACTGCGGGCACGGCTTTCGAAAGATAATACCCTGCAGGGGTGTCCCAACTTAGCCCATGACAAGCTCTCACGGTCAACGAAGGAATAAACCTCCACCCGAGACGTTCCGATCAGACTCGGTATCCCGGTACAACAAGACATTTCGACAGGGTAAAACTAAACCAGCAACACCGCCCGAATGTGCCGACAAATCCCGATAGGAGCTGCACATATCTCTTTCTCAGGGCACACTCAGATGAGCAATCCGTACAACTAAAACCAAACCTCGAGTTTCCCCGAGGGGGCGCTGCACAGGGCTCTAGTTCGGACCAACACTCAGAGGAGCACTGGCCCGGGGGGGTTAGAATAAAGATGACCCTTGAGTCTGCAGAACCCAAGGGAAGGTGGTAGGTTGTTAGTGCAAATGGTAAAACCAATGTTGGGCATTGCTGGAAGAGCTTTACTTAAGGAGAACTGTCAAGGGGTTCCCATTATAGCCCAACCGCGTAAGGGACGCAAAATCCGGGAACATAACACCGATATGACGGAAACTAGGGCGGCAAGAGTGGAACAAAACACCAGGCATAAGGCCGAGCCTTCCACCCTTTACCAAGTATATAGATGCATTAATTAAATAAGATATATTGTGATATCCCAACAAGTAAACATGTTCCAACAAGGAACAACATCTCCATGTTCCAACAAGGAACAAACTCCAATCTTCACCTGCAACTAACAACGCTATAAGAGGGGCTAAGCAAAGCGGTAACATAGCCAATCAACGGTTTGCTAGGACATGGTGGGTTAGAGGTTTGACATGGCAATTTGGGAGGCTGACAAGCAAATGGTAGGCATCGTAGCATTGGCATAGCAAGAGCGAGCAAACTAGCATAGCAAAGATAGTAGTGATTTCGAGGGTATGATCATCTTGCCTGAAATCCCGCAAGGAAGAAGAACGAGTCCATGAAGAAGACAAACAGACGTAGTCGAACGAATCCTCACAACTCCGGAACGA
Source organism: Triticum dicoccoides (assembly GCF_002162155.2). Lineage (NCBI taxonomy): Eukaryota > Viridiplantae > Streptophyta > Magnoliopsida > Poales > Poaceae > Triticum > Triticum dicoccoides. The sequence continues at coordinate 589,885,268 of NC_041385.1, read as the reverse complement.
AACCGAAGCTAAAAAGAGAAGCAAACCGGAAAGAAACAAACAACATAGTAAACACACAAGCATAAACAAGTCATGATGCACAAACGAGTATGATGCATGTCCGGTTTAATGAGGCATAGCATGGCAAAGTGCAACAAACAATACTACAAGTTAAGTGGAGCTCAATATGCAACGAGGTGCATGTTGACGGAACACCACATCAATTATTTAGTTATCTCTCGTTTAAGCTACCCAACAATATTAACTGTTGTTAAACATGGCAAGAGGTGAAGCATAATATAAACTATACCATCTAAACAATTTAAATGGGGCCGGATATAAAAACAACAAATCCGGAGAATCCCCATATCATTTAGCAATTTAAAGCAAACAACAATTTTAAAGATTTTAATTGTTGTTATCATGATGCGGATGACAAATGCAAGTTTTATGCAATTTTATGAAAATGTTGACATGAGCATGATAAGAAGCATTAGTCGCCATGGCGGAAGGAAAAAAAGGTGCCACGGCAGCGAAACAAAAATGGTGCCACGGCAACATATCCGAAAATGATGCCACGGCAACATATCGGTTCCGGTAGCTCACAGAGATACCGGTGCAAAAGGAGGCGTGAGCGTGTCATGCAAGATGGTGGGGTGATCCCGGCTTCCGGGTTCCCACGGGACGGTGGCACGGCAAAAGAGGGGCATCGCAAGGACGATTCGATCACGGTGCAAAACTCGAGCATCTCATTCAACACATGCATTCGGTCCACGGCGGTCGTTCTCGGTGGTTATACCTTCGAAGCGTGCGTTTTCGGAGCGGTTCGAGTCGTCGAGGGAAGTAGTTGTTCACGGCGACGGTAGAGGTACTCGCGATCTTGGCAACGGTAGTCGTACATGTCCGGAGAGGAACTTGTTGCATCCACGGTATTCGGGCGTAGTGGAAGTAGTCGTTCGGGCTCCCGTAGATGAACTTGACGGGTCCCATGAGTAGTCGTACTCGGCGAATCCACGTAGTTGCACGTATCTTTGTGCTGTAGCCGAACTTGATGAAAACCCACGGTGACGGTAGACGTACACGATCGGCTTGATGGAACTTGGCGGATGGCGACCGTAGTGGTACTTGGGGAAAACTCCCGGAGACGATGCTTGGCGGACCTGAGCATCGGGATCAGGAGCGTGCTCGCTCGGGCATGGAGCTGGTCGCAGTCAACGCGCGAGGCGCGCGTGCAGGCAGATCGAGCAGGCAGCAACGCTGCTCGTCCTCCTCGATCGAGGCCGAGGCGAAACTGGGCAGAGGGGCTTGGCGGATGCACGCAGCAGCACAGTGCTGGCAGAGGCAACGCGGGGGAGCAAGGCGACGAGGACGGCCCGGGGCTCTGGCTGCGGTGGCGCCGGAGTTGAGCAAAACCAGCAGGGCGGATGGGCGCGACGCTCCTGCTCACGGCGACCGGAGGGGCGACAGGGCATGGATGGCGCCGGTGGAGGGAGGAGGCGGTGAGGGGAACAGGAGAGGGGATCGCGTGAGGAGGGAGGAGCGGGGGCCTGGCGCTGGGTTCGGCAGGGGCGTGGTCGCGGGGGTGCTCGAGAAGGGGAGACGCCATAAAGGAGGAGAGGAAGGGGGCCGGCTGATGCGGGCACCATGAGAGGCGTGCTCGAGAGGAGGGTTCGGGCGCTGCGGGGAGGAAGGGGCGGAGGCGAGGGGATCGGGCGATGCGGCAAGGAGAAGGGCGAGGAGAAGGGCGAGGCCGCGGCGCTCCTCTCTCTCTCTCTCTCTGCGACGGCGCAACGAGGGAGGAGTGGATCGAGCGCTGCGTGGGAACAAGGAGGAGGAGGAGGAGATGGATCGAGGGAGAGATACGGGAGGATCGTGGGATCCTCTCCCTAGCGACGTGCGTGTGTGGTGGCGGCGCTGGCAGGGAACGAGGGGATGGACCGAGGGAGAGATGGATCGAGCGAGGGGGTCGGGCTAGGGTTAGAGGCGCAGCAGCTGGGCCTTGGGCTTGGGCCGGCGCGGGAGGTTGGGAGGCCCAGGCTGCTGGGCTCCTTTTCTCTCTCTCTCTAAATCTCTTTCTCATTTTCCCATTTAAAACAAAACAGAAAAAGAGAAAGAAAAGAAAGAGAAGGATAGGCAAAGAATTAGCACATGCAAATAATATTCTTGGACTCACAAAAATGCGCTAGTCCCAAGAAAATAGAAGTGAGCAAGATTGCAAGATTAAATTCAAAATCATTTGAATTTAATTCAATAGGTTTGAACTAGGACTAGGTAAAAGGAAGGTCCAAAAATGTTGTGATTTTTTTGGCGGAGCTCCGGAAAATGATGAAATAAATATTGGCAAGGTTGGAGACCAAACTTGAAGCAGAAAAGGAACGAAATTATTTTGTAAGTGTGTTTTGGTGATTCCAAAAATGGAATATTTAATATAGCTCCCTAATATTGGAGGATATGTTATAAAGAGAAGTCACCATGTGAGTCCCTCGATTTAAATGGATCGAAAAATCCATACAATTTATTTAGTTGAGGTTTTAAAAAATAATGATATGATGGCATGATGACATGATGCAATGCACATGATGCAAGGATGAATGCAACAAATAAAACAAATCACACGACGAAACTCGGAGTAGCTGGAAGTCTTCTGGAGCGTCGGTCTCGGGGCGTTACAACACTCCACCACTACAAGAGGATCTCGTCCCGAGATCTAGGATGGCACCGGAGGGAAACGGAAGAGGAAGAGAAGAGGTAAAACTAAGTTGCTTCTTCGACCAATGAGTGAAACCAAAGAACCTTGAGAGGTTGAGCAATTTAAAAGAAAGAGCACAACTGAGAAGAACGAGATTGCAAACAATCCGTTAGAAAAAAAAGGAACAAGGAACATTACGAGAACTTGAAGGTTGCAAAGCTATGAATGACGAGTACAATGGACAAGAAGGAATTGAAATCACTCTGGTTGAAACGAGATAAACAAGGAACAAGGAAGATCAAAATCGGACAGCACTCCGGTTGAAAAGAGATGCAAGACTTGATAAGATGAAAAAGAACTTGAAAGAAAAAGGCAGGACACTCCGGTTAAATGGATAAGCATGAAAAGAACACGAGACTGACAAAACAAGATGATGATTGAAGAGCACAACATCACAATGCCTCCGAAACAAAAGAATAGAAGATTGATAATTGAAATAGAAGAATGGAGAAGAAAATGCCAACATCTGCCACCAACGGAAACAAATGATTGGATTGATATCAACAAGGAGACGAGAAACTTATTGCACCGGAAGGACAAATGAAGAACTTGGTTCATTTATAAGCACCATAAATAGCAACAATTCTTAGGGAAGGCTTTTAGGTGAAATATGACACAAGATAACTCCAACAACGAGGTTGATGGATTTAAAAATAACTCATTCTTAACAACATGTGAATCATGGAACATGAACTCAAATTATCAAGAATGACATAATACCACCTCCAAAATATGGTAGAAAGAATTGCACTCCGGATTACAATATGAAGAAAGCTTGAGCTCCCTAGAAATGAATCTTGATGAAAACTTTGAGAAGGAATTAAATCCTTGATGAATCGTCATGTAGAACCTCCATGAAGAACTCCGGTAAACAAAAGGAATGAAAAGAAAGAGAAATTGAAAACACAAGGTGAATCCTTGCAATGATTTAGATGGATCTCCGTGATAATTAGAGCTTGGAACTCCGGGAAAAAGAGAAGATGAAACAAATGAAACCGAGAATTTTAAGGGCCTCCGGAATAAAGAATTAATCACTTGGATGAACAAGAATAAGAATTATGTTATGCTTATCCTTCACCAATTAAATTGACGACAATCAACGGATTTGGCATACTACTTATTCTCGTAGAAAGGATTAAAAGAGATATATCAAAACTTGAGAAGGTCTTCAACGAACCACCGGTAGAATTGAAATAACAAATACATAGATATGATACACGAAGGAAGAAAACTCTTGAACGAACCACAGGAAGAATTGAAAAGAACGAATAAAAGATAACGAATCACCGGAAGAATTTGCAAATGAACGAGGATGCTTGAGAGGATTTAGATACATGAGAGCGCAGAGATCACGAGCTGATTAGAGATCACTTGATGCACCGGTAAAATTGGAGAGTGATAACTGAAAGCTGAGAATGAATAATTCCGAAATAATGGCCTTCAGAGAATCAAACTGAAAAGACTCCTGAATTTGCACCGGATGGATAAAAAGAATATCTCACAATCGCAAATAATTATGAGAGGATGGCAACAAGCTAGAATCACGAATCTCTGAGAGATCGGATAGATATGGAGGAAAAGTCTTCATCGGTCTTCAATATCTGAGAATGGCGATGAGAAACACCACCAAGAATTATTTAGACACCCCGGAAGAATCCAAACGAAGAGGTTGAGCCAACGGTGAAGAGAATTTGAAAGATCTTGGAGAAAACATTTGACTGATGATAAATCATTCTTACGTCAAACTTCGAAAAGAATTTAGGATAGCTCTGGGAAAATAGAAGAGTCAGGTAAGATCCTGGGAAAAGACCTGTGGGTTAGGGCCCACTCAAAAGAACATCGTTGAAATGATTTAAAGCGATATTGCACCGGTTGAATTAAAAGGCTTGAATGAGATAACAACCTCGAAAGAGCTTGAACGAATGCAGAGTGGAAACACGAATCTTCGAGATATCTTGAGCACTCCGGAATAACAAATAGCGAGAAGTAGAATGATAATGAGGTGCACCGGTATGAGAAGACATTGAAATGAGGAAAAAGGTATGATCAACAAAACTTGACTTGAATCCACCGGAGAAGAGAAAGGAATGAGGAATGACGAACTAGTAGAACATCTTCTTGAGAACCACCGGGTAAGAACATTGACGGAAAAGAATGGAGAAACTTCCCATCAATAAAATGGATACTTGAAGAAGAAATCTTAGTCCTTGAAGAAAAACAAAAGGGAGGGAGGGTGGGAAAAACAAAGGCAACTTGGAGACGGATGAAACAAACACCATTGAGAAGAAGTGATAAATGATCTTGCAAATGTTGACGTGAACGGATCCACTTGAGGAGAGACACACCGGTTAAAAAAAAGGATTGACAAGACAGACTCGATGATCAAGAAGGATTAGTATTCACATAGGAATATGAGAACACCATTTAAGAAAGGTATGGAATCAACACTTGACATTGAAGCAACTCGAATACCACAACTCAAAACAAAACAAAGGATTGGCTTGCAGAATAAGCCGGAACAAACATATGATAGAGATTTCGTCCGAAGTTTTCGTGGTGGGGCCTACACGGGCTCGATCGTACAGCACCGTCATGTACAAGGCAGTGCACATGACATACGAAGCGTCCCCGAGTCGGCATAGCCAAGGACTCTTTAAGACACAACGAGACCACTGTAAAATCGACCGTGAGTAGGCGGACCACTAGACGTCGAACCCCAATTTCATATCATACATCCGTCGGAAAGATATCCTAAGAGCTACTTGAATTCCCACCTATGAAACTCCCGAAATTTTCAGGTTATGCAATCAGGTGTTGGGGATACAGGGGAAGCATAATATCTCACCCAAAACTAGCAAATCCTACATCCAGCTGTATCCATCCTTCAACACATAAACAAGAAACCTTCGGAAATCGTCTACCTCAACCTTCGAAAAGCATCCGTTATACAAGTCATGGCGATACTCCCGTACTTACCTCAGTACTGGGTTATCGGGGTTATCTCACCAACAACTACATAAAAGAGATTTTCGATGTCGGCGTACTAAACTCAGGTATTCCAGAACTGCAACGATAAAATTATGACGACAACACCTCAGAGCTCAACTCCCCGGGACACTTCCACTAAACCCCTGACAGGAGGCACCAAGACAATGTTCTCATCATAAAACCATCGGAACGATTCCAAGATACCCGCGTGATCCTAAAATTTTTTTTTAGTGAAATTTGAGAAGAGAAGAGTCAAAACTCTACGTCAGGATGCCTTACCAGAGCGACGAAGAGACTGGGGAGTAAAAAGAATTCCTAAGCTCTCCGATATATAATTCCTAAGGACTCAAAACATTTTTTTAGACACAACTCGGCCGCTAAAAACGATCAAGCAGTGGGGCTCCTAAGGTCGGGGAAGGCTCTGATTACCAACTTGTAACGCCCTCGATGCGGCTATATCTCCCACGTGTCGAAGCACGACTTAGAGGCATAGCCGCATTGAAAGCAATGTCGCAAGTGAGGTAATCTTCACACAACCCATGTAATACATAAGGGAAAGAGATACATAGTTGGCTTACAATCGCCACTTCACACAATTACATGAATAAAGCATTACATCATCCAGATACAATCAAGGTCCGACTACGGAACCAAAATAAAAGAAGAACCCCAAATGCGACAAAGGTCCCCGATCGACCCCAACTGGGCTCCACTACTGATCAACTAGAACGGACACAACACAAAGGATAAGATCTTCATCGAGCTCCTCCTTGAGCTTGGTTGCGTCATCTGCACGGTAACATAGGCACCTGCAAACTGGTTTTGGAAGTATCTGTGAGCCACGAGGACTCAGCAATCTCGCACCCGCGAGATCAAGACTATTTAAGCTTATAGGAAGGATGGAGTAATGAGGTGGAACTGCAGCAAGCGACTAGCATATATGGTGGCTACAATCGCAAATGAGAGCGAGAAGAGAAGGCAAAGCACGGTCGATAAAGGTATGATCAAGAAGTGATCCTATAGCAACCTACGTCAAGCATAACTCCAACACCGCGTTCACTTCCCGGACTCCGCCGGAAAGAGACCATCACGGTTACACACACGGTTGATGTATTTTAAATAAGGTCAACTTCAGGTTTTCTACAACCGGACATTAACAAATTCCCATCTGCCCATAACCGCGGGCACGGCTTTCGAAAGATAATACCCTGCAGGGGTGTCCCAACTTAGCCCATGACAAGCTCTCACGGTCAACGAAGGAATAGACCTCCACCCGAGACGTTCCGATCAGACTCGGTATCCCGGTACAACAAGACATTTCGACAGGGTAAAACTAAACCAGCAACACCGCCTGAATGTGCCGACAAATCCCGATAGGAGCTGCACATATCTCTTTCTCAGGGCACACTCAGATGAGCAATCCGTACAACTAAAACCAAACCTCGAGTTTCCCCGAGGGGGCGCTGCACAGGGCTCTAGTTCGGACCAACACTCAGAGGAGCACTGGCCCGGGGGGGTTAGAATAAAGATGACCCTTGAGTCTGCAGAACCCAAGGGAAGGTGGTAGGTTGTTAGTGCAAATGGTAAAACCAATGTTGGGCATTGCTGGAAGAGCTTTACTTAAGGCGAACTGTCAAGGGGTTCCCATTATAGCCCAACCGCGTAAGGGACGCAAAATCCGGGAACATAACACCGATATGACGGAAACTAGGGCGGCAAGAGTGGAACAAAACACCAGGCATAAGGCCGAGCCTTCCACCCTTTACCAAGTATATAGATGCATTAATTAAATAAGATATATTGTGATATCCCAACAAGTAAACATGTTCCAACAAGGAACAACATCTCCATGTTCCAACAAGGAACAAACTCCAATCTTCACCTGCAACTAACAACGCTATAAAAGGGGCTAAGCAAAGCGGTAACATAGCCAATCAACGGTTTGCTAGGACATGGTGGGTTAGAGGTTTGACATGGCAATTTGGGAGGCTGACAAGCAAATGGTAGGCATCGTAGCATTGGCATAGCAAGAGCGAGCAAACTAGCATAGCAAAGATAGTAGTGATTTCGAGGGTATGATCATCTTGCCTGAAATCCCGCAAGGAAGAAGAACGAGTCCATGAAGAAGACAAACGGACGTAGTCGAACGAATCCTCACAACTCCGGAACGAAACCGAAGCTAACAAGAGAAGCAAACCGGAAAGAAACAAACAACATAGTAAACACACAAGCATAAACAAGTCATGATGCACAAATGAGTATGATGCATGTCCGGTTTAATGAGGCATAGCATGGCAAAGTGCAACAAACAATACTACAAGTTAAGTGGAGCTCAATATGCAACGAGGTGCATGTTGACGGAACACCACATCAATTATTTAGTTATCTCTCGTTTAAGCTACCCAACAATATTAACTGTTGTTAAACATGGCAAGAGGTGAAGCATAATATAAACTATACCATCTAAACAATTTAAATGGGGCCGGATATAAAAACAACAAATCCGGAGAATCCCCATATCATTTAGCAATTTAAAGCAAACAACAATTTTAAACATTTTAATTGTTGTTATCATGATGCGGATGACAAATGCAAGTTTTATGCAATTTTATGAAAATGTTGACATGAGCATGATAAGAAGCATTAGTCGCCATGGCGGAAGGAAAAAAAGGTGCCACGGCGGCGAAACAAAAATGGTGCCACGGCAACATATCCGAAAATGATGCCACAGCAACATATCGGTTCCGGTAGCTCACAGAGATACCGGTGCAAAAGGAGGCGTGAGCGTGTCATGCAAGATGGTGGGGTGATCCCGGCTTCCGGGTTCCCACGGGACGGTGGCACGGCAAAAGAGGGGCATCGCAAGGACGATTCGATCACGGTGCAAAACTCGAGCATCTCATTCAACACATGCATTCGGTCCACGACGGTCGTTCTCGGTGGTTATACCTTCGAAGCGTGCGTTTTCGGAGCGGTTCGAGTCGTCGAGGGAAGTAGTTGTTCACGGCGACGGTAGAGGTACTCGCGATCTTGGCAACGATAGTCGTACATGTCCAGAGAGGAACTTGTCGCATCCACGGTATTCGGGCGTAGTGGAAGTAGTCGTTCGGGCTCCCGTAGATGAACTTGACGGATCCCATGAGTAGTCGTACTCGGCGAATCCACGTAGTTGCACGTATCTTTGTGCTGTAGCCGAACTTGATGAAAACCCACGGTGACGGTAGACGTACACGATCGGCTTGATGGAACTTGGCGGATGGCGACCATAGTGGTACTTGGGGAAAACTCCCGGAGACGATGCTTGGCGGACCTGAGCATCGGGATCAGGAGCGTGCTCGCTCGGGCATGGAGCTGGTCGCAGTCAACGCGCGAGGCGCGCGTGCAGGCAGATCGAGCAGGCAGCAACGCTGCTCGTCCTCCTCGATCGAGGCCGAGGCGAAACAGGGCAGAGGGGCTTGGCGGATGCACGCAGCAGCACAGTGCTGGCAGAGGCAACGCGGGGGAGCAAGGCGACGAGGACGGCCCGGGGCTCTGGCTGCGGCGGCGCCGGAGTTGAGCAAAACCAGCAGGGCGGATGGGCGCGGCGCTCCTGCTCACGGCGACCGGAGGGGCGACAGGGCATGGATGGCGCCGGTGGAGGGAGGAGGCGGCGAGGGGAACAGGAGAGGGGATCGCGTGAGGAGGGAGGAGCGGGGGCCTGGCGCTGGGTTCGGCAGGGGCGTGGTCGCGGGGGTGCTCGAGAAGGGGAGACGCCATAGAGGAGGAGAGGAAGGGGGCCGGCTGATGCGGGCACCATGAGAGGCGTGCTCGAGAGGAGGGTTCGGGCGCTGCGGGGAGGAAGGGGCGGAGGCGAGGGGATCGGGCGATGCGGCGAGGAGAAGGGCGAGGAGAAGGGCGAGGCCGCGGCGCTCCTCTCTCTCTCTCTCTCTCTACGACGGCGCAACGAGGGAGGAGGGGATCGAGCGCTGCGTGTGAACAAGGAGGAGGAGGAGGAGATGGATCGAGGGAGAGATACGGGAGGATCGTGGGATCCTCTCCCTAGCGACGTGCGTGTGTGGTGGCGGCGCTGGCAGGGAACGAGGGGATGGACCGAGGGAGAGATGGATCGAGCGAGGGGGTCGGGCTAGGGTTAGAGGCGCAGCAGCTGGGCCTTGGGCTTGGGCCGGCGCGGGAGGTTGGGAGGCCCAGGCTGCTGGGCTCCTTCTCTCTCTCTCTCTAAATCTCTTTCTCATTTTCCCATTTAAAACAAAACAGAAAAAGAGAAAGAAAAGAAAGAGAAGGATAGGCAAAGAATTAGCACATGCAAATAATATTCTTGGACTCACAAAAATGCGCTAGTCCCAAGAAAATAGAAGTGAGCAAGATTGCAAGATTAAATTCAAAATCATTTGAATTTAATTCAATAGGTTTGAACTAGGACTAGGTAAAAGGAAGGTCCAAAAATGTTGTGATTTTTTTGGCGGAGCTCCGGAAAATGATGAAATAAATATTGGCAAGGTTGGAGACCAAACTTGAAGCAGAAAAGGAACGAAATTATTTTGTAAGTGTGTTTTGGTGATTCCAAAAATGGAATATTTAATATAGCTCCCTAATATTGGAGGATATGTTATAAAGAGAAGTCACCATGTGAGTCCCTCGATTTAAATGGATCGAAAAATCCATACAATTTATTTAGTTGAGGTTTTAAAAAATAATGATATGATGGCATGATGACATGATGCAATGCACATGATGCAAGGATGAATGCAACAAATAAAACAAATCACACGACGAAACTCGGAGTAGCTGGAAGTCTTCTGGAGCGTCGGTCTCGGGGCGTTACACCTCCGTTGTAAGAATGGTGAAAATTGTAATCTACCTCCTTTCGCTGAAACGTGGGACATCCAGCTATCGTACCACCTCACTAATAATGACCAATGAGCTGTCAAATCACATAGACCCAACAGTGAGAGGTCGCTTCAACGCAAGCGCCAGTGAGAGGTCGCGTACACTTTGCCCGGGCATGAATGCGGCACCGATTCTCTGGAGCGGCGCTAACCGTTTCAGGTGGGAAGTGCGCGCGGGCGATGGAGGGGCTTTGGCTGGGCCAGGCTGGTCAGGAGCGGGCGTGGTAGCTGTCCCGACCGGATGCCCGGAAATGAGAGGATGCACCGACTCTTGCGGCTAAATCGTACACTACACACCATCTCTCTGTTGGAGTAGGTCGATGTGTCGCTCACTCTAACACACACACGCTATTAATTAAAACACACACGCGTGTGTGCGCGTGCACACGCACACAAGTTCATAGGATAGGAGTACCGTGCGAGTGGGAAGCCACGGGAAGTGAGATAAATTGAGTACGTACAAGAAGAGAAGAGGTGACGAATATTCCATCAAACCTGGACTGAGGAGTAGTACTCCCTCCGTCTAGGTGATAAGTCATCTTAGAAAATCAGATATTCCCAAAATGTTTAGGCGTCGTCAATTAACTTCGCATCTCAATCTCCTCCTAGCCTCGTTGCTCGGGAGCGTTGTTACTTACTCTGCCTTGTTATCTCCCCCGGAAACCCAATGCATGGAGGGAAACTACACGTTGTTCAGTCAAGGAATAAAAGTCGGCTTGCATGCAAGGTAATACGTGGCCCTGCATGGTAGCTAAAACGACATCTCTTCATTGTTTGGATTAATTGTTGCGTTTAGAGACAGAAATCAGGGCTTTGATTGGGGGAAGGACCGGTCAAGTTTCTCCTTCTCCTCCAACCCGCCTGCACCTTGGTCCCACTACACCTTCTAATGTGACTTACACCTAGACGGAGCGAATAGTACGAGATACGATGGCACATTGACTTAGGTGGAATAAAAGTGCCCAAAATTATTGGAAGAGAGCAAAGTGTGCAAACTAAATAATTAAGATTGAATTTCTCTTTTTTTTCCAAAACGGAGGCAAAAGATTTGCCTCATCCACTAAATAAGAGGAGACTAGAGTTTCACAGTTTGCAAGTGACCCTACAAATGAACGGCATGGCAATTACTCTCAATACGCCCTAGTTTCTTAGCACCCCCTGTAACCCTTAGTACATACGGTGGCACACTGACTTAGGACGAATACAAGTGCCCAAAATATTTAAAATTGGAGGATGATGTAGCCCAGTTTTTTGATATTTTGACCGTGTGTGGTTCAGTTGAGGTTCACTTTGAAGGGTCGTGAACCACACATGAATGTTAATAAGCGCAACCGGGAGGCGTGCAGCGTTAATTGCGAGTTGACTCCTTCAAGCATTAAACTTTCTTCATGTAAGCATTGCCCCTAGTATTTTTCTTCCCTACAATAAATAAAGAGTTCCATTTCGTTCACAATTTAAAACGATTTTTATGGAGAGAAAAAGAACATCACACCATCTATATACGCTGCAGCCTTGGCGCTTGTGTTGTATGGTTTGCTCTCTTCACACTCTCTCTCCACTATATATATACACCCTGGAGCCTCGGCGCTTGTAGTTGCTCTCTTCACACTCTCTCACCCTCTTCAGATCTAAACAAGACTTCATTGGCCTCCCTCTCTCTCTCCTCCCTCACTGCTGGTCAAAGAGCCGACATGATACGTCCGCCGGGAAGGGAAGGAGGATTAACGCTGTCACGGTCGGCGAGGGAGGGAATCCACTACTGGGCCAGCAGTTCTCTTTCACCCAGCGGCGGCGCGGGAGGGCCTCCGACCCCTTCTTCCACGCTGTTGTACATAGTGTGGGCAGATAGGCCCCTAGCCACCCACTGAGCCACACCCCGAGAACCTCAAGGTATAATTTAGTTATTCCACATGCATTGCTCGAGCTGCATGTGGGCTTTTTTTCGCTTCTGCACTCGAATCTATGTGTTGGATCAAAAAGGAAAGTAGTGGGGAAAGTTGTATAGCATGAATCTAGGACATGGTTCAAAGAGGAAAGGAAGGGGAAAGTAGTACAGACTGGCTATCCAGCACATACGCTGGTCGAAAAGGGAAAAGATTGACAAACGCAGAATGCACATCTGTAACGAACTGATCTTTCTATTTTGGGGGACAAGGTTGTAGAGTTTGAGCAGGACTAGATTTGATGCCCTCACATAGGGAAAGGTGTCTAAAGATAACAAAATTGGGACCAACACAAATATGCTCCTTGCTTGTTTGTTCTTTGTTGCAACAGACTGTGCACCACCCCTTTATACATCGGTAGATGCACATGGTGTTGGTGCGTCCACTGTCCCGTACAACTCTTTAGTTGTTGTTAATCTAAGGCCCTGTTTGGTTAAAAAGTATGCAGCAACCAGACCTCAAACAGTCTAATCTCTGTTCATCAGTGTCATCCCTGGATCGGTAATGCTGACACGCACAGTACTTGAAGGATCTATAACAGATTGGCAATCACACACTTATTACATCGAATGTCTCAAAAGAGAACTTATTACAATAAATATGGCTTAAGGCCATCTAATAACGTTAACAGCGGAAGGCTTGGAAGATAAAGCGAAGCCATCAACTCCAATGGCATCACTGAGTAAAAGGTCACGACCTAAGGCACCTTACTCGTCGTCTGAAAAGTCTGCAACATGAACGTTGCAGCCCGAAACGGGTGAAAACATGGAGTATGCTGGCAATGTAACACATAGAGAGTAATGAACTGAATAATGCATATATGGCTGGTGGAAAGCTCTATGGTTACAGTTTTGCATAAAGCCAATTTTTCCTACAACAAAGGAATAAGTTTTATTTAACTATCATGGTGGTTGTTAAACATTGAGAAGGTTCACCCAACTCAGTCCCAATTAAGCATCATCATTAAACCCAACAAATTAAATTAAAATAACATCATGAGATTCACATGATAATCCAAGTACAAGATACTCAAAATGTCCATAACCGGGGACACGGCTAACCATGATTAGTTTATACACTCTGTAGAGGTTTGCGCACTTTTCCCCACAAGACTCGATCTCCTCCGTTGGAATTCTTGCACTACATGGTGTTTGAGAAACGGATGACCAAGACATAGTCTTTCAGAAGCGTTTGCACCTTACAATGGGTAGACAGTTACACCTACTTTCCCGTACATCTGCTAGTCTACCACTGTAAGAGTTCTCACGACTTGATCAACTATGCTAGAGCCCATAGTATCTTGCGGCTGCACACGGAAGTTTCTAGCATGAATAACCTCATGATCCCTTTGAGCCTGGGTGGCGGTCCATAGGAGAATCACACGGTACCCCGGGATTTCCACAAATACAGGCAACACTGGGTTCCCCAGGTGCCTCAATCCACCCAGATGTGTATTAAAGTTGCCACCTTAAGTAAACCATTAATTTACAATCTCACATCTGTCATGGATACACTCACCCAATCCACGTCTACTAGCATAGCATAGCAATATAAGCAAATGTGGAAGTAACTCCCAAAGGTTTGATAATAAACATGACAATAGGTACTACCTCATCTACTTCCCAAACCCCACATATCAATAAGATCCTAACCATGCAATTATTTGAGGATTGATCTAATGCAGTAAAACTGGGTAGTAAAGAGGTATGATCAAATTGTTACTTGCCTGGTTGATGATCCGTGAAACCTAGAGACTCGTAGTAGCACGCTGCGCACTCCGGGTACTCTATCGCAATCAAACAAGCATACAATAAGCACTCATCTAATGCACAGGGAAAACTCAAATAGGAGATCTAACCAGAAGGTTCAACTTAAGAACTCCGGTTTGCAAAAAGAATCAAATCAAACGAAGCAACGAAACTCAAAAGGCGAAAGAAACAAGCTTCGTTTGCTAATCTGGACCTAAGTCATATTGTACAGTAACAAAAACTTGTTTGAGTTGTTTAAACAGAAAGAGGGTTTTGAGACGAAACTCTAGGAACTTGAATCGCCTGATTCTGATAAACGAGCAAAAGTCATACTAAAGCAAAAATTGGATCAGAAATCACGATCGAGAATAATCATGAAAAATCCAAGAAAAAGAAAACAAACGAACAGGCTAACGAACGAACGTTCCCTGTCTGCGGCTAAACGACGAAAACCGTTCATTAAAACGAATGTACGGATGAACGTCCGTCAAATAACTAAACCAAGAAAAACCGACGAACCGATCTAAAAAAACAACGGATCTAGGTTTTTTGTTAAAACCGGTGGCGGCGTCGGCGGCTACCTCGTCAGATCCGGCGGGGCTCGGGGCTCCGACGACGGAGGGTGGTGCGCGAGCGGGCGCGACAAGCGGCAGCGGTGGCGCGGCAAGCGGCGGCGACGGCTGCTGTTGCTGCGGCGGCGGCGGGCGAGACGGTGTGGTGGCGGCGGGGCGGGGCGGTATTTAAAGGGGGAGGGGCAGGGTTGGTTTGGGGGAGGGGGCACCGGGGCAGTGGCGGACTCCCGGACTCTGGCGGAGTCCGGTGCGGGCACGGGACGGGGAGGCGGCGCGGCTGGGCCTTTGGCCCGGTCGGTCCGAACGAATTTTTTTTAAAAAAATAATTCCCCCGAAACTTAAATAAATCCTAGAAAATAAAATAAAATTCTAAAGATGCCAAAACAAATTTTTCACCGTCTAAATAAAATATTTAGAACAAGATGAACATTTTCTTGGCCCTAAAATGCATTTTTGAAAAACGTGCAATTTTTCTAATTCAAAAAAATAGCGATAAAACTCCAAAATAAAATCTTATTTGATTTTATTATTAAATCTCCAATATTTCTTTATTTTGGGAAAGTCATTTTATTCCCTCTCTTTTATTTTTATAATAGAAATATTCGAGGATAAAATAAATGAAAGCAAATGATCCTATTTTCAGAATTCGAGAAAACTCAAATATGAAAATAACAAAATCCCCAACTCTCTCCGAGGGTCCTTGAGTTGTGTAGAATTTCTAGGATCTAGCCAAAATGCAATAAAATATGATATGCAATGATGATCTAAAATATAACATTCCAAATTGAAAATTTGGGATGTTACAAACCTACCTCCCTTAAGGTGAATCTCGCCCTCGAGATTCGGGTTGGCTAGAAAATAGGTGAGGTTGGTCCTTCAGTAGGTCTTCCTCTCGCTCCCAGGTGGCTTCATCCTCGGTATGGTGGCTCCACTGAACTTTGCAGAACTTGATAACCTTGCTGCGCGTGACTCGGCTGGCAAACTCGAGAATCTTGACTGGTTTCTCCGCATAGGTCAAATCACTATCCAACTGGATCGCTTCAAGTGCCACTGTATCTCTTAGAGGAATATCGGCCATCTCTGCATGACACTTTTTCAACTAGGAAACGTGGAACACATCATGAACTCCTGACAATCCTTCAGGCAATTCCAACTTGTAAGCAACTTCTCCCATGCACTCCAAAACTTTGTTTGGTCCCACAAAACGTGGTGCTAACTTTCCTTTAACTCCGAAACGCTTAACTCCTCGAAGTGGGGACACACGAAGATAAACTCTGACTCCAACTTCATAAATTGTCTCCTTGCGTTTAGAATCCGCATAACTCTTCTGCCTGGAACTGGGCTACCTTGAGCCTGTCGCGAATCAGCTTAACCTTTTTCAGACTCTTTAATCAAATCTTGTCCAAACAACTAACGGTCTCCAACTTCATCCCACAACAACGGTGTCCTGCACCTCCTTCTGTAAAAAGCTTCGAAAGGGGCCATCTTCAAACTGGATTGATAACTGTTGTTGTAAGAGAACTCTGCATATGGCAAATTATCGTCCCAACTAGATCCATAATCTAGCGCACAAGCTCTCAGCATGTCCTCCAGAATCTGATTGACTCTCTTGGTCTGTCCATCTGTCTGTGGATGAAAGGCTGTACTAAACTCTAGCCTGGTACCCAAAATTTCATGCAACTGATTCCAGAACTTTGAGGTGAAGTGGGTTCCTCTATCTGATACAATGGTCCTCGCAACTCCATGCAGACATACAATTCTGGTCGTGTATATCTTTGCCAACTTAGCACTAGTGTAAGTCGTCTTCACTGGCATGAAATGGGCTACCTTCGTCAAACGATCAACTACAACCCATATCGAGTCATAGCCTGAACGAGTCCTGGGGATTCCCGTGATAAAGTCCATGCCTAGCTTATCCCACTTCCATTCGGGTATCGGCTATGGCTGTAGCAATCCTGCTGGCTTCTGATGCTCTGCCTTCACTCTTTGACAAACATCAGAAACTGCTACATATTCCGCAATATCCTTCTTCATTCCGGTCCACCAGAAAGTGTCCTTCAAGTCCAGATACATCTTGGTATTTCCTGGGTGAATCGAATACGATGAATCATGGGCCGCCTGCAGAATCAACTTCCTGATCTCCGGGTCATTAGGCACATAAACGCGGTCCTCAAACCATAAGGTATCGTGCTCATCCTCATGAAATCCCTTTGCTTTTCCTTTACTCATCTTCTCCTTTATCTCAGCAATCTCCTTGTCTGTCTTCTGAGCTTCTCTGATCCTATCCATCAAATTAGACTGAATCTCCAATGCTGCTACATAGCCTCTCGGAACTATCTCCAAACATAGCTCGCGAAGATCCTCGGCTAACTCCTTGGGTAGCTCTCCGGTCAAGAGTGTGTTGACATGGCTCTTGCGGCTCAATGCATCGGCTACTACGTCAGCCTTTCCTGGATGATAATATAATCTCATATCATAATCCTTAATGAGCTCCAACCATCTCCTTTGCCTGAGATTCAACTCCTTCTGTCTGAAGATGTACTTCAAACTCTTGTGATCCGTGCACACCTCACAATGGTTTCCGATGAGAAAATGTCTCCATGTCTTCTACGCATGCACTACGGCTGCTAACTCCAAATCATGTGTAGCATAATTCAACTCATGGGGCTTAAGTTGTCGTGAGGCATACGAAACAACTCTTCCTTCCTGCATAAGCACTGCTCCAAGCCCTCGACAAGAAGCGTCAAATAAACTTCATAATCCTTGCGCTGATCTAGCAGAATCAACACCGGTGAGGTAACCAAATGTTTCTTCAACTCCTGAAAACTGGCCTCACATTCCTTAGTCCATTTGAACTTGGTGTCCTTCTTCAACAACTCTGTCTTGGGTTTGGCAATCTTCGAGAAATTCTCAATGAACCTCCGGTAGTATCCTGTGAGTCCAAGAAAGCTCCGGATCTCTCCAACTGTTGTGGGTGCTTCCCAATTTGTCACAGTGACAACTTTGGTGGGGTCTACTGCTATTCCTTCTCCGGATATAACATGTCCGAGGAATCCAACTTCTTTCAACCAAAACTCACACTTGCTGAATTTGGCATATAACTGATGTTCTCTGAGCTTCCCAAGTACCAAACGCAAATGCTCCTTATGCTCCTCTTCGTTCTTAGAGTAGACTAGAATATCATCAATGAACACCACGATGAACTTATCCAGACACTCCATAAACACCTTGTTCATCATGTTCATGAAATAGGAAGGTGCATTAGTCAGACCAAATGACATAACGGTATACTCATATAGCCCGTACCTTGTGGTAAAAGCTGTCTTGGGTATATCCTGCTCTCGAATCTTCAACTGGTGGTATCCTGATCGCATATCGATCTTGGAAAATATTTTAGCTCCTTGCAATTGGTCAAACAGATCATTGATCATCGGCAGTGGGTACTTGTTCTTGGTTGTCACTTCATTCAATCATCGATAATCAACAACCATCCTCAACGATCCATCCTTCTTCTCCACTAGCTAGAAGCACTGGTGATCCCGAAGGTGACGAACTTGGGCGAATATAGCCTTTATCTAGTAACTCCTTAATTTTCTTCTTAATTTCCTCCAAATCCTTTGCGGGCATCATGTATGGTCTCTTAGATATTGGCCCTGTGCCAGGCAAAAGCTCAATCAAAAACTCAATGTCTCTATCCAGTGGCATGCCTGGCAACTCTTCTAGAAATACATCAGGGAAATCCTTCACCACTGGTACTTCCTCCTGTACAACTCCTCATAAGGAATTCACTTGAGTCCTCTTCGGCTCATGCCGGGATACATACTTGATCCTTCTTCCTTCCGGGGTGGTAGGCAAAATCAACTTACTGGCGCAATCGATGTTTCCTCCATACATCGATAGCCAATCCATACCCAGAATCACATCCAAACCTTGCTACTCCAAAATTATTAGACCCGAGGGGAAAACATGCCTACCTATGGTCAATGGCATCTGAAAACATCCTCGACTAGCCATATATTCCGCTCCTGGTGAGCTTACTAACATAGGTGTTCGGAGAACTTTGGTGGGCAGTTTATACTTATCCACAAATCCCCTTGATATGTATGAATGTGATGCACACGTATCAAAAAGAACGATTGCAGTAAATGACTTAACCAAAAACGTACCTATTACTGCATCTGGCTGGGCTTCAACCTCCTCCATGTTAACGTAGTTCACCTGTCCCCTGTTGAAAGGGTTCGACTTCTTCCCATAGCTTCCATTGCCATTTCCATTCTTAGCTTCAGGACATTCATTGGCATAATGTCAGGTCTTCTGGCACTTTGTAGGAAGTGATGTGGCTCAGGTCCTTCTTGGCTGGGGGTGATGGGTTGGTACGGTTCTGGCCGTTGCTTCCTCCATTCCCATTGCCATACTTGGGGCCACTATGGTTGTGTGAACTCCCTCCTCCATGGGTATGCTGAAAAGGTCCTCCCGAGTTCGAGGTAAAATGGGGCTTCTGATGAGCTCCAGAATTGTACTTCCCTTGTCCATACTTCCTCTTGCAGTTCTCAATCTGCTGCTGCTTCCCTTCAATCATGAGAGCTCTATCTACCAACTCCTGGTAGTTGTTGAAGTTTGCCACCATCAACTGCATGCTCAGCTCATCATTCAGTCCTTCCAGAAACTTCTCCTGCTTAGCTGCATCCGTATCAACGTCATCTGGGGCATAACGTGCTAGCTTACTAAAATCATCCACATACTGGCCAACAATACGTCCTCCTTGGCGCAAGTTGCAAAACTCTCACTTCTTCATGGCCGTAGCTCCTACCGAAACATGGGCAGTACGGAAAGCCTGCTGAAACTGATCCCATGTGACAGTGTCGATTGGGGTAAGTGGCTGTAAAATTCTCCCACCATGACGATGCGGGTCCATCAAGCTGATGTGCGTCAAAATGCACTCTCTCCGCATCTATGCATCTTGCAGTGGTCAACTCCCTTCCAATCTTGCGGAGCCAATCATCTGCAACTATTGGCTCGATGCTACTAGAGAACACCAGCGGATTTAGCCTCAAGAAACGGGCTAAGTGATCAATAGGTGGTTTTCGGTGGTGGGTTGTTGTTGTTGTTGTTGTTCCCTTGATTCTGATTCTGGACTGGTATCTGCATCAATGCATTCTGCTGCTGGATCAACTGAGTGAGCTCCGGTGGGAAAGCAAATCCATTGTCACGTCTCGGAGGCATCTGAGGGTTTAGCAAGGATGGGAATATAGAATAGAAATGGATCTAGAGGGAAAAGACTACCCATATGCACATGAGACAAAATCAATCAATATCACTTCAATCAATTCAAACAAGGGCATACAACGGTCTAACTATCGTTACAAAAGTGCTCAAACTATACTATATACATGGGGGAATACTACTACTGTTATGTTGGTCGATTAGAAGAATTGATCGGTCGAAGACTCCATAATATCTACTCCAGCTTCATCAACAAAGTCATCATCGCTATCATCGGGGTCTGAGTCAGTGTCGTCAATGATGATGTAGTTCTCCGGGCAAGTGCAATCATCGTCTTCTCCACCACTCGCGGGGAATCCCATGAATACTTTTAGCTTCTTCTTCAGGTCATCATTCTTCTCCACAAGTGTCCTCATTTCCTCCTCATATCCATCGCGTGTAGACTTGATTTCTTCTTCCAGCTCTGTGATTTTGGTCATTGCCTTCTTCAGATCTATCATGCCTGCGCACATCTGGTTCTCCTGGCGGCAAATGTGTTGGTTTAACTCCTGGATGAATGCAGCAATTGATCTATCCTTCCTGGTGCTGATCATCTCCCATTGCTCATCTCGGCACCTGCAAATCTGGTAGATAGTATCCTTGAGATCCTTGTGGTAAACTTCTCCAATGTGTCCTATGGTAATGTGGGCTGCCATGCTCTTTCCTAGACTCCAGGTTGGTGCATCAAAGGAAAACTCTATGGGCTCAGTGACTTGCATGAACGTCCTTCCTTGAACTTGAACTTGAATCATCCAACGCTCCTCTTCTGGTAAAGTGGCGATGTAGGTCCTGGTGAAGCTTGGTACTCCGATGTTCAGGTATCTAGTGACTTCCTTCAAGTGGCGTCCAAAAGGTGTATCTTCATCCGGTTGGGTGAACTTGTTCCTTGCATCCGCCATCCTAAAAGAGTAGAAAAGGGAGAGGAGTTAGAAATGAGAAGAGAGTAGTGATCTAGGGCTTTTAGCTTAGTGGTCGTGTCCTACAATCAGCGTGTGCTCTGATACCATCTTGTAGCGACCAGACCTCAAACAGTCTAATCTCTGTGCATTAGTGTCATCCCTGGATCGGTAATACTGACACGCACAGTACTTGAAGGATTTATAACAGAGTAGCAATAACACACTTATTACATCGAATGTCTCAAAAGAGAACTTATTACAATAAATATGGCTTAAGGCCATCTAATAACAATAACAACGGAAGGCTTGGAAGATAAAGCGAGACCATGCACTCCAACGGCATCACTGAGTGAAAGATCACGACCTAAGGCACCTTACTCGTCGTCTGAAAAGTCTGCAACCTGAACGTTGCAGCCCGAAACGGGTCAGCACATGGAATATGCTGGCAATGTAACACATAAAGAGTAATGAAAAGAATAATGCATATATGGCTGGTGGGAAGCTCTATGGTTACAGTTTTGCATAAAGCCAATTTTACCCTACAACAAAGGAATACGTTTTATTTAACTATCATGGTGGTTGTTAAACATTGAGAAGGTTCACCCAACTCAATCCCAATTAAGCATCATCATTAAACCCAACAAATTAAATTAAAATAACATGATGAGATTCACATGATAATCCAAGTACCAAATGCTCAAAACGTCCATAACCAGGGACACGGCTAACCATGATTAGTTTATACACTCTGTAGAGGTTTGCGCACTTTTCCCCACAAGACTCGATCTCCTCCGTTGGAATTCTCGCACTACATGGTGTTTGAGAAACGGATGACCGAGACATAGTCTTTCAAAAGCGTTTGCACCTTACGATGGGTAGACAGTTACACCTACTTTCCCCTACATCTGCAAGTCTACCATTGTAAGAGTTCACACGACTTAATTAACTATGCTAGAGCCCATAGTAGCTTGCGGCTGCACATGGAAGTTTCTAGCATGAAAAATCTCATGATCCCTTTGAGCCTGGGTGGCAGTCCATAGTAGAATCACACGGTACCCCGGGATTTCCACAAATACAGGAAACACTGGGTTCACCAGGTGCCTCAATCCACCCAGATGTGTATTAAAGTTGCCACCTTAAGTAAACCATTAATTTACAATCTCACATCTGTCATGGATACACTCACCCAATCCACGTCTACTAGCATAGCATAGCAATATAACCAAATGTGGAATAACTCCCAAAGGTTTGATAATAAACATGACAATAGGTACTACCTCATCTACTTCCCAAACCCCACATATCAATAAGATCCTAACCATGCAATTATTTGAGGATTGATCTAATGCAATAAAACTGGGTAGTAAAGAGGTACGATCAAGGTGTTACTTGCCTTGTTGATGATCCGTGAAACCTAGAGACTCGTAGTAGCACGCTGCGCACTCCGGGTACTCTATCGCAATCAAACAAGCATACAATAAGCACTCATCTAATGCACGGGTAAAACTCAAATAAGAGATCTAACCAGAAGGTTCAACTTTAGAACTCTGGTTTGCAAAAAGAATCAAATCAAACGAAGCAACGAAACTGAAACGGCGAAAGAAACAAGCTTCGTTTACTAATCTGGAGCTAAGTCAAATTTTACAGTAACAAAAACTTGTTTGAGTTGGTTAAACGGAGAGAGGCTTTCGAGACAAAACTCTAGGCGCTTGAATCGCCTGATTCCGATAAACGAGCGAAAAGTTATACTAAAGCGAAAATCGGATCAGAAATCGCGATCGAGAATAATCGCGAAAAATCCGAGAAAAAGAAAACGGACGAACAGGCTAACGAACGAACGTTCGCTGTCTACGGCTAAACGACGAAAACCGTTCATTAAAACGAAGGTACGGACGAACGTCTGTCAAATAACTAAACCGAGAAAAACCAACGAACCAATCTAAAAAACAACGGATCTAGGGTTTTAAAAAAAACCGAACGGTATAAAAAACGACGGCGACGTCGGCGGCTACCTCGTCGGATTCGGCGGGGCTCGGGGCTCCGGCGGGGCTGCGTGGCGTCGGCGTCGGCAGCGAAGGGTGCCGCGCGAGCGGGCACGGCAAGCGGCGGCGGCGGCTGCTGCTGCCGCTGCGGCTGCGGGCGGCGGGGCGGGACGGGGTTGTGGCGGCGGGGTGGCACGGTATTTAAAGGGGGGAGGGGCGGGGTCGGCTTGGGTGAGGGGGCACCGGGGCAGCGGCGGACTCCCGGACTCCGGCGGAGTCCGGTGCGGGCACGGGACGAGGAGGCGGCACAGCTGGGCCGGCTAGGCCTTCGGCCCGGTCGGTCCGAACAATTTTTTTTTAAAATAAATAATTCCGCCGAAACTTAAATAAATCCTAGAAAATAAAATAAGATTCTAAAAATGCCAAAACAAAATTTTCACCGTCTAAATAAAATATTTAGAATGAGATGAACATTTTCTTGGCCCTAAAATGCAATTTTGAAAAATGTGCAATTTTTCTAATTCAAATAAAATAGCGATAAAACTCAGAAATAAAATCTTATTTGATTTTATTATTAAATCTCCAATATTTTTTTATTTTGGGAAAGTCATTTTATTCCCTCTCTTTTATGTTTATAATAGAAATATTCGAGGATAATATAAATAAAATCAAATGATCCTATTTTCAAAATTCGAGAAAACTCAAATATGAAAATAATGAAATCCTCAACTCTCTCCGTGGGTCCTTGAGTCGAGTACAATTTCTAGGATCTACCCAAAATGCAATAAAATATGATATGCAATGATGATCTAAAATATAACATTCCAAATTGAAAATTTGGGGTGTTACAAAGTCCTAGCACTTTTTTAGTCCAAACCAAAAAGTCCCTAGTCCCTACATGTTTGGTTCGAGGGACTAAACATGGACTAGAGGTTATGAAATGACATGCTAAAAGACCATGTTACACCTAGTAACGAACTAATAGAGATAAGGTGCGACGCGGGGCAGGGGCAGCTGTTGGAAAAAGTCCCGAAAAGACTCTCCCTCAGGGTCTTCTTTCTTTAGTCCCAAATGCCCACTTTTAGTCCCTAAAAGTCCCTCCTGTTTGGTTTAGATGGGACTAAAAAGGACATTTTTAGTCCCTACACGTTGTAAACAAACACCCTCTAATAATGCCGCTGGAAAATTGAAGCAATGCCACAGTTAATAGCAAATTACATGTTTAACGAATTTTATATTTGATATAATCTCTCTGTTAATATGAATCAATGCCACTGTTTGAGAAATGCTATTGTCTTGCTTTCTTTTCCATTTAGATAGGTTAGATGCTTCTTTTTGTGGGCTTCTATGTCATCCACCGTAATTGACCACTAGTTGTTTCCTTTGAATGGGCTTCTATGTCATCCACTTTTTGTGAACCTCTTTTTGTGGGCTTCTATGTCCCAAATGCCCACAGGGTTATCTACTTCACCTCGTTGCTATTGTGACCTTTTTTTGCACTACACAAAACACTTTATTAGTGGCATAATTGTTTGATTAGGAGTTTGCATCAGAATTAAGTTATTTTCCGACTATTTCCTTGGTTCTTGGAATCACCATATTCATCATTTCCTCTTAAGGGAGATGATTTGGACAATAATCACCTGATGCAATCAATGGAGAAAATTATTAAATATCATGTATTATGAAATTCTAATTGTTTGAAATTAAATATTTCTTGCTTACATCATGGCATTAATTGAATTGTTGCACATTGTTTTGCAGTAGAATCATATTCCGACAGTTGAGAGCTTGAATCAACTTGGTTTAAAAAATATGAATTGATTCCGCTCTCTTCCTCTTCACATCCACACAAGCACAAATAAATAACTCAAAATGATGATTTTGATTCTTCATGCCTACAGTGTATGATTATACTTCTATAACTTGTAAAGGCGCGAACTAATATGATGCGAAAATAAAATACCTTTTCCCCTCATGTTGTTGCTGCACATCCATGTGTCCGGCCTGCCGGCAACCTGTCCATGGTCCCTAGATGGATGTATGTCTGTCCTGGCATCCCCTTTCATCCTCGGCTTCTAGATGGCATCGCGATAGTGCGAGCGCTATGGCCATATCCGATCAAAGCAGGCCTACAGTCCCTGGCGGCTTGAGAAGGAAGAGATTCACACCAATGTTTTCTGAGATCCGCGCGTGCGTAGTGGCTGCAACTAACAAGCCACTTTGTCTTCCACGATGGCCTTTTTCTATTCAAGAGACCATGGTGGGCTGCATAGCATTCTTCTTTACATGGGCTTTCTGCTTTTAACCTGCAAATGGACTATATATGGGCTCAAGCTTCACGTTAATAAAAAGGCCGAAGAGGGATGGGGGGTGAACGAGCTACGATCAAGTGTGCACATAAAAAATTAGTGAACAAGCCATCGTAGT